>NC_142032.1:73230953-73582619 GCF_982192425.1 Myodes glareolus
CACATTTACAGCTACGGAATCATAGACCCACAACTATTAACAAATTATCTAACTATGTTTTAGTTTTCCTATCTAAAAAATGGGATCGATGATACTTACCTCAAAGTGTTGGAAAGGTTTTGCGATAATAGTGCATATTACCTGTATTAGCTCAGCACTGATAATGTGCAATATTTTTAATTTTTGATTTGTTTTATTTTTATTTATGCACATAGACAGGTGTCTCTGTGTGGTATGTACACATCGGTACACTTGTCCATAGAGGCCAGAAGAGGGTGTCAGAGCCACTCGTGTTGGAGTTATAGGTGCTTATAAACTCTCTAATCTGGGTCTTTAAAGCTGAACTAAGGTCTTGTGAGCAGTGTGTGCTCTTAATGACGAGCCATCTCTTCAGCCTCTGCTTTATATTTTGATGCATTTGTTTCATACATGAAAATGATTTTGGTTCTGATATATAACAAGTTTTGAGCTATGAGATGTTGTTAACCGTTGCAAGAACAGCTCTTATTGTACAAGGAAGGACCGGTGAGTGTTTCCAGTGAGCTTTTCTGACACTAGCCTCAAGCTGATGTCACCCCTCAAGTGACTGAAGGGCAGAGAGGAGAAGGAAGGTGAAGGACAGGGATTGGTGGAGTTCGCCCAGCAGCTTGACACCCAAGCTCTCATCTCCACTCCATCCCTGATTCTGTACCCAAAGCTGCTCTTCGATTCCAGCAGACAGCAGCAGGAGCAACAGGGCTGAGCACCTGTCCTACCTAGCGCCACTGTCACCTGGCACAGCTGAGTCACTTGAAGGAGTCTCAACTGCTGGGTTTATCTAAATCACATTTGCTACTGACTATGTCTATGGGAACTTCTCTTGATTGATAATTGGTAGAGGAATGCCATCCCATTGACCTTATAAGATGAGCCTGTATAGTATAAAATTCCTGGCTAAGCGTGAGTTTGGAAGTCAAAAGCAGGGATCCTGTAAGGCCTCTGCATCAGTTCCTGCCTCAGGCTCCCTCTGTCCTGGGCTCCTGCTCTGGCTTCACTGGATGATAGACAAGAAACTTTAAGCTAAATAAACCCTTCCTCCTCCAAGTGGCTGAAGGTCAGTGTTTTATCACTGCAGCAGAAGGCACACTGGATACCAATCCAATGAGTAGCCAATAATCAGAGACTAAGAGAAAAGGGATTAGATGTCACTTCTAGGATCCACTAGCCAGAAGAAAACCTAACAAAGTTTAGAAGAGGGTTCACTGTTTAGAAATGAACTCACTCAGGTTACAAAGTTAGCTTCAACTGCACTGTATACTCTTGCTGGGCACAGGGTGATGTGTGGTGCAGCCATGGCTATGTGCACTGCCCAAGTATTTGGTCAAAAAAATTTTTTGGCAAAAGGAAATAAAAGCAAGTAGGTTGGAGATGAAGAAGACATTATTGAAGATATGATAAACAAGAGTTGGGCTTGGTGGCACACTCCTGGAATCCCGGATCTCTTGAAAGAGAATCAAGGGCATCAGGAGTTCAAGAAGCCTTGTTTACAACAAGTCTGAGATGAGCCTGGGCTACATGGATGTCAAAAATAAATAACTAATAAATAACTAAATAACATGGACATATTTTTTTTCTTTTTTAAGGCTTAGGAAACTAATGGGCCTATACTCTTGCAAATCCTAAAGTCTTATTAGTCCTGGACCAGGCAGATTTCCCAAGTGTGGAGGGGGGAAGGCTATCCTTACACATCATCTGCCAAAGCACAGACCCCTGAGGCACTCTGAGTATCCAAGTCAGAGTCCCTTGAGGGAAGGATGTGAATCCCAGGGCACACAATCAGATAATCTATTAATTCTGACACAATCTGAGGCAGGGGCAACATCAGATTGAAGACTTTGCCTGTATTACCACATGACGCTTTATGTTCTAGCTGGCAGAAGCTTCTGTTGTCATTACATGTCCATTCAGACATCCTCATATCCTTAGATAACTTTAGTGAGTCAGTGTTTATTACGACATAGGGGAAACTCTAAACTGATATAGTCCATCTTTCCAAAGTACTTACCAGGTGGTGTATAGCTTGAATGAGAATCTGTAAGGGAATAAAGCAAATTCAGATTCTGTGTTTCACCCACAGGAATCCTGGGGAAAACCTAACTGGGGAGCCAATAATACTGACTCTTAGGCATTGATCAACCAGAACACCCGAGGTTAAGTTTATCAACACCTGAACAGAAAGCTCTTACGTCTCTGCTGTATGTGCTCTCCAAAAACACAATCTAACACTGAGGTTCCATTTTCTTTGTCAAAAGAGCAAACAGCCTCAGTAATATTCCAGTATTACTGTGTCCTTGGCTTTCTTCACGGATAACACGGGCAGTGGATCATAAACTCGGGGAACCCCTGCACCTGTACCCAGCAAGCAGAAGCTTTCATTCTGCCCTCATCCCAGGAGCACGGAAACGACTCACACAGCCGTGGTGTTCTATCAGGGACTCTAACTGGGAATGACTGTAAAAATGTGGAAGGACATGTGTGGGTCACAGAGCAGATTTTATAAAGATTTGAGTAAAAAGAGTTTGGGTATAAGCAAGGAAGTTATTAGTCCTCCTATAGAGACTGACAATATCCCTGGACTTTAGAAAGAACAGTTAGGCTGGGAGGCAGTGGCACACACCTTTACTCCCAGACAGTACGCAGAGTGAATCTCTGTGAGTTCGAGGTGCTATGGTCTACAAGAGCTAGTTCCACGACAGGCTACAGAGCTACAGAGAAGCCCTATCATGACAAAAAAAAAAAAAATCAACCGACTGATCTAATAAAGAACTGAATAACCAATTGCATGGCATGGAAGGATGAACAGGTATGGAAGGCAGGGAGAATAAATGGAAGGAGAAATCTGAGCGGAGAAGGAGAAGTAGGAGTCGGTGGCCAAACACCCAACTACACAGCCAGTCACAGAGTAAGAAGTACTGAGAGGTGTACAGAAATAGGGAAAGTAAAAGCCCTGATGCAAAAGAGAGATGTGATAATTGAAGTTAAGAAAAGGTAACTTTAAAAGCCAAGCTAAAGCTAGGTACTTTAATACAAGAATAAATTTCTGTGTGTGATTTATTTGGGAGCTCAGCGGTTGGCGTGTAACAGCAAGGAGCCAAAAGAGAAAAGAGTGAAGACAAACAGCACTGGATGAGATTGGCAGGGCTCTGGCTATTTACCAGCCTTAGAGATAAACAAGGACAGAATGGAGATGGGAGGGAGGGGGGGTTAAAAGGGACAGAACCATATCTCATGCTTAATGTCAGGACTAAGGATCTCTGGTCATACCTGAGCAGATGACTCCAGCGTCCT
The DNA here is from genome assembly GCF_982192425.1 of Myodes glareolus. NCBI lineage: Eukaryota > Metazoa > Chordata > Mammalia > Rodentia > Cricetidae > Myodes > Myodes glareolus. Next base: position 73,234,281 of record NC_142032.1, read on the forward strand.
CGTGGTGTCCACAGTTGTGGGAGAACCAGCCTTGGTGGGAGCAGCTCCCCAGATGGTACTCGTGTCCTGTGCAGGCCACGTCGTCCATGACAATAGGCCCAGAGCCTGATCCAAACCAAGCATTTCCGGGGGCAGACACGGCCCAGCCACAGCCCAGCTGCCTGCACACCACATTGGCATCATTGATGTCCCAGCTGTCGTCACACACGGTGCCCCAGGAACCCTGGTACAAGATCTCCACGCGACCCTGACACCTGTCTCCTCCATTCACCAGCCTCACAAACAAATCAAATTCTGTTCCTGGAAAGACAAGAGGGATTCTCCTTCACTGTTCCTGTGCGGATAATGGCGCATGTGCATTCCCGGGCAGCTCTTTCATGGGGTTTAAGGCAATTCGGCATGCGAGCCTCTCCCCTGTTGCTTTTTGGGTCTTGGAAAGATCTTAACCCTGTCACTTGCCCTTGCACCTGCACTGAAATGCTCGCTGCTTCTGTTCTAGACAGGAAAGGTCTGTCTGTTACCAGAAGGGCTATGTGTCTGCAGAGCTGACATGGGTTGAATCTATCCTGGATGGTGGGCAGACCCCTGCTGCATCTTGTAACTGAGGCCTTTGAGTACCATACACTCTTCAGGATACCAACATATACTGGTCAATGTAAGGTCTTTCAAGGACATAGAGAAATCACAGCCATCCAACTCCTAATGCACAGACTGCACATCAGTACATCCAGCCCCACTCTGACATACACTGCTCTATGACTGACCAAAGGGACGGAATGATGAGCTCCCTGGCAGAAGACAAGTTCATGGATCCTTCGCAAAGGCTCTCACCGGCTGCTTACCCAGACAAGGGTGAGATGTGTTATCAGAACTGTTTTTTCAGGCCCAATAAAACAGTGTTAAGCATGAATAGAAGCTATTGTTCACCCCACTGAGCTGGGTCAGGAGACTGCCCCATGAGTCCACCTTTTGTCTACAATAGCAGCACACTAGAGAATACTAAATTTTATCACTACTGGTCTCCAAGACCACTGATGTGAACTTACCACTGAAGTCAAGCTTTAAGTACCCACATGTTTAGACAAGACAAAGGTCCACATGGGTTTTGCACTGGATTAACGGGACCCTTTGAAGGGACTCAGAATGGATCCCACAATATATCAACAGTCTCCTTTTGCCATGGAAACCTCTCTGGAAGCTTGTCTTATCTTGATCCTCTAACCCAGAGTTTCTTCTGACATAACATTAAATTTAGAGACCGTGGAAAAACCCACTCCATTGCTGAGTGATTCTTCCACACAGAGACAAATGGGTCATGATAGAGGAAAGCTCCAACAATCAGGACCCGATCCTAGCTTCTCTAAGATTTCACAATACTACACACACAGACACACACACACATCCCTTTAAGTGTGTCAAGAAAGAAAGTCATGGCTGACACTGACATTACAACCTACATCAGAGAGAGATTTATACAATTTCAGTTACCTATTGGTAGAGTGGTGGGCGCCTCTGGAGTGGTAGTCGGCTCTGGAGTGGTGACCTCTTCACGGTCACATATGGATGAGAAAGGAAAATGGGAAACATGAAGTTAAGTCTCCATTGAGAAAAGGTCAGACATGCAAAGACTCTTAAAACTGCTGAGGGGATGTGATTCAGGGTCTCTACTGTGTGATGCTATGTGACTCGAAATGGGTGAGAAATCTGTCTAGTCTTGAGTTCCCCCAATCTAAAAGGCTACATTTGTAGAAATGTCGTTAACCTACAAACCCCAACTCTAAAGCCTACATTTGGCTTGGGTTGAATCTGGGGATTCAATACAAACATGTTTTACATACTTATAAAACTAATTAATTGTTCTTATCTGATTGCATTGGCTGATATGTCTAATATAATCTAAACCAGCAAAGTGTTGGAATGCCTGCTTGAATTTTTTATATAAATGTATTTTTTTCAATTCAATGTCTCTGTATGTACACTATGCTACACTGAAACTCAAGATTCTCCTTATTCAGTCTCCTGAGTACTTGAATTGTGTGTTTGTGAGTGTGTGTGGGTGTCTGTGTATAACCATGCCTAGCTCACAGCTCTTACTTTAGAAATGCTTCTAATATGGCACTTGTAAATAATATATTAGTTTAACAACACATGTGTAAATTGTTCAAAATGTGCCTGGGTGACTCTAGGACATGGTCCTGCTGCTTAGAGAGGAGATATCGGGAGATGAATCCATTGCTGTCAAACACCCAGCCTCTATCGAGTCACTGGAAATGAAGGAAGTTGACCTCTTCCCACACTGTAGGTCCTGATACAAACAGCTCTAGAAAAGTCTTCTCCTGCAGAACTGTGTTAGAGACTTGTCCAGTCCTCCCATGACTGATACAGTTGCATCATAGAGCCTGTCAAGCATCGAAGAGCCTGTCAAGCATCTAAGAGTGTCCTGTAGGGGCACCAATACAGAGGAGAAAATGGATTCTCCTTGTATAGTTGTTAATATAAATAATAACTATTTATATTAACATATAAATATAAATAATATTATATAATATGTAATATTTGTATGTTTAATATATAAAAAATAAAAGGTAGAATCATGGGGGAAACTATGGAAAAGTTAGAACAATGCCAGTCTCATCCTTGGGATACCCAACATGCCTAAGGAAGAACAATGGCTCATCTGTGGGCCATTTAGATTACAAAAGAATTTTGCACTGGCCAGAGGCCTGCATGTGGATTGAGAATGTTCTTGCTGATGACCTAGAAACAAAAAACCACCTGGAATAAAAGAAGTGATTTTTCTTCTGAAAGCCCGGGCTGACAGGCTCTAAACTGTTCTGAGGTGCCACCAGCATCTCTCACTGGAGGATGTGAGAGAGGAAAGCAGCATCTGTGATGTCCCAGGGTGGAGCATCAGGACTTCCCAGGGAGCTTCTTATGCCCCAGAGGGAAAGATATGACAAGGGTGGAGGTTAAGCTGACTTTGTCTTCCTTTCCAGGCACCAAGGCCAAACACAAACCCTAGATTGACCAAGGTACAATGTGGAACATGGGAGCCTCAGGGATCTGAGGATCAAAAACAGACCCCAGGAAACACGAGCCCCATGGAGCCCCTTGCAGATAACTCTTCAGAAGGATTCCCACACCATGCAGGGATGTAATCCATGGCATAAATGACTTGTAAACTTGAAACCCTATTGAGAAATTTCCCCTGGGAACTTAAGATCCACATCCTTTGCCTTCTGCCCATCTACTGGATCCCAGGTGAGCCTGTAGGTTCTAGGGACAATAAGGCCACAGAGATACCACAAAAAACATGTTACCTTCTGTGTACATGCTTGTAGTCTCATAGATAACATCTGCAGAATGAGAAAGAAAGAAGTCACTGGATGTTGGTCCTCACTTGAATCTCAGAAGCTGGAGCTGACATCTCCCATGCTAAAGGCCTTCTCTCACTGATACGCTGTCATTTCTCCCTGTAGAATCTGATACTGACCCTTCTGTTACTTTGCCCCTGAGATGTCACCATGAGCATCTTTTGTCCCTCACCCTCGTTCAACTCCTCTGCTTCTACTTCATCACAAACACCACCCAGGTCACTAAACAAGCTTCAAGATACGAAATAGCCAGATAAAATCTAAATTCCAAAAGTTATCTGGCTATTTCTGCAGTTCAAACAAACATCTCACTATAAACATTTGCCATCACGTAAATATTCCTGAGAAAGTGGCCTCAACCAGAAAGACAGGGGACTTCCACAGATTATTGCACAATTGCAGAGGAAACCTGCTCACAAAGTGACTGCTTGGAGGAGTCTGCTTCTTCAACACTATTCTCAGGTGGGGTCTGGATCACCATAGCCACACTATGCTTGTCGTGACATGTACACAGTCCCGGGGACACAGAACAGCTGCCTATCGATGGTTAAACTAGCAAATCCTCTTGGGGACATACAATGGACTGGTTTCCTGGGTGACTTCTTTGTAGATTGAAAGATGCCTTGGTATTTGAATGTATATCATATAATCAGTGAGATACCTTGTTTTGGGATTTCCTTGGTTGAATCTGGGAGAATTTGTCATCCCTCTGGTTGAGTGTCTTTTGCTTGTCATTTAATACCCAATAAAGAGGACATATTGACTATTTTTTTGCTTTGATTTGGTTTGCACATACGAAGAATAGACAGAGCATCTCTGCCCTTTGGTCCAGATGGAGCAAATATACATCTATACTCAAAATACTAATTGAACACACCCTAGGTCAGGACCTCTCCATTTTGTAGGCACCTGTTGTCAACAACTTTGGAAAACCAAAACAAACTCAAACTCTCTGACCACCAGTCAAGGTGGAATGGACACATATCCATGGGCCAGACAGATTAGCAGCTGCCACATCAACGAATGCCCTCAGACCGAAAACGTGATCCTGCCTCCAGGAAAACCTCAGAATGAGGCTGAGCTGAGAGCTGTCTCCTCCCATCCTCCCTAGTTCTACGATTAACGGTGTGCACCACTACTGCCCAGTTTCTATGGCAAGCTAGTGAGGCTATTGAGATTAAAGGTGTGTGTCACTACTGTCTGGCCTGTAAGGATGGCCAGTGTGACTGTTCTGCTCTCTGGTCTTCCGGTAAACTTTATTTATTAATATCCAAATGAAACACCACTACACAACTTTCCATTTTCAGTCACAGAATATTAGACATGCAAATATTGCCAAATTATCTAACTATGTCTTATTATTCCAATCTGAAAAATAGGATTATTGATACATAACTCAAAATATTAAGGTTTCATTATAGTAGCACATTTTACCTGGATTAGTTGAGCATTGATTATGTGCAATATTTTTAATTATGAAAAATTTGTTTTATTTTTAATTATGTGCACAGGCAAGTGTCTGTGTTTGAGTATGGGCACATAAGTACAGGTGTCCATAGAGGCCAGAAGACGGTGTCAGAGCCACTTGGGTTGGAGTTATAGGTAATTATAAGCCGCCCAATCTGGATGTTTAAAACTATGCTGCGAAATGGCCTTTAATCCCAGAACTTGGGAGGCAGAGACTGGAGAATCTCTGTGCATTCAAGGCCAGTCTGGTCTACAGAACAAATACAAATTTCACGACATCCAGACTTACACAGAGAAACCCTGTCTCAAAAAGACAAAACAGAAAAAAACTAAACATACATATAAACATAGCGCCACTGTCACCTGGCACAGCTCAGTCACTTGAAGGAGTCTCAACTGCTGGCCTCATCTAAATCATGTTTGCAGAAGGCCATGTCTGTGGGAACTTCTCTTGATGGATAACTGACAGGGGAATGCCAGCACACTGAGCTGGGCAGGTGAGCCTGTGCTATATAATATTGCTAGCAAAGCATGACCGAGGAAACCAGCAAGCAGGGCTCCTCCATTGTCTCCAGATCCGTTTCTGCCTTAGGTTCCCACCTTCTCTACACTAGATGATGAACTGTAACCTGGAAGCCAAACAAACCCTTTGTCCTCCAAGCTGCTTATGGCCAGTGTTTTATCACAGCAACAGAAGGCAAACAGGACCCCAAATCAACCAGAAGACTAAAGTCAGAGACTAAGAGGAAAGAAGAGGCCTTACCATTCACTGTTGGATCATGGTATGGATAATCTAAAGAAAAACCAAACTCAGATTAGAAAAGAATCCACTGTTTAGAAATGAACCCATAAAGGATACGAAATTAACCTCAACTGCACTATGCACTCCTGCTAGGGGTGGGAGAATCTGTAGGTTCAGGCCTGGCTATGTCCACTGCCCTAGGTCTTGATATAAATGATTTATTTTTGCAAAAAGGAAATAAAACTAAGTGGTCTAAAGGTTGGGTATATATCATTTCAGGTATAATAAACAACAACTGGACAGGACGACAAACACCTGGAATCCCAGAACTATGGAACGGAGCTATAGGATCAGGAGACCTAGGGTAGGTAGTCTTGCAAGTCTGAGACTACTCTGAGTTAAATAGGCTTCAAAAAACTAAATAAATGAAAACTATACATAGACTTTTTGTGCTTTGTAAAGTCTTAACAAACAAATGGCACAATAATCGTGCTAAAATTAAGACCTTATTAATGTTGGACCAGGCAGGAGTTTCCCCAAAGTGTAGAGGACGGCAAAAAACAGATCTGAGTCACTCTGGGTCTCTGATCAGAATCCCTTCAGGGAAGATGTGAATCCCAGGCCATGTACTCAGATAATCTATTATATTCTGACGCACACTGAAATCTGAGGCAGGGGCAACATCAGATTGAAGACTACACCTGTATTAGCACCTGACCCTTTATGCTCCAGTTGGCAGAAGCTTCTGTTGTTATTACATGTCCAGATCAGACACAGATTATTTAATGATTCCTTGTCTGGTTAGATAACATTTAGTGAGGCAGTGTTTATTACGACATAGGGGAAGCTCTAAACTGATACAGTCCATCTTTTCAAAGTACTTACCAGGTGTTGGATAGCTTGAATGAGAAGCTGTAAGGGAATAAAGCAAATTCAGATTGTGTGTTTCACCCACAGGAATCACGGAGAAAACCTAACTGGGGAGCAATAGCGCTGATTTTATGCATTGATCAACCAGGAAAACCTGAGGTCAGGTCCACCAACCCCTGAACAGAAAGCTCTTACACCTCTGCTGTGTGAGCTCCCCAAAGACAGTCTAACACTGAGGTTTCATTTTCATTGGTCAAAAGAGAAAAACGGCCTTAGTAATATCCCAATCAGCATTCTGTGTCCATGGCTTCCTTCACAGTTTACACATGTGTTTCTGTCTTCAGGCATGTACTTCTCTGTATGTTTCTATCCTTGGAAGTATCTAAGGAAGTTTGGTTATATCTCTGTGTATGTCTACTTTGTGTGTGTATATGTGTGTTTGTGTGTGTATTCATGTTTCTAGGTATGTTGAGTATAAATCAGAAAGGGGCTTCTCAGGGGAACAATGCTCCGGCCATCAGATTGAGCAGGTAGAACAAGCTAGTGAAGGAGAGGATAAATAGATTGGCTCTAGAGACCAGAAGAGCAAGAGTGAGCAGACTGTGGCTACAGATGACGCTGTTGGAGTTGCACTGTAGCAACCACAGTGCTGTGCAGTGAGTGACCTGCAGGACCCTTTATAATAATATAATAAGGAGAATAAAGGAAACCAGAAGGTGTGCTGGGCACGGTGGCTCTAAGTTTTAATCCTGGTACTGTGGGACTGAGGCTGGAGAATTCATTACTTGAAGGCCACAGCAAGGGTTATATGGATAGACGTGTCTCCATGAGATAAGCTGTGAAAAACAGAAAGAACATGGAGGAACTGAAATACAGAGAAGTCAGCATGAATGGACAGAGACACAAAGACACAGGAAACATAGCATGGGACCATGAGGTGCCACCCTGCAGGCTTGTACTCAGTGCCATGGTGAAGTACTGCCCCTCCATGTTTGATAGCATTCAGCAGGGGGGTTCTACATGCCCAGTGGTGTGTTCACACAAAAATTCATAGGCAGACTTCGTCAGCCTTGAATGGGCTGAGACCAAGGATAATCACATAGGTAACATATGTAGGAAAACTCTGATGAGGACAGTAGTAGGTGTCTTCACAGTGCCCTAGTGCTAACAGAAAGAGCCTGACTCCAAAAGTGTCCAGGAGAACAGGGACGCTCAAATTCTAGTTGTGGAGACTCACCCGAGCTAGGTGTGGAATGGACACCGGTGAAGCAGAAGGACAGGGAGACACAAAGTGCCCAGTAGTTCACCAAGGCCACAGGGAGGACAGAATCAGCATTTTCACAAACCAATCAGAGGCTGGAATGGAAGGGCAGGGGCTTCCAGAACAAGCCATGAGCTATGCAGTAGTTCATTGAGTTCTACTCTATACTCCTCTGCCCTGGATGGGACCTGGGCTTCTGCAGCTTACTAAATGCAAGTAAGGAAGTTATCACCACCTCTGGGACAGAACAGCAAAGGCTCTGCATTGTGATGCAGATCGACAGCCAATGGTACCCTCAGCAATGAGTGATGACCACCTAAAGGTCCACCTTCCCAGGACTAGGATTCTGTAGGACTCTAGCAATGCTCGCAGTTCTCTCTCCCCTGCTTCACTACTTCTTTCCATGTGGCTTGGGGACACATGACATACGTCGACCCTGACACACCCACACCCTCAACAGTCATTTGTAACTTCCCCTGTGCTCATGATTGGGCTATTGAGCCTGAATCAGGGAAAATCCTGGTATTATTACAGTGGGAAGAGAGTAAAGAGTATTGAAGTTTTCCCAAAAGAGTCTTTCTGCAGTGCTTCTGAGGATGCGGGCAAACACTGGCAAGAGAGACCTGTGTTTGCTCCCCTAATAGCGCCGTACGACTCTTCCTCTGAACACAGCAAAGTCATACAGAAACCGGTTCCATTTCTGCAAACCATTACTAGCTTACACCTTGCAGGAGGATGTGCATGCTGACCCTGTTGCTTTCTCAAGTCTGGGGCCTGATGCTGCCCTTCCGTGAATTATCTGTCCCACATGAACGCTGGAACCCTGGATAACTGAGAGGATTGTGAAGGCCCTGACTGAATGCTGGAGAATATCATTTTGAGATGAGTTTCATTTGTTTGTGGTGTGGAAAATTTGGTTTAATGATGGAAAGATGTGTTGCCTTCTTTTACGTTACATGTGTTTACCTCTGTGAATCTATGTTACATTACCTGTCCAAAACACATGATTAGCCTAATAAAGAGCTGAATGGCCAATAACTTGGCAGGAAAGGATCAGGGGGGCAGGCAGGCAGAGAGAAGTAATGGGATGGAAAAATTGAGAGGATAAAGAAGCAAGAGAAGAAGGAAAGGAGGATGTAGGCGGCCAGCTACCCAACTACACAGCAAGCTATAGAGTAAGAAATAAAGAAAGGTATACAGAAACAGAGAAAGTCAAAGTCCAGAGGAAAAAGACACATGGAGTAATTGAAGTTAAGAAGACCTAACTCAGAAAGTCAAGCTAAGGACTGGCCTTTATAAGGAAAAATAAGCCACAGTGTGTGAATTATTCGCCAGCTGTGTATGAGGCCTCCGAAAGACCAGGGAACCAAAAGAGAAAAAAGTAAAAACAACAACACCAACTGGGAAGGGCAGTGACCTCTGAATTCACCTGTCTTAGAGGGCTGAGATGCACATGGCCGGAACTGAGTTCTGGGGTTGTTAAAAGGAATTGAACCATATCCCATATGGCTGTGAGAACTAAGGATCTCTGGTCATACCTGAGCAGATAACTCCAGCGTCCTCCTGGTGTCCACAGTTGTGGGAGAGCCATCCTCGGTGGGAGCAGCTCGACAGATAGTACTCGTGACCTGTGCAGGCCACATCATCCAAGACAATGGGCCCAGAGCCCGGTCCAAACCGGGCATTTCCAGGGGCAGACACGGCCCAGCCACAGCCCAGCTGCCTGCACACCACATTGGCATCATTGGTGTCCCAGCTGTCGTCACACACGGTGCCCCAGGAACCCTGGTACAAGATCTCCACGCGACCCTGACACCTGTCTCCTCCATTCACCAGCCTCACAGCCAAATCAGACTCTGTTGTTCCTGGAAAGACAAGAGGGATTCTCCTTCATTGTTCCTGCGGAGATGGCAGAGTATGTGGGTTCCTGGGCAGCTCTTTCGTGGGGATTAAGGCAACACAGCACAGGAGCCCCTCCCTCTGCACTTTGCAGGCTCCCTGTCTTGGAAAGACCTTACCCCTGTCACTTGCCTTGGCATTCTTACTGAAAGCTCACTACTTCTGTTCTAAAGATGCAAAAGGTGTGTCTGTAATCAGACGGCTATGTGTCTGCAGAGCTGACGTGGGTTGAATCTATCCTGGATGGTGGGCAGACCCCTGCTGCGTCTTGTAACTGAGGCCTTTGAGTACCATACACTCTTCCGAATGACGACATACACTGGATAACACACGGTGTTTCAAGGAAAAAGAGCAATCACAGCCCTCCAACTCCTAATGCACAGACTGCACATCGGTACATCCAGCCCCACCCTGACATACACTGCTCTGTGGCTGACCAAAGAGACAGAATGATGAGCTCCCTGGCAGAAGACAAGTTCATGGATCCTTCGCAAAGGCTCTCACCGGCTGCTTACCCAGACAAGGGTGAGATGTGTTATCAGAACTGTTTTTTCAGGCCCAATAAAACAGTATTAAGCATGAATAGAAGCTATTGTTCACCCTCACTGAGCTGGGTCAGGAGACTGCCCCATGAGTTCACCTTGTGTCTGCAATAGCAGCACTCTAGAGAATACTAAATTTTGTCACTACTGGTCTCCAAGACAACTTAATGTGAACTTACCACTGAAGTCAAGCTTTAAGTACCCACATGTCTAGACAAGACAAAGGTCCACATGGGTTTTTGCATTGAACTAACTGGACCCTTTGAAGGGACTCGGAATGGATCCCTAATATATAATCAGTCTCCTTTTGCCACGGAAACCTCTCTGGAAGCTTGCCTTATCTTGATTATCCAACTCAAGTGTTTTTTCTGACACAGCTCTAAATTTAGAGACCATGGAGAAAACCACTCCATTGCTGACCTCTGCACACAGAGACAAATGGGTCATGATAGAGGATAGCTCTTATAATGAGGACCAAATCCTAGCTTCTCTAAGTTTTAACAATACACACACACACACACACACACACACACACACACACACACACACATCACCCCATCCCTTTCTTTCTGCCCATCTTCTAGATCAGAGGTGAGTGTGTGTACTCTCGGGACATAAAACATGCTACCTTCTGTGGACATGCTTGTAGTCTCATAGATAACATCTGCAGAATGAGAAAGAAAGAAGTCACTGGGTGTTGGTCCTTACTTGAATCTCAGAAGCTGGAGCTGACATCTCCCATGCTAAAGGCCTTCTCTCATTGATACGCTGTCATTTCTCCTTGCTGAATCTGATACTGACCCTTCTGTTACTTTGACGCTGAGATGTCACCATGAGCATCTTTTGTCCCTCACCCTCGTTCAACTCCTCTGCTTCTCCTTCATCACAAACACCACCCAGGTCTCTAGCAGCCCCAACCAAGGCACAAGATACGAAACAGCAGGATGAAATCTGAATTCAAAAAGTTATCTGGCTATTTCTGTAGTTCAAACACAACATCTCACTATAAACATTTGCCATCACAGAAATATTCCTGAGAATGTGGCCCCAACCAGAAAGACAGGGGACTTCCACAGATTATTGCACAATGGCAGAAGAAACCTGCTCACAAAGTGGCTGCTTGGAGGAGTCTGCTTCTTCAACACTGTTCTCAGGTGGGGTCTGGATCACCATAGCCACACTATGCTTGTCATGACATGTACACAGTCCTTGGGACATAGAACAGCTGCCTATCGATGGTTAAACTGGCAAATCCTTTGGGGACACACAATGGACTGGTTTCCTGGGTGACATCTCTGTAGACTGAAGGATGCCTTGGTATTTGAATGTATATCATACAATCAATGAGATACCTTGTTTTGGGATTTGCTTGGTTGGATCTGGGAGAATTTGTCATCCCTCTAGTTGAGTGTTTTTTGCTTGTCATTTAATACCCAATGAAGAGGACATATTGGCCACTCTTTGCTTTGAATTTAGTTTGGACATTTAGGTCGTAAGAACCTGCAGTCGCCTTCTCAACTACTGCCCTAAAGAGAGAGAAACTGCCCTTTCGGTCAAGGCTGATCTTGATGCCACTCCTCATAGTGATGGCATCAGAGAGCTCTGATGAGATAGAGCCTGTCCTCACCACTTTCCAGCCTGCGACGCTCAGAGCCTCAGTGTCTTCATCTATGAAGAGAGCCCAATGTATGCAGCGTGTAACATCAATTAAGGCATGATTCACAGCAAAGCACATTAGCAGCTACATGCTGTGCACATACAAGCACACATGCACATGTAAACATATAAGCACGGTGTTGCCCAAGAGTGCACATGCAACAGCTAGAAGCAACGGCCACACTACCTGAACACACGACTCCGGCGTCTTCCCTGTGGCCACAGTCATGGTTGTACCAGCCATCATGCTGACAGCTGGACAGGTACGGTTCCTGTCCTGAGCAGTACACAGCTCCCAAGAGAATGTTCCCTGAGCCCTGACCAAATTGGGCCCCTCCAGGTGCTGATACAGAATGGCCACAGCCGAGCTGCCGACAGACGACATCTGCATCCTGGGTGTCCCAGCTGTCGTCACACACGGTGCCCCAGTAGCCTTGGTAGAGGACCTCCACCCGGCCCTGACACCGGTCACCGCCATTCACAAGCCTCAGAGGCAAACCTGCATTGACACAGCGGGAGCTGCTCCATGCTGTTCTGCACTGGCACCGCCTTGTGCCCCTTCCTCCCCTGACCTCCAGTGCTGTCTTATGTGGTTCCCCACCCTGGACCTGAAATAGCACCTTCTTCATAGTCTTCCCAGTCTGCTGTACTCCACATTTTCTGGAAAATTCCAGACAAGGGACCCTCAAAGTCACCTCTTCCATCCTGATTTAACCCTGACAGTCCCAGGGCAGAACTCTAGATTCACATTCCATCAGCTTCCTGGATACTCATGTCTGCCACTGCAAACTCTGTCTCCTCCTCCTTTGGGATCCATGATGCCACCCTGTGCCACAGTGCTGAGAATGTGGATATCAAGTTTGATGACTCTCTCTCCACCTCTCCTCCTACGTCTCACCGAGGCTCTCACACCAGGCTGTGTCCATCCTCCTGAAACTACCCTGCTCTGGGACCTCTCCTTTCAGCTCTGCCTCTACCTAGTTCTTATCTATACTTGCAGACCAGAGACACAGCCATACCTTCTGAACGGTGTGCTTCATGCCCATTGCCGCCTTGAGGGCTCATCTGTGTCTCCTGGTTGAATCTTGAGTTTCATTTAACAAAGCAGTTGGGCAGCAGGACCCGGTAGATTTCTGCTAGTTCAAGTTCAATATTGTCTACGTAAGGAGTTCCCGTTCAGCCAGGGTTACATGGTGAGACCCTGTATTACACACATTGACACAAACACACACACACACACACACACACAGGGCAGGGTTCAGGATCCTCTCCAAACTCAACAGATTCAAGGATGCAATGGTACTAATATAACAGAAGTCTCCCCCTACTTCTCCAGCCTGCCCTTCCAACATAAGGATAAGCATGGCAGGGGAGTCTGTAGGCAGCATGCTTCTGCATGGTGTGGTGCCCCTAAGTCACTCACAGTGAAAATTTGGGCTACTTGTGTGAGGAAACAGACAGCAGGTGAGTGCTGGCAGGCCCCTCAGGAAGGAGTAGGTTCAGCATCCTGACAGCAGGATCCTGGGTATGGCTTTGCTGTATCTACTTGGTGGTGGTGAGTTCTCTGTGGTATCAAGTGGTAGCTTGGAAGGGATACAAGGTGAGGGGGTCATATGGGTGCTGCTGTTGGAGATCTTCACAGGGATGGGGTGGGGATGGGGAAAAGACGACTGAGCATTCCAAGATAGTCCCAAGGTGCACTCTGGGTCTGAGTGAGCCACCTTGCTGCCCTCTGCTCTGTGAATGTCCCCCTAGAGACCTGCCATCCTCGGTTTGACCCTCACTGGAGGTTGATCACAAAGCTTCCCCTGAGTCCCTGCCAGGACATTTCTGCTTCTCTCAATACATGTACTCAAGGGGAGGGAGTGGCTTTATCATGCCAGGGGCACAGTGGCACAGGCACTGGTCCTCTATGGCTTCCCCTATAAACTCACACAGAAGTCCGCAAGCTCTCACCCTAATTGGGCAAAGAATTGGTAGAGGGAGACTTCTGACAGTTGAATACCATAGCACTTCTGACCCTCATGAGGATGGAGAGGGTGTTGAAACACTGAAACACTCTGTGTGTGTGTGTGTGTGTGTGTGTGTGTGTGTGTGTGTGTGTGTGTGTGTGTGTGTGTGTAGAGGGGGGAGAAAGTTGGGGGATCTCACCATATTGGTTTGGCTAAACTAGAAATCCTTATGTAGAGAATATTGAACTTTGACCTTGCAGGAAACTACTTGGTTCTGTCTCCAGAGTACTGGCATTAAAGGTGTGCACCACAATTCCTGGAAAATGCTGAAGCACTTAGGGCATGAAAGTAACTAAAATATACATGTACCGTGTCAGGATGAAACTCAAGGAAAAACCAGGGAACACAGATGAGCCCTCAGGACAGCGATGGGCATGCCCTGAATGGGAAAAAAACTGGTAAAAAGCCACACTGGCTCTCACCTCAGTCCAAAAACATGATCCTGCCTCCAGAAAAACCTCAGAATGAGACTGAGCTGAGAGCTGTCTCCTCCCATCCTCTCTAGTTCTACGATTAAGGGTGAGCACCACTACTGCCCAGTTTCTATGGCAAGCTAATGAGGCTACTGAGATTAAAGGTGTGTGTCACCACTGTCTGGCCTGTAAGGATAACCAGTGTGGCTGCTTTGCTCTCTGGTCTTCAGGCAAACTTTATTTATTAAAATCCAAATGAAACACCACTACACAACTTTCCATTTTCAGCCACAGAATTTTAGACTTGCAAATATTGTCAAATTATCTAACTATGTCTTGTTTTTTCAATCTGCAAAATGGGATTAATGATTCATACCTCAAAATATTAAGGTTTCATGATAATAGCACATCTTACCTGTATTAGTTGAGCATTGACTATGTGCAATATTTTCAATTGTAATAGATTTGTTTTATTATTAATTAAGTGCACGGGCAAGTGTCTGTGTGGGGTGTGTGCCCGTAAGTACAGGTGTCCATAGAGGCCAGAAGAGGGTGTCAGAGCCACTCGTGTTGGAGTTGTAGGTGGTAATAAGCTGCCTAATATGGGTGCTTAAAACTATGCTGGGCAGTGATGGCACATGCCTTTAATCTCAGCACTCAGGAGGCAGAGACTATGAGGTCGAAGCCAGCCTGGTTTACAGAGGAACTTCCAGGACAGCCAGAGCTACACAGAAAAATCAGAAAGAAAAAAAAACTAAACTTAAATACAGTGTGTGCTCTTAATAACTAAGTCATTTCTCAAGTCTCTACTTTAAATTCTGATGTATCCTTTTCATACATGAAAACTCTTTAAGTTGGGGTACATAACAAGTTATCTAGCTTTGATGATGTTATTTACCTTTGCAAGAACAGCTCTTATTGTACAAGGAAGAACCGATGAGTGTTTCCAGTGAGCTTTTCTGACACTAGGCTCAAGCTAATGTCACCCATCAAGTGACTGAAGGGCAGAGAGGAGAAGGAAGGTGAAGGACAGGGATTGGTGGAGTTTGCCCAGCAGCTTGACACCCACGCCTCTCATCTCCACTCCATCCCTGATTCTGTACCAAAAGCTGCACTTGGATCCCAGCAGACAGCAGCAGGAGCAGCAGGGCTGAGCACCTATTCTAGCTAGCGCCGCTGTCACCTGGCACAGCGAAGGAGTCTCAACTGCTGGGTTTATCTAAATCACATTTGCAGAAGGCCATGTCTGTGGGAAATTCTCCTGATGAATAATTGATGGGGGAATGCCAGCACACTGAGCTGGGCAGGTGAGCCTGTGCTGTATAATATTGCTAGCTCCGTATGTGGCAGAAAATCAGCAAGCAGGGCTCCTCCGTGGCCTCTGCATCAGTTCCTTCAGGTTCCTGCCTCGTGCTCCTGCCCTGGCTTCACTGGAAGACAGACTGTAACCTGAAAGCCAAATAAACCCTTCCCCCTCCAAGTTGCTTATGGCCAGTGTTTTATCACAGCCACAGAAAGCAAACTGAATCCCAACCCAACCAGTAGCTGAAAAAGGACCCACTATTTAGAAACAGACTCATACAGGTTACAAAATTAGCCTCAACTGCACTGTACACTCCTGTTAGGGACAGGGGAATCTGTGGTTCAATCTTGGCTATGCCCATTGCCCAAGGTCCTGATCTTTTTTTCTAAAAGGAAATAAAAGCAAGTGGGATGGAGATGAAGTATACATCATTTCAGATATGATTAACAAGAGTTGGGAAGGGTGGCCCATCGTGAATCCCAGAACTCTGGAATTAGAGGTAAGAGGATTGGGAGTCCAAGGGTAGATAGCCTTGCTACACAGCAAGTCTGAGGTCAGTGTGACCTGCGTGGACCTCAAAAATAAAGAGAGAGAAAGAGAGAGAGAGAGAGAGAGAGAGAGAGAGAGAGAGAGAGAGAGAGAGAGAGAGAACGTGTACCTATTTTTCTTGGTTTTTTTGAAGTTTCAGCAAACTAATGGCCCTGTAACCTTGCTAATATTAGTCTTGGGCCCGGCAGAAGATTTCCCAGAGTGTGAAGAAGGGAAGGTTATTGTCACACATCATCTTCCAAAGCACAGACCCCTGAGCCAGTCTGAATCTCCAAGTCAGAATCTCTTGAGGGAAGGATGTGAATCCCAGGCCATGCACTCAGATAATCTATTAGATTCTGACACACACTGAAATCTGAGGCAGGGGCAACATCAGATTGAAGACTGCACCTGTATTAGCACCTGACCCTTTATGCTCCAGCTGGCAGAACTTCTGTTGTCATTACATGTCCAGATCAGACACAGATTATTTAATGATTCCTTGTCTGGTTAGATAACATTTAGTGAGGCAGTGGTTATTATGACGTAGGGGAAGATCTAAATTGATACAGTCCATCTTTTCAAAGTACTCACCAGGTATTGGATAGCTTGTTTGTGAACCTGTAAGAGAATAAAGCAAATTCAGATTGTGTGTTTCACCCACAGGAATCCTGGGGAAAACCTAAATGGGGAGCAATAGCACTGACTCTTATGCATTCCTGGTTGGTGATCAACCAGGAACACCCAAGGTCAAGTCCACCAAGTCCTAAACTGAAAGGCCTTACATCTCTGCTGTGTGGACTCCCCAAAGACAAAGTCTAACACTGAGGTTCTGTTTTCACTGATCAAAAGAGTGAAACAGCCCTAGTAGATTCCAATCAGCGCTCTGTCTCCACGGCTTCCTTCACAGATTACACAGACTCCATGGGTCCCGTCACACATTACACCATGACTTAATTCACAGATTACACAGGCAATGGATGATAAAATCAGGGAAGCCCTGCACCTGTACTGAGCAGGCAGAAGCTTTCACTCCACCCTCATCCCAGGAGTACTGAGGCACAGAGACGACTTACACAGCCTTGGTGTTCTATCAGGGGCTGTAACTGGGGAGGACTGGAAGGATGCAGGAGGACAAGTGTGGGTCACACATCAGTTTATATAAAGATTTGAGTATGGGAGGGTTTGGGTATAAGCAAGGGAATTCTTAGAACCAACCTCCTATGGAGACTGAGATAACATCTCGGGAATGTTGAGGATGCTGTTAATACTGTTCCTGGTTTAGCATTTGTGCATATATGTGAGTTGGTATATGCATATATTATGGAAACAGCAGAGTTTGGCAGGAGGAATGAGGTTGGGTGGCTCACCATTACATTCTCTGTCCTGTTTGTTGGAATGTAGTCTTGTGAGCCAGGCACATTGTTAGGCTCTTGGTGCATGTACTAAGTCGGGCACTAAGTGAGAATGGTGTGTTCCCTGCCGTCTTGAGAATTCTAACATAAGTAGGCCTCTGAAGACACCAACAGCCAGTCTTGTACAGGGGGCAAGGTCTAGCTGAGAGGCAGTGGAAGAATGTGAATGGCCACTGGGTGACATACAGTGTATGTGTGTGCTTGTCTGTTAATGTCCATATCTGTCTCTATGCATCAGTCTGGATTTGTATGTGTCTGTGCACCTATATGCCTGTGTCTTTGTCAATTTGTATGTAAAACTTTGTCTCTGTGTCACATCTGACTGTCATGTGCATATTTTTGAGTGGGGATATATGTGTATGTTTTTCTGTGTTGCTGTATGTATCTCTCTGCATATTTCTGTCCATGCAAGCGCTTTCTCTCTCTCTCTCTCTCTCTCTCTCTCTCTCTCTCTCTTTCTCTCTCTCTCTCTCTGTGTGTGTGTGTGTGTGTGTGTGTGTGTGTTTCTAAGTATGTTAAGTATAAATCAGGAAGGGTCTTCTACGGGGAACCATGTCCTTGACCATCAGAATGAGCAGGAAGAACAAGCTAGTGAAGGAGAGGATAAATAGATTGGCTCTAGAGACCAGAGCTGCAAGAGTGAGCAGACTGTGGCTACAGATGGCGCTGTTGGAGTTGCAGTGTAGCAACCACAGCTTTGTGCCGTGAGTGACCTGCAGGACCCTTTATAATAAGGAGAATAAAGGAAACCAGAAGGTGTGCTGGGCATGCTGGCTCACAACTGCAATCCCAGTACTTTGGGACTGAGGCTGGAGAATTAGTACTTGAAAGTCAACAGCCCGGGTTACACAGATAGACATATCTCCGCGAGATAAGCAATGTAGGAACCAGCAAGAACATGGAGAGACATGGAGATGTCAGTGTGCAGGGGCAGAGACACAGAGACAGCACAGGACTGTGAGGTGCCAGCCTGCATGCTTGGAGCCAGGACTGTGGTGAAGCCTTAAGTCCCCCATATTCAGTAGCATTCAGTGGTGTCGTCCTGTGGGCCCAGAGATGTATTAGCACAGCGCTGATGAAATTGAAAAGGAACAGCTGTGACAAATTCGGGGCCCATTATGTCAGCGACTCAGAGAAGCCTCCTCAACCAGCACCACTCACAATGCCTGGAAGCCCTCGCTCAGATTTCCCCTGCCTTTCCTAGGAAATAGGACACAACTTCAGCCACACTGAGGATGGCTAAGTCCAAATAAGGAACCTGCCAGGAACGTGTTCACAAGCAGCTCCCTCATCCTATAAAACATTGGCTATAAAGGAATGGGAACAAAGGAGTTAAAGTTAAAAAGATTTTTGTTTCTTTTTGTTTTTTAGCTAATTTTAAATTTAAAAGGACATAGCAAAAAATCCCACTGAGTTGCCACGGCCACTTACTCTCTCCCAGTGCCCAGCTACAGCATCCTGCATCTCACGGTGCATTTGCCACAGCTGACAATCCAAGGCAGTGCCCTGCTACCCACTCCTGGTTGGTCTTATTTGGATTATTCCCAAGTCTCCTCTTCTGGGAGATACTCCGAGATCCATGCTACCCTAAGGGATACAGCATTGGGGAAACGTCTAGAATAGGACATGGATCGTCCTGAGATTTATTCTACCTGGTAGCCCTACCTGGGTGACCTCACTCCTTGACAACCCTTAGTAGAACAGAGGACATTGCCTCATTTGTGAATGCGTACACTGAGGTCTACTGCAGGAGAGAGGTTGTGGCACCGCTGCTGTCCCAACAATGTTCTTGTGTTCCTGGCTCTGCCACTGAGCAGCAGAGGTGCCACAGCCTCCCTCCTGCCCACTGTGAGCCATGCACCTGACTTTGTACAGCACCAAGGTCACCCATGCAGCAGATTTGCCCCCTTTGCTCCCTGAATGAGGAGACAGTGGCTGAACCCACCATAGCTACTATCGCAGTTCCAACAGACCCTACTCTGGGTTCAAACTCTGGTCCAACTGCCAGATAGCCTGTCTCCTGGGCCTTAGTGTCCCCCAGATGAACAATGGAGGTGATGATGTCTAACTTTGGGGTGTCACCAGGCTTGAATTGGAGAAGCTCATGTGGAAGAGGGTCAGTTCTCCTCTGTGCGCTGAAGCCACACGCTTGAATAAACATGCAAGAAGGCACGCATGCATGCACACGTGCATAACTGTGTATAAACATAGATGTTAAAATAACAAACTCCCTCAGCCCCATAGTGCTACTGCATTTGTTTCTCTGTGGACAGGACAAAGCAATTGGTTATCTGTCCTCCAGGACTGGTGATTTCAGGTCACTGGGCAGGGACGGAGCAAGCCTGTCACCCTGAAAGCTGGACCCGCCTCCCATTTCACAGTCTCCAAGAAGACAGCCTGTCTAGTCCTAGGCTGCCTCCGTCTAGAACCCCTTGGTCAGCAGTGCAAGCCTGGGGGTTTGGTGTTGAGAGGGGGTTCTCACGAAAGCCATCCCCCAAGTGAGTTTTCATCTTCAGGAGACTTTCACCCAGCCAGGAGAGGGTGATCATTATGGAATTCATCTGGATATCTAGAAAAAGTATGAAATGTAGCCAAAAGTGACACCAAAGTGGGAGAAGTCAGGATGTGTGAAGAAGAAGGGAAGGAAGGAAGGAAGGAAGGAAGGAAGGAAGGAAGGAAGGAAGGAAGGAAGGAAGGAAGGACGGACTACGAGGAGATGAAGAAATAAGATATCCAGGAATGGGGAAGGTAGGGGAGGAGAGAGAGAGAGACAGATGGTGAGACAGAAAAGAGAGAGAGAGATGGGCAGAGACAGAGAAAGAGAGAGAAAAGATAGAGGGGGGAAGAGAGAGAGGAGAGAGAGAGAGCAAGCAGGTAGACAGACTTGTCCTCTGTGAGATGACACAGATTCAACCGTGCCAAGGACTGGCCAGGTAAGTCTTCCTTGCTCATGATTTGACACTCTGAGAACGTGAAACCGTGTCAGAGTGACTGAGTGAAAGAAAGTGACTAGCGCCGTGACAATGTCCTGTCTGTCAGTCACCTGACCCAGGTTTGCTCAGCAAATATTGGTCACAGCGCCAGACAGCCAAGAGATAAGGCACACGCGGAGAGTTGATAGAAGGCTGTCTCTGTCCGTCTTCACAGCACACCACCCGTGTATTTAGTAAGGTTTAAGGCCTCTTTTTAATGCCCGTAAGCCTTTCCTAGCCTGGGGATGTCTAAGCATGGCCAATCATTCCCTCCATTGAATGACTCCCTGAAAACATCGACGGAATGGCCGCTTTTTCACACAGCCACCATTTGTAGCTCTCAGGCAGAAACAGAGCATTCCTTCTGCATGCTTGCAAGAATTTACAGTTATCAGCAAATAACCTTCTTGAGACGGAAAGTCACACAGCCATGAACAAATTCATCTAACCCACCAGGACCCAGGCTTGCAGAAGCACAATTCATGAATATAAATAATGAGATAAAATACCTGCAGCAAGAATTTGACCCCATAAAAGACATATTTCAAAGATGACCGTGGAGATCCCCATTGTGCCGGTTCCTCTCGATTTCAGGAGAAATTCCTTGACATTTATAAGTTCCTGGGTGGAAGGAGGTGTGCCCTCCTGGGTGGTATATTTCTATTGCTGCTATAAATCGATATGAAGGAAGTAAGGAACTTAGTTAACTGCCTGGCTAATCCGTGGGAACAAGGTTAGGTGTGTTTGATTGATTGTGGTATGAACAATCTGGCTATTGCCCAATTCAGAGGGCCTGACTTCAGTGATAAAACTTCCTTCTAGGTGAGCATCGAAGACTCCCAACGGCTCCCTGAAAATGGCCTTGATTTTCATCTTGAAGAGTCTGAAAGAAATTATGGGAAGCAGGATGTGGGTTGTTGGGCAAATAAGAGACATGGTGCCAAGGGGAAGGCATGTGTTTGGGATGGTTTATCCTGGCAGGCTGTCCTCCTAGTTGGCTCGTGTGGGCATCACCAAGGCTCAGAGGACTGAGAATGCCCTTGCTTACTAGCTAAAGAGTGGAGGGCATGAGGGAGCATCCCACCCAGACCATGTACCCATGCTAGCTTTCAACAGATGGGCCACCAACATCAGGGTCTCACAGGTGCCACAGTCCAAGAGCTGAGGAACGCAGGACCTCAAGCTAAACCACCCCCAACCATCTCAGCCAGCTTTGATTTCTTGTCCTCAGCAACCACACTGTATGATGCTCAGGGCTTGACAAAGTATACAACTTGTCCCTTGTTTCTTTCTGTCTTCCAGTCAATCCCTTTCCTCGGGTTTGAGACGTAAATGCCCCCACACTCCTTGGGATGCCCCACTCTGTATCCCGGGATTCTAATGGACCCCCCCACACACACACTCTGACAAGGTTGCTTGGCATCTGTAAAATACTCTCTGTGATGGAAAGGGCTGGTGGAAAGCGGTCAGCTCAGCAGAATGGCCTGTTTTCTGGCCTTGTGAGGAGGGCCTTGTCTCATAAGACCCCAGAGCGGCTCGGCTCCTGCACTGTTAACCCGTGGTCTCTGTACTTGATTCTAGTGGGATACTGTGAAGTCACCACTAGGGGCTGAGAGTCTGCCTCTAATTTCATCCAAAGGCAAGTCACATTCCAGGCTTGACTTCTGTGCTGGCCAGGGTCGTCAGACAGCGACCTGTCTAAACGAAGGTGCTCACTAAGGATAGCACCACCACCCGTGAGAGACTCTGAAACCAAACTCACCACAGGGCATCCAGACTGTTGGAAGTCCAGCTGCACTAATTACACCGCTCAAAGACTATCAGTACACCAGGAAATTTTAGTCATTGACAATGGAAGTGTATTTTGGCTTTAGAATGAGTCTGCATGAGAGACGAAATTATATCCCAATAGTTTGTTTGGGAGCACAGAATAAGAACAAGGAAACTGAATGGTATCCAAGGGCAACTCTTCCCCAGATAAAGGAGACTGTCATGGGCCTTCTCGGGCAGTCTCTGCACAAAGAACTGTTCTGGGCACCTCTAAGGGCTTGGTGTCACAACTGCCCCCTCTGGATCATGGGCATGTGGTCCCAGGTAAGTTGGAGATGTGGGAGAATTGACCAGATCACCTCCAAGCCAGAATACACATGAACACAGCCATAGACTTGTTTGGCTTATCTAAGGATTCTTGCTGAATTCCAGATGGGTCAGAGAGTGGCAGTCATTGGCCTTTAGGCAGAAGTAAGAGGT
Organism: Myodes glareolus; assembly: GCF_982192425.1. Classification (NCBI taxonomy): domain Eukaryota; kingdom Metazoa; phylum Chordata; class Mammalia; order Rodentia; family Cricetidae; genus Myodes; species Myodes glareolus. Next base: position 73,256,985 of record NC_142032.1, read on the forward strand.
GGACCCGTTTCCTCTCTCAGAAGGCTTATGGCTCCAAGCAGCTGATGTTGGGGCAGTGCCATGCAGAAAGGATGCCCAGCTGGAGAGTCTCCTTGCCTTCAGTTGTCACCTGGATCTGCAAGGGAGAGACGACCATGAAACGAAGGTGTCACCAGTGCCCGAGCAGTCTAAATAGACAGGAGCTACTGAGAGCGCAGGATGTGATCAAGTGAACCCCCAAGTCAGATCTGACTTACAGTCTAACACTTAGTTGCACAATTCTTGGAGGGTGGGGATTGTATGTACCAGGAGGCAAACAGCAAGGCAATGCTCAGTTGAAATTGATCAAGTCAGGTGGACTAGGCTACCCCAAAATGTAGATTGATCTTAGGCATTAAAAAAAAAGGAAGACCACTTCCTTCTGAATGAAGGACCCTACCCTGAGAACTTCTGCACTGAAGCCCTGGCTCTGGACTACATACATCTGCTCAGAGCCTGTAGAACAAAACCCAAGACTGTCACATAGGGCCCGGTGATGTGTTACAACATGCCGTACATAGGTTCAGAACCTTACTCAACATAGAGAATATCTACACTGAAGAGAACATAGGGAACCTTGTCACTGTGCCAAATGGGTTTACATCTTGGGACACAGGAACAAAGGAGGAATGGCCCTGAACTTTATGGATCAGGTAGTCAGTGACCCCAGGAAACTCCATAGATGACGGTTATATTGGGGAAATAGGCACACAGGAAACACAGGAGCCCAGAATGTCCCCCAATTGGACTTTGAGTCATTGACACCAACCAAAGGTGCTACCTATATGACAGGGGACTCAGAAGAAAGGTGGGAATTTGGAAAGCAAGTGTTCCCTGGGCCATGTCCCTTCCTTCAACACTTCTTCCTCCTAAAAGTCCATCTAGCCTGCAGCTTCAAAGACAGTCAATAGACCATAGACCCCAAACTCTCCCCCAGACCTGCTTTCAAGTCGTTTGCAACCTGTAGCTGGTAGAGTGCTCACCTAGCATATATGAAGCCTTGGGTTCCACCCCAGAACAGCATAAACCAGATGTAGAGGTGCAGGCAGGAAGCCCAGCACTTGAGGCAGGAGGATCATAAATAAACCCAGGTCATCCTTGACTGCATAGCAAGTTCAAAGACATCTTGGGTTAATGAAAACCTTGTCCAGAAGAAAGGAAGGAGGGAGGAAGGGAAGAAAGGGAGGGAGGGAGGGAAGGAGGAAGGGAGGGAAGAAGGGAGGAAGGAAGAGAGGAAGGAAGAGAGGAAGGAAGGAAGGAAGGAAGGAAGGAAGGAAGGAAGGAAGGAAGGAAAAAAAAACAAGAGGCCCATGATCTGTTGCCCACTTTGCCAAGGAGTTCACCATATTCCAAATGAGCTCAGTTGTATCCCTACGTACCCAGCAGCACCACCAAGTCTCTCCACTCCAGATTACCAGTTCATACAGAGTTTAAGGCAATGGCTCAGGACCTCGGATTTGCTTGGCAACTGCTACCATATCCCCAGTCAGTTATTGTCAGGGGGCTTGGCAAGTGGCCTTGAAAAATACAACAAACACTGTCACTCCAAGGAACTTGGAACAAAAGGGAAGCTTAAGTGTGCATGGGGCAATGACAGGTACACAGCACTAAGCCAAAGCAAAGAAAATAAAAGTGCCATTGGTGTCACCAAGCTAAAGGGCAGCAGGGCCATAATGGGATTCTTATGTGTGGCCAGTGAAGGGGCAAACCGCAATGGATGGCCTGCACTGAGCTCGCTCACACTCAAGTGAGTTCCGTGAGTGGGGATCTCACTTTTGTTTTATTTCCTCCTTCCTCATTACAGTCCCAGGCCAGAGGGCTACCGTGTGTGTGTGTGTGTGTGTGTGTGTGTGTGTGTGTGTGTGTGAGGCCGTGTAGTAACTAACCCACAGTGGATAACACAAGCCTGTCTTGGTGGGTGTAGTTAGGCAAGCATGAATTTTCCAGTGCCTTGGAGGCCACCGTGCTGGTGATTTTGCTAGCACAGTGTCCGTCTCCAGAAGAAGTAAGCAGGGTCAGAGTGGAGCATCCTTCATGGGATGCTCTCCACTAAGGTGTATCCCCAGGTGGACAGCCTGAATGCTGCCAACAGGCTCTGGTTGAAAGAATCGTTGATGCAGTTCTGTCTTGTGTCCCACAGGCCAGGGACCAAGGTGTCTTCTTCACCCAAACACAGGAGACCTCTAAGAGATTCTGATCTGGTCCCACGTAGAAAGCTGATGCCTCCCTCTCGATCTCCTGCACAGCAGGCAGCCCGCCTCACTCTGCTCCTTCATCTCTCACACCAGGCTGCTGCAGCCTAAGTCCCCATGCACCCGTTCCAGGTCCTGCTCGGAAGTTCCACCCCCAACTCTGTGAATGACCTCAAAAGGCAGCTAGGGAAGTCTTGCAAACCCCGTCACCTTCCTGTATCCTGCACCTCATGGAACAGTTCCACATGGCCTGGACAGGCAAGACTTGGGGTCCAATAGTACAACCATCTTACAGATAAAAAAAAAATGAGGCTCAAAGAGGGCAAGTGACCTTCCCAATCTGGTGATCAAGAAGTGAGCACAATGGGGCAGGCTCAGTCCCTGCGCCATGATTATCTGACTGAGGTCCTGTCTGTCCCACTGTCCTTCCTTGGTTGATGTGGAATTTTGGTTCTCTGTTGTCATCAGGCTTAGTCCAAAACAATCTGATGCCATTTTCAAAACCTCATACAATGTAATAGCAAACAATGATGTGGTTGAGATCATGTAAACAGAAAGATAATGGCAGACAAGGGCATGAAAGCTAGAGAAACAGAGCCTAGACCTGAGGGATAAACCATAAGCCTTCCACATAAGCAAGCCCACGTGACCACCCACCCCCACCCTTCCCACCACCTGCTAGAGGGACTTAGCCACTGAAGGTTACTAGGTTTGTGGCTATGCACTTCCTAACAGTCAAAGAAAACGTGGATACAAGATATGGGTCCAGTCCGAAGATACAGCAGAGCCGAGAGAATATTTATCTGACCCGCGGAAGCTCAAGGAAGCTCAGGGCTTGAGCCACTACCTCTACCCTGAGGGAGAGGGGTTTGCATACCTGTAACTCCGCTCAGAATTAGAGGATCTGAAGTTCAAGGTCATCCTCAGCTTTATAGCAAGTTCAAGGTCAGCCTAGAATACAGGAGACCTTGTCTCAAATGGGAGTGTGTGTGTGTGTGTGTGTGTGTGTGTGTGTGTGTGTGTGTGAGAGAGAGAGAGAGAGAGCTCATGTGTACATGTGTGTGCATGTGAGTGTGCACATATGTGTATTTCCATAAGATTTAACCCCTCTCTTGGTTCTTCACATGCCTTACTTTCCTGTTCCCAAGGTTGAAGTTTCGTCCCAGAACTTATAATCTACCTAATGGACATTTCTTATTTCCCAAGGAGGAAATGAAGGTTGCAAGGTTGCGTGCCATTCCCAGGCCCCTAGTTAAAGTCTCGCCACTCCACCTGCTTCCTCCTTGCAGGCTGCTGTTGCTTTATTGATTAATCCCTGTCAGTCAGAACAAAGCCGGCAGGAATGAGAAGATAAGCCAGTGGCCCTCTGATTTTTCCACTCTTGCTTCCTGCAGTGACATAGCAGGCAGAGACTGCCTCCTCCCAGTCCTTCTAGAAGCTACCTTTGCAGACAAGAGAGACTTCCAGTGTAGGATCATTTGAGCTGGCGTCATTCCTCGAAGATGCTAGACACAGCGGCTGACAGAAGGATGAGACTGCCAAATTCAGAAGCTGCTGAGCTGTTCTTGGTGGTTGCAAGAGTCCCCACAGGTCTGCTGGGCTTCAAGGCTTATAGATTCTGAGTCCCTGGGCTGAATTAATATGAGGGAGACTGCAGAAAGCATGGTCTTTGGGCTGCAAGGTGCTCAGCAATCAGAGTTTGCCCTCAAGATTTGTCTTTTGAATGTGCTCAGTTTATTCACACAGATGTTCCTACAATATCCTGCTAATATAAAGGCTAAACAGTCATCTCCCCGAGCAGGGAACAGCTGCATGGGCAGAAACACTGCTGCAGGGCTCTGTTGAGGAATCTTCTCCCTTGAGGATGCTCCAGAAGCTTGAGGAACCAATCCGTATCCTCCATGGAGTCTTTCAGGTGTGGCAGGCTTTCCATCAGGATGGCACTGATGGAGGCCCAGGAGGTCTTTGAGAGCATAGGCCCTTGGCTAGCGCTAGCAGGCGGACCTGTGTGGGTCCAGCAACAGTGCCGGTAGATCAGTGATCCCTGAGTCCAGGGCCATATAGAGAGTCTCAAGTCTTCTTGAGGATGGGCATCAACTCAGAGGCTAGAAAAACCGTGTCTTGGAACATGGCAGTGCCGTCCTAGAGACAATTTTTGTATTAGTTATTTGGGCAGTAGCTTTGTACTACGAGGCTCATAGTTTAGGGCTGGTTCACTGGCACATTAACATCACCTTGGGGTAAGCTCATTAGCATATCAAAGCCTTGCTGGTCTAGGCTCTGTATCTGAGCTGTCCAGTGACCTGAAGAGGCTTGCTTTTGAGACTCAGATCTTACCAGAGCTGCCTGCTAGCAAGCTCAGGCATCATATCATGTCAAGTCACATATAATGGTGTCTGAGTCACACAAAGTGTTGTTTTTTTTTTTTTTTACTTAAGTTCCTAACAGGGGCCCAAGACGTTTTTGCTTAATATTTGTTTAAGATTTCTAGATTAGTGACCCACTGAGATTTAAAGAAAAATAGTAGTTCTGGAGATAAAGAATCACTAGGTTTTAACCTGTACGGTTCAGGAAAGCATGATGACATTCCCACACTGCCCTACTTTATCCTGCCTGAGATATGAGCTGTCTCACTGTCCAGTACCAGCCTATTGTCACTTAGTAGCTGTCTCGGTCATCAGATTGACTGTTGTGGTATGGTAGCACATGTGTTCAAGACAATGGCAGTCTAGCTAGTTGCCATAGTAACTAACATTGCCTCCCAGTGCCCACGTCACCACCTTGCTTCACTCCACCACACTGGGATCTCACATCATCAAGGAATGTCAAGAGACGACACTGATGATATTTAGAGAGAGGCACAGTCACAGAACCTCTAGAAGAGTGTGCTGCTGTTGTTGGCCATACCAAGAACCTTCCACATGCAGGAACCAGGTCCCTCAGAGCTCCCCCACTTCCCCAGCCCCACCTTCAACGGCTCAGTGCCAACAGCCCATCTCTAACCAAGGTGACATATTTATTTTCACTCTGCACCCCCTATAAAGTCCGCCCTCACTTTCTGGCCTGTCGCTGTCTCCATCCCCACTCAGAGGAAGTCGCTTTACATCCTCCTTCCCCAATAAATCTCCTGCATGAGGTCTGTTATGTGGTGTGAATTTTGTGGGATTCCTTGGCCCTCTACTGCCAAGACACTCTTGCCGCAGAATCTTCTCATTGCTAATTCCTCTATTTTACTGCCAGTTGCTGTTCAGTTCTTACTGTAGCCGATTTACCAATTAAACTTTATCTAGAGTATTCACGTATAGGGCAAAACGTAATCCACCTTGGGGACTCCTCCGTAGCTGAATTCCTTTTAGGCCACCAACCAGTTCCCAATTCATAACTCAGAAACTTATTATTGGTTTTGAATGCTCGGCCTTAGCTTAGCTTTTATTTTAATCTGTTTCTCTTTATCAATGTTTTGCCTGGACTTTTTACCTTCCTTATTTCTTTATTTCTTTCTCTCCTGCCTTCCTTCCTTTCCTTTTTCTTTCTTTCTGTATGTCCTACTTCCACTGCTTCTCATGTCTGGTTGGCTGGCAGTTGCCTGGCTTCTGGCCCTGGGCATGCCCCTCTCTTCCTCCCTTGTTCTCTTCGTTCTTCTTCTCATCTCTCTCCTCCTATTTATTCTCCTTGCCCACGAGCCCTGACTATCTCTCTCCTGCCTGGCTATCGGCCATTCAGCTTTTTATCAGACCAATGAGGTGCCTTAGGCAGGCAAGGTAAAACAGCAACACATCTTTACACTGCTAACAAAGACAGCCAAAGCAAATGTAATTAAAATTCATTTCTGAAGCATAAACAAATGCAACGTATCTTTACATATTTGAAATAACAGTCTACAACAGGACTCTACTGGGGTCTTGAAACACATCATTAATGGATAAGGGGGCTGATGAACCTTAAGGACTTTGGGGCTGCAATGCTGTGTTGCCTTATATAGATCATGGAGGACTCTGGATGTAATTCACTGGCAATGAAAAGCCCTGGTGGATTTTTGAGAAGGGGTGATAAGAAGACAGACAAGGAATTGTTAGGTCTCAGACAGTGCGTATCTAGAAACACATTCAAACTGGACTATAGAAGGATTTCGAATAAATAAAAGTCAGAACTCCTCAGGAACTTGTGAGAAGGGTCCCTGTTCCCCCCAAAAGAGTCATTTCCCTGACTTCTGGTAGAGGGGACACATGGCTGTCTATTGACATGTACCTGTAGCCGCATATCTAAGTCTATGCTGGCCTCCTTCAGTCCCTATTCGTGAGTACCCATTATACATTTCAAAGTCCCAACACTAGCATCCTGGCCCATCTCACCTCTGCCTCTACCCTAGGCCTGTTCCAGTTCCTGGCTTTCCTCCCCGCAGCTACCCAGCCTCCTTATAACCCACTATCCTCCACTATCTGTGCCCTTGCTCTCTTGAGTCTCCCCTATCCCCTCCCACATTCTCTCTTCTCTCGCAGATAGCGTAGGGGCTAAAGTTAACCCGGAAGCCCCGCTTGCCTAGGGATGGATAACTTCCTGAAACCCTGGGGGTTCCAGTTTATGTGAGATAACAAGTCATGTGTTTTCACTTCAGTAAACAAGGCTGGTTTCTCCCAACTCCACAGGAAGTGTTTGATCATACATAGGCAAGAGATACATAGGCAGGAAGTACATCAGGATGGGTGCATCCACCAATTAGATGAAGGTGGGAAGTACCATGGCCTTGTGGGTTCTGCCCTTATGAGCACCTGACTGACTGTTCTATAGGGGACCATTCTCTGAGAATCCCGAATATGGATGCACCTGGCCAGCATCTATCTTCCTGGCCAGTACTAAATAAAGCTTGCCTTAATTGGACAACCGTGGATTTGGTCTTTCTCCTTGCAGTTTTCAGATTTAACAACATCCCTGGCCACATCCAGTCTACTTCTTTCTTGCTCTGCTATGGACTCTTCCAGATACTGCTGGATTTTTCTGTCTCTCTTATTCACAAAGCAAAAACAATGGTCGATCCTAGTCAAAGACTTATGAGATGGGAACCAGACTTCCTACACACTTGGATTATAAATTCTAATCTTCTGTGCTATGTAGCATTACTTTTAGAACTAGGAAGCCGTTATTTTAAAGTGGAATTTGCACAGATACTTTTATCTAACAGCTGGGAATAAAACCACAGACCGAATACAGGTTGCTCTGCTGCATCGGCAGGTGGTGTGAGTTCTGCAGAAGCCCGCACTCTGAGTTTGAGGCTCACAGAGAAGTTAGGGGAATTGATGGGGCCTCAGGGGATGCTCTCAAAGTAACAGCTGACATTTCTGGAACATCTGTTTCTCTATCTTTTATTGAAACACAAACCACTTTATTTTCTTTTAGTTTAATTTGATTGCGTGTGCATGTGCATGCATGAGTGTATGTGTGTGTGTGTGTGTGTGTGTGTGTGTGTGTGTGTGTGTGTGTGTTTAATCAAGGGCAACTTATATCTCCAGCCACCTTTTTTTTTTTACTTTTTGTTCTGAGTCAAGAACTTACTAAGTTTTCTAGGGTGGTCTTGAACTCGTGAACATTGTGCCTTACCCTCTAGTTATCTGGAACCAAAGGCCTGTGCCACGAAACCTGGCTTCACTGACCACTTTACAGAACAGCAATGTACTCACAGAGCAGCAATATGAGGAAAATTTGATGTAACATGGCTAGGGGCCATCCTCCTGCCTGGCTTTACAGTGGCCCCACTGCTGGTGCGAGGCTTAGCAGGGAAATGCACTTGCTCCCAAGCCTGAAGATCTAAGTTTGATCCCCAGAACCCCAAAGCCCACATGATGGAAGAAGAGACTCAAGTTCCACAAGTTATCCTCTGAGCCTCCACACATGCAGCTACACACACACACACACACACACACACACACACACACACACATATGCACACAATAAATAATATAGAATTTTAAAAAGAATTTGTGTTTTGATGATACCATGGATAGCATTGTATTTACTCAATGTATTAAATATACTAGCAAAGTTCTTAAGGACAAATACAATTTTCTGAGATTTTTATTTTTTATTTAGTGTGTATCTGTGCATACGTGAGTGCATGTGTGCACATGGATGTCTACACACAACCTCACAGACCTGACAAATACAATTTTTAAATGTACTTACTAAGCAGTGCATGAGTAGTTTATCATCATACAAGGTACCTCCTATTTCCAAAGATTCTTGGGTCATGAGCCTTCCCTAGGCAGGCTCTTTTTACACACCAGGACTGCTCCTGAAACATCATGTTTATGTGAGGGAACTTAGGTCACCAAAGAAATCCTTCTGGGCCTCCTTCATTCACTGAGAAATCTACTCCTAGTTATCCACCCTTGGGTGGGTAGTAATCTTCCTTCTTAAGCATTAGCTTCCTCACTGTTTCAACCCTTCTTCCCATTTGGGGCCAAGCATATGGATATTAAGAAGGCATGTTAGTTGACCTTGAAGCCAGAAAGCAGGGGCTTTTCCCTCAACGAGTTCTCAAAAGCCCTTTGTTTCTCTGCTTGGACTCTGCCATGCATGAAGTCAGAGGGATCCTTGAGTTGTAGGATCCTCAAAATGGCAAGAATCTCAGGGGACAACCTGGTCCTTCTTCTCCATCCTACAGCTGAGAGGATAGTGCCAGAGAAGCCGCACGTACAAATTTACATGGGTGTGTCCAGTCCTTCTCCACTATCCTGTTCCATCTCCTTGCTTCTGAGCCATGCTAGGCCCTGATGGTCATTCCAAGAAGGAAGTCCACTGTGGGTGCCCAGTTTCTTCTTTGAGTCAGGCTCATGGGAAGCACTGTGATGGGAAGGCAGGGTGGAGTGAGGTGAGGTCACCATGGAGAAGGGCGTGTCACTCAGCCTCTGAGTGGTACAAAAGATTTTCACAGGTCCCTGTGTTCCAGAAGGATAACTGAGCAAACTATCTTCTCCCCAGCCGCTCCCTAGAAACCCTGGCATATGCGACCTGTTATCTTATTTCTCTTTGTGTGGCAGTGACCGTAGCTGAGTGTGTAGAAGACTGGGGACAGCTTCCTCTTCCTGATGCCAATGCTGATTGCTCAAACCTTCCCCTTCGTCCCAGCTTGTTATTTCAAGAGGTGGGGTCTGCACTGTGTTGGCCCCCTATAAAGTCCACTTCCCCCTTTAGTTTCGAGCATGCTCCTACGGAGCCGAAGAAACAGGCTTCCCCATCTTCCTTTCACCTGATTTTCTTCCAGAACCTTCTTTATCGCTCTCTCTCTCCTAATCAATCTATGTTTGGCTGTCTCCTCTCAGAAGGCCGCTTGGTATGATAGAGAGCCTGGGGCATCTTGGCCCAAGGCCTGCCTGTCCCTGGCACCTGCCTGCCTGTCTTTATCATAATGACTTTCCTCTTGGCATCTGGCAGATGTTTTTGTCTGTGGTGCCTCTCTCATGGCCATCCTGTGCTGTTCCCACTCTGCTTCTCCTTCCCTCTAAGACAGCCAGAGCACAGCAGCTGTCCATCAGCACGGAGCTTTGTTCAGGGGAGTGCGTGTAGACGCCCCAGTAGGGCACTCGGCCAGGCTCACCACAGCTGCCTTCATCCCAGAACGTGCATCTCTGGGCAAGAAGAAACCATTCCTCGATCTTCTGCTTAAGATATCTCTTTGAGCCACCCCAGATGTTTGGAGACATTTAAACATCAGCTGCTGTTTCTGGCTAATTTCACTTGGCATACTGACCTCCAGGTCCATCTGTTATGTGACAAATGCCAGGACCATCCTCTTTTTTTAAGGCTGAATTATGATTCATTACATATCTTTCTGGTATAAATATGTGTTTATTATATATACATATATATATCATATATATGCATGCACAGTGGCACAGGATATATATATGGTATGTCCATCGATGGTCAACCTAGCCTGTTTGAATACTTTGACTATTGTGAATAATAAGTTTTCAATGAACACAGGAGAGCCGATGTCTTTAATCAGGGGTAACTTCATCTTTTTCAAGTCCAAATTTGGTGTGGGTGGGTGGGTGTGGGATGGTAGAGGGGTGTGGGTGTGTGTGGGGTGATCGTTCTGCTTTAATTCCTTTAGGGATCTACACCTGTCTTCCTTCATAGCTATGTCAGTCTACGTTCCTCCAAGTGAGCCAGAGTCCCTTCTCTCCTGCTCACATTTGCAATCCTCTCCCCTACCCCTCCTCTGCCAGACGGAGGCAGCGAAGGAAGCACACAATTCCACTTACACGTGGACTAGAAAAAGGAAGGTTAAAGTATACTGGGGTGAGAATGAAATCGTAGGCGCCAAGGTGAGTGACAATAAGAAGAATTTTGTTAAAAGTACAGCAATAGCAGACATGAACAGTGAACAAGGTTGGCTAACTAACAAACAGCACAAAGATGAAAGCCAGTGCCGAATTATGTCGGGGTTTTGTTTTAAAAAAAAATGTCTGTGACAGTAACAACTCTCTCTCTCTTTCTCTCTCTCCTCTCTCTCTTCATCCCTCCCTCTCTTTCTCTCCCTCTCTCTTTCTCCCTCCTCCCTCTCTCTCTCTTCCTCCCTCTCCCCCCTCTTCATCCCTCCCTCTCTCTCTTCCTCTCTCCCTCTCTCTCTCTTCTTCTCTCTCTCTTCCTCTCTCTCTGTCTCTCTGTCTCTCTGTCTCTCTCTCTCTCTCTCTCTCTCTCTCTCATACACACACACACACAAACACACACATATACAGTAACCATGTATAATGGGTAGTTTCACCTGCTTCATCATAAAAAGTATTTTATCCTCTCTATACATCCCATAATGTCATGGTGGAGTCCTCAGACATACATAATAAAAGTTATTTAACAAGAAAAAAGTATGACAAGGTTCCATAATTCTTACTCATCCTTTTTCATGGGAGACAAAACACAAAATGTACAAGAAGAATGTTGTTAAACACTGACCCAAAGGGGGAAAGAAAATGACTGTCTCCGTTTGTCCCCGCACTGTAGGGATGGGAGCTACAGGACAGCCTTCCTCTGTCTGCCTGGAGAGGACAGAAAGGACCTGATACCACGTCACCTGGCTTGTACCCCTGCCCAGCAGAGCACATCTGTGCAAACAAGCTGAGAAACAAAGGAGATTTGGGTAGAGAGCCTGTCCTGAAGCCAGCCAGGGAGCCTGTTTGTAAAACTCATTTGGACTTTGGTTGTGAGAAGCAGCATCTCTCAGGTTGATGCAGCTTCCCCTGGATTTTCCTCCAGACACAGAATGTGGTTCCTGTGTCTTTTTCTTGTTTTAAAAGGCCCCCGTGTGTGATGTTGTGGTTTGAATTTAAAGTCTCTGGTAGGCTCATGTTTTCAATCCCTGGCTGCAAGACAGGTGCTGTTTGGGGAAACTCAGAAACCTTATGGAGGAAGAGTCAAGCCTAGAGGCGGGTCTCTAAGGAGAAGCCTTTGACAATGGCAGTTCTAGCCACCCTCTGCTGCCTGGCCTGCCACCATGTCCATGACAGGCTCCTGCTGCCACGAGTGAAGCTGTCCTGCGGCATGCCTAATTAAATCTCTCCTCCTTCAAGGTGCTTCTTTTGTGGGCTTTGTCCCAGTTACAAAGAGAACAGTAAGGCACACTTTGTCTTGTCATGTTGTTACAGGGAGCCCACCAGAGATGACCACTCAGACACAGTCATAGCCAGTTGGAAGTCCTTATTCCAGCTGACTGGGACCACACTCAGATATTTGGGACCCAAGTGTAGCTCCAGGTGTTTATGATAGTGTCTAAAAACTGAATAATCTTAGATCTCATAGAAAAGGTTGAACTAACTATTGTTTAGATTTAAAAGTAAGAATTAAGAGGGCTAGAGAGATGACTCAGCTGTTAAGAGCTTATGTGGCTCTTCCAGAAAACCTAGGTTCAGGTCCCAGCACCCACATAGGACAGCTCACAACCACCTGGAACTCCAGCTCCAGGGGAATCTGATATCTTCTGGCCTCTGCAGGCACCCTACATGCATGTACACATGTATACACACATAAAAATAAATTTAAAAATGTTTTAAAAGAGTAAGAATTAAAATAGTAATGTATAATTTCTAACTTTTACTGTTGTAGGGTAACCCTTCTGTACACTGTGACTATATGTTGCTCTCATTGGTTGATAATAAAAGCTGCTTTGGCCTATAGCAAGGCAGAATATAGCTAGGCAGGAAAGCCAAATGAATACAGAGATGAAGAAAGGCAGAATCAAGAGAGAAGCAAACAGCCACCCAAAAAAACAAGATGACAGCAGACTGTTAAAAGCCACGACTGCATGGCAATACTTAGATGAATAGAAATGGGTTAACTTAAATGTAAGAGCTAGTTAGTAGTAAGTCTGAACTATAGGCCAAAACAGTTCTGTAATTAATGTTAAGATTCTGTGTGATTATTTGGGACCCTGCAGTCAGAACACAAAGCTCTGCCTCCACTTACAACTTATTTGGGCAGAGAAGATAAATAAATGCTAATAAACATTATCATCTTAGTGAAGGTAGGATGAAAAGATACACAAACGAAGCCAGATGTGATGGTATACGCCTGTCTCCCAGCACACTGGAGATTGCAACATGATGAACAAGAGTTTGGGGGCAGCACAAGTTATATAATGAGCTCAATGCCTGTCTGAGCTATGTAGCAAGATCCTGTATCAAAAACAAAACAAAAATGAAAGAAAAAGAAATTGCAGTCAGAGGTGGTGGTGCAGGTCCTTAATCACAGCACTTGGGAGGTTGAGGCAAGAAGATTGCTGAGCTCAGGATCAGTGAGAGTGGGAGCCAGAAGAGGCAGAGTGGCATAGCAAGACTATGAACAAAAAGAAAGGAAGGATGGAAAGAGGAGGGATGGAGAGAGGGAGAGAACCATAAAAGAAATCATGATGATGTGAAGTTTGATCTTGGTGTCAGATTGATTTGCTAGGTTTTGAATAGAAAGGAAAGTGCAAGAGGACACTGAGATGGATACTGGGGACTAGGGAATTTTTTAGACGCGTTATTAATACTATGAACAGCAGATAGAGGGGTGACAGCATAGGAGGCTTCAAGGAAAGTTCAGGCCTCACCACCAGAAACAGACAGCGTGTAGCATATGTGAAGAGAATCAGAGCTCACATGGCAGAGAGTCTCTTTTCATTCCTTTTTCAAGGATGAAAAAGCTCACAGCAAAAGCCTGTAGCCAAGTTCTCTTATCCCAAGGCAGGCAGCAAGGAAAGAAGGGGAAGCAGGATGTGGCACTGTCAGGTGAGATGTCACCGCACCAGAAAGTCTGTTAGCTAGGAATTTACAATGTCCAAGTAAGGTCCCTGTCAGTATCTGTGGGAGGAGACCTGAGAAGAGCCTGGAGTCTAATATCGCATTCCTACTTGAAAATCTGAATAACACAGAAATGCAAACAAATTGGGCAGGAGCAGAAAACATAAAATATGTAGAATAAGTTCAAATAGAGAAGAAATCACACTAAATGTAAATGGTCTAACTTCATTTTTCAGTAGAAGCAGAATTTCTACTGTGTTTTCTCAATCAAGCTATGCCCTGTCTATAAAGGTCATGCCTAAGCCGGGTGTTGGTGGTGCATGCCTTTAATCCCAGCACTCAGGAGGCAAAAGCAGGTGGATCTCTGTGAGTTCAAGGCCAGCCTGGTCTACAAGAGCTAGTTTCAGGACAGGCACCAGAGCTACAGAGAAACCCTGTCTTGGAAAAAAAAAAAGTCATGCCTAAAACAAAATGACCTTGAAAGATTGAGGGGGAAAAAAAGATGTCATTCAAATATCAAATAAAGGCTTGAATGGTGATGCCAAATTTTAACAAAATATATAATTTATACTAAAAATAGCAACAAGGATAAAGAAAAATGATGTAGTCTTTTAGGAAAATATTTCACCAATATTTGATTACATTTTCCAACATAATCTTGAAGCATATCAGACACAAATTGATATGAGTGGAGGAGATATTAAAACCATAACTATCAACCATCATCTAAGATTTTAGTTCAGATACTGTAGATTAAGTAGGTCCAAATGGACAGGAATATGGAAGAGTTACAGGATATTAAAGAGAGCCAGCTACCAGATCATGACTGAAATCTAACCTCTGGCAGGAGTTCAACAAACGCTCTCCTACTGTGATTTCAACACTAAATGTCAACATTCTTTCTTCTTATCACTTCTCTGAGAATCACTCACCTATAACCAACCAGGTGGAGTCTGCTACTGGGAAATGATTCAATAGCTGGGAGTGGGGGGTACAGACATATTTACAATACTTGTCAAAGGATAAGAGTGTCATAAAAATACAAAAAAAAAGTCAGTCCTTGAAATGGCAGGAGTTTTAGGATACAAAAGGGCCACTGTTGCTCCCTCCATCACACCCCAGGACTTATAGCTTGTGATTGATGTATGGACCACTCTATCTGGGGTAAGGTCCTGTGAAGAATTTTTATGGGAACTTGAAGAATCAAACATTCAAAACAGTGTTGAAGTTCACAAGAGAATCTCTACTTTGCCTGTAAAGGCATTCAGATGATGTGCTTCTCCACTGTTCTTCCATCAAAGCTCTGGCCGGGAACTCTTACCATCCTGACTATACACACACACACACACACACACACACACACACACACACACACACACATCAGTCTCAGGCTCAGCTGTGCACAAAGCGCTAAAGTCTTCCCCTGAACAAAGATCTCAGAAAAAGTCTTTCTCTCTCCTCAAATGTCCTGATTTGTTCAACAATATTTTGATGGGTATTTCAATAGCAATATATATTTTCATTATAATGAAAATGTACTGCAGGGGTGGTCCAGATCCACTAACTCTCTTGAGAAGAGATCACAATATACTGAGGTGCCAGAGCCCAACCTCTGAGAAGCAGGATGCTAGCTAGGGTCTCACCATCCTTACTCACTTTATAGAACTTTGTACATGAGGAGCTTTGCTTTCATATAAAATAGTTTAAATGCATATTTAACCTACATTTAAACTGCTCCATGTCAGGTTCTGGGTCAGGTATTAAGAGTCAAAAAGTATCTGGGCAGTGGTGGAGCACACCTTTAATCCCAGCACTTGGGAGGCAGAGACAGGCAGATCTCTGATTTTGAGGTCAGGTCTACAGAGGTCCAGGACAGCCAGGGCTACACAAAGAAACCTTGTCTTTAAAAAAAATGAAACAAAACAACAGCAACTAAAAAACGTAGTCTAAAATAATAAAATAAGGTCCATAAGAGTTTATGGTGCAATGGTGGAAAACTGACTGAGAAGGCAATTACATGGCAAAGCAATGCAGTAAGGGAGCCAAACAGGTACTAAGGGCATCAAGGAGAGGCTCTCGCTGGAGGAAGTAGCACAAAGTATGAACATTAAGTCATAAAAGTAATCATGAGAAAAAAACAGGCAATATGGGAATCAAAGGCAGAAGGGAAGGGGACAGAAAGAGGGCTTCCGAGCAGAACTGGCATGCACAGGGAATGTGAAGGTAAGAGCAAACAGCAGCCTATGCACAGACAGCAGCCTTGTACATATACAGCAGCCTTGTGCACAGCAGGAGCCTTATGCACAGACAGAAGCTTTGTACACAGATAGCAGCCTTAGCACAAACAGTAGCCTTGTGCACAGACAGCAGCCTTGTACACAGACAGGAGCCTTGTACAGACAGCAGCCTTGTGCACAGGCAGGAGCCTTGTGCACAGACAGGAGCCTTGTACAGACAGCAGCCTTGTGCACAGGCAGGAGCCTTGTGCACAGACAGCAGCCTTGTGCACAGACAGGAGCCTTGTACACAGACAGGAGCCTTGTACACAGACAGCAGCCTTGTGCACAGACAGCAGCCTTGTGCACACACAGCAGCCTTGTGCACAGATAGCAACCTTGTGCACAGACAGCAGCCTTGTGCACAGACAGGAGCCTTGTGCACAGATAGCAGCCTTGTGCACAGACAGGAGCCTTGTACACAGACAGCAACCTTGTACACACACAGCAGCCTTGTACACACACAGCAGCCTTGTGCACAGGCAGGAGCCTTGTGCACACACAGCAGCCTTGTGCACAGGCAGGAGCCTTGTACACACACAGCAGCCTTGTGCACAGACAGGAACCTTTTACACACACAGCAGCCTTGTGCACACACAGCAGCCTTGTGCACACACAGCAGCCTTGTGCACACACAGCAGCCTTGTGCACACACAGCAGCCTTGTGCACACATAGCAGCCTTGCGCACACACAGCAGCCTTGTGCACACATAGCAGCCTTGTGCACACACAGTAGCCTTGTGCACACACAGCAGCCTTGTACACACACAGCAGCCTTGTGCACACACAGCAGCCTTGTGCGCACATAGCAGCCTTGCGCACACACAGCAGCCTTGCGCACACACAGCAGCCTTGCACACACAGCTGAACAAGTAGACACATGCCAGGCTAAACAGGAGACCATAGTTAACAGCAACACAAATTCTTCTTCATCTGAAGGACTGGAAGAGCCATTTTGCTTTTCTTCTTTGGGATTTGAATCAATTTCGGCCTTTTGCAGTTTCCAGCAGCCATCAAACTCACCTTCCAGGACCTTCAACGCCCACAGTCAACAAGGCAGATTCCTAAATTTGACATTCAAGGCCTTCCACCAGCTGCATTTATTCTACCTGCCTGTCCACAAATTTCTGTCCAAGCCAAGCCATGCCCCAGTAGCAGGACTGACACTCTCCAACTCTTGGCAACAGCCTACCTACCCTTCTAGAACACAGCTTTCCAGAGCAAACCTAGTAACACAGCACTGGGGAAAGGGAAAAGTGTGCCTTCTTGCCTTGAAATGCAAAGTAAAACCACAGCAGAATACTACTGACCCAGTGGAACCATGATTCTAGGGTCTCACTGTCTTCGTGTTGGCTTTGTCCATCTTCTCATGTTAGTTCTTATCTCCTGGGCTGAAGTGCTAGCTCCTGAGGTGGGGAATGTGCTCACAAAGGATCACTATATATTTTATAAAGAATCAACACACACACACACACACACACACACACACACATACATAGTGGGCCAGAAGCTGATTTCTTCTCTATCATTGTTGCAAGGGAGACCCAAGTAGCTAAAGCCCACACCAAACAGAGCATCTTGATGCAACAGAGCACAGGAGATGAGATGAGAGCTCACTTCCTCCCTCTGAAGGTAGACAGTCTCATAGCTGTCCACCCACTGGCAAGATCATCTCCCCGCCCACGACTTTTATCAGTGAGCTATGTCATCCACAAAAATTCTAGATCACTGAAGAACCATTTACCTCTGAAAGTGGCCATGTAAGTGCCCAGGGACTTTCCCCTTGGTTCGATGAACTTCGACATTATTTGAATCTATGACAGTCATGTAAAACTCGTATACACAATGAACAACTTTTTAAATTTTTTTAAACAACCAGGAAGCACATAAAAATGACAGACGACACCCCAGCTGGATTTTGCGTCCTTTTCCCTCTTCCTGAACACTTAGGCAGGTGCCAGGGAGACAGGCTGAGCTGGGCACCAACAACATTCGGAACATTTTCATTCAAAACTCTCAGTGTGCGGATGCATAGCGTGTGCTGAGACAGAGACAGACAGGGAATGCAGGCTGCAGATACCAGTCAAGACACGGGCATGGAAGTTCTTCATCCTGCCCTCAAAAAAAAAATCATTTCTTGGAACAAGAAAATGCAGGCAGACGGTGAAGTTTTGATTTGGGGGGTGTGCAACTTCTAGGGAGGAGTCCATTCTAATTATTGTGCATCTAGTGGAGAGAAGTGAGAGCAACATAGGGCGGATACCCCTAAGGAAAAGATACTACACATTCTGGGAAGATCTTTTCCATTCAGTTCAGGGTTCCCAGGGAGGGAAGCTGCAGAGGTACATACAAAAGCCATCTCGTCCCCACAGTTCAGGTGACCTGTAGGACCATTTGAGGCCATCCAGGATGATGAGAAGCCCCTTCCATAGTCCCAATGGACAGTCCCTGGACGAGTCTAGCTGGCAGTACAGTCACAGCACACCACAGCCTGCCAGCAGACCAGTCCAGACCAGCTTCTGATCTCCTGGGCAGCTGCAGGAGTCTCCTCACTGGCCTACTGTCTGCCTTCACAGCAGCCTTGATGGTCCGTCTTTCTTATATGTGCACGAGTGACTGAGTGAGGACAAAGAAGCAAACAAAAACCTCACAACGCTTAATTTGCATTGAATATACATGGCAGGGTGGCTAATAAAACTAATACAGATGCACTGCCTTGTACTTACTACTCTGCAGTATGAATGTTGAGCATCTACACAGCAATTTTCAATAATATAATGCATTGTTATTAATTAGACTCCATGTGGGCCACATTGTTCTTGAATTTATGCCTTCTGTCTAAAGGAAATCCTATACCCTTGCTCCCACGCCTTCCAATCCACAGGCCATGGCAACCACCTTTCCACGCTGTACTTCTGTGAGTTCATTTCTGGAGCTCCAGTGGCACAATTGGTTAGCGTGTGGTACTTTTATGAGTTCATTTTATTTATTTTACTTGTTATCCTTTTGTTTATAGTTTGATTGGTTGGTTGGTTGGTTGGTTGGTTGATTGGTTGGTTGGTTGGTAGGCTTTGGTTCTTTTGAGACAGGGTCTCACTACATGCCTAGCATGGCCAGGCTGGCTTCAAATTTGTAATCCTACCTCAAGACTGTTTTGGATATTTGATTGGGGATCTTTTATAGATCTATATACGTTTTAATAGATTTTCTACTAAAGAGTAAAATGTCACTGCGATTCAATGTGATTGCATTGAATCTGTAGACTACTTTAAGTAACAGGGATGTTTTATCTTAATTCTTTCAATTCAGGAACATAGTATACTTTTCCATTTATTTAGAGCTCCTCTCATTTAATTTATCAGTGTCTCTATAGGTCTTCAATTTCTTTGGTAAAGTCTAAACCCACATGTCTTTGCTTTCATAGATATTACAGTTGGGCTCGTTCCTTATGAGTTATAGAAGAACTTCCATATAGAAGAACTCATCGTTGGTAGATTAAATAACTGCTGATCTTTGTATGTGGGTTGCTGTGGTTCCAGTGTTAATTGTTCACCACAGGTTGGTGTGTTTTGGAAATTAGATCTTCAGATGGTGGCACTGCTTGGAAAGGTCTGGAAACTTTAGGAGACATAGGTCCTAGCTGGTGTATGTAGGTCACTAGAGGCAGACCTTGAGGGTTAT
The DNA here is from genome assembly GCF_982192425.1 of Myodes glareolus. NCBI lineage: Eukaryota > Metazoa > Chordata > Mammalia > Rodentia > Cricetidae > Myodes > Myodes glareolus. Next base: position 73,276,425 of record NC_142032.1, read on the forward strand.
AGCCTACCCCCAATTTCAGCTGAACTGTTTCCTAACTAGCCAAGGTATGAGCAGGCCATTTTGTAAGCTCCCATCACCACAAACTGAACCACTGAATTCACCATGACTTCCCCTCCATGACGGACCATAACCCATGAACTGAGTCAGACTAAATCTTAGCTGCTTATAGCAGATATTTGGTCCCAATGATAACAAGAAAGTAACTGGTACATGGATGATACAGTTTTAACTAAGAAACAAACAACAAATAACCCATGGGTTCAGAAAATTCTATTAAAGCAAAATAATAATAATCATAATAGAGACATTGTCATTAGTTGTGTCAGCTCCATTAGAATATATAATAACTTTGGGAAGACTATTGTATAACTTTGATAATCTATATGAATTTACAATTTTTCCCTTAGAAGATTCTTTTCTATAGCAATTAGTCAAAAGCATTCCATCAGTGTTAGGTCCTTTCTACTCTGCGGAAGTGCAGGCTAATGGTTGGTCCCTGAGCTTCTCCCTCAAAACATCAGTCCAAGACTCATGAGGCTTCATTTCTTCCATAAATATTTACTGTGCCTTCTTCATACTAAGCTCTGTGAAGAGATTAAAGAACATGGGATTCTGCCCTCCTGAGTCTTCTGAACTATCAACAGACAAATTAAACAAGGGCTGCCTCAAAATCCTCCTTTATCTTCCCTTGTTAGAGTCACCCAAGTGTGTTCAATGACCAACGAAAAATGAGTTCTTCAGGATTTCACCTATCTTTTCCTTAAAGGATGTCCCTAGGCTAGCTTGTCTATCCTTGACTGCAAAATGCTTCTGACTTGAATTATTAGCTGTAAGACAACTTCCATTGTTATTGGTAACCCAATCTGAGAAGCCATATCTTTCACTGTCAAGAGATGCTTCCCCCTCTCAGAAAACCTAGATTATGACCCAAGGGAAAGAACTGTGGCACAAGAAAAATGACTGAGATCAACCTGTTGCATATTCAGTGCAGGTTTTTCTAACTCATAAATCTTCATGCATGATGCATTGCTCCATGTTAGTATTCTATTATTGATTTCCTGAGTTGGGGAAATCTAAACATAGACATAGTTCAACAGATATATGGACTTTAGGGCACCATGAATGCGTAAGATGAAAAGTGTGTGTGTGTGTGTGTGTGTGTGTGTGTGTGTGTGTGTGTGTGTGTATTCTAAGTATAGAGCTGGAATTGTCTCATCTTCCGGTTTAACCAGGCACCAGGCATCATGAGCAAGGCCCACATGCAGATGCAGCTCGGGGAATCTATCCATGCTCTCCAGTATGTCACCTACAGAATGGCCTTTGACACCCCTGGGGAGAAACAAACACCAATAAGAAATAACAAACTGGAAAAACAGGCTGCAACTACAGAAAGAGGACCAAGAGGTGAGTGATCACCTGCCTGGCAGAGCACCCCACTTTCTAGGCTCTCCATACTGGGTCAAAACTGTGGGCCTCTCCCCTACTTGCCTCAGCTTCTCTAGCCAGTCAGCAGGCAAGCTTCCTGCAGGTAGGCTGCTCCAGCACCCCCACCCCATTGATAGGACCCTATAAGCTACAAGTCCCACTCTGCCCCCAAACCCTCCTATCCCCCCCCACAACCTCAGAGGAACTCTGAAACACAGGCTGTAACTGCACAGAGTGGACCAAGAGGACGAACAAAGAGCATAAAAAAGGAGTGGACCAAGAGAGCGGGCCAAGAGAGACCTCAATGGCTCCCTGAAACACGGACAGTGACAGTACAGAGCAGACCAAGAACAGTTCCCAAAGACACAGACAACCACTGCAAGGGTTGGACCAAGAGGCAAAGACACAGCCAGCACCAATTGGAGGAAGAGATGGGTAAATACCAATGCAAGAATCCATTCAACAACCTAAGAAGCAATGCGGTAACACCAGAACCCAGAGGTCATACAACAAGAAGACTTGATCATCCTAACCCAGAAAAAGCAGAAGAAAACTATTTTAAACATAACTTTATGAGGATGATGAAAACTTCTACAGAGGAAATGAAAAATTCCCTTAAAGAAATGGAGGAAAAAACAAACAAAAACTTGGAAGAAATCAATAAATCTCTGAAAGAAACACAAGGAAGAAAAGGAAAAAAAAACAACTAAACAGGTGAAGCATGCAGTTCAAACAGTTCAAGACTCGCAGGCTGAAATAGAGGCAAGAAAAAAGACACAAACAGCGGATTCTGGAGATAGAAAATCCGGGTAAACAAATGAACAGGAACTACAGAGGCAAGCATAAGCAACAGAATACAAGAGATGGAAGAGAGAAACTCAGGTATTGAAGATACTATAGAGAAAATAGGCTCATCTGTCAAAGAAAACATTAAATCCAACAAATCCTAACACAAAGCATACAGGAAATCTTGGAAACCATGAAAAGACCAAACTTAAGAATAATAGGGATAGAAAAAGGAGAACTCCAGCTCAAAGGCACAGAAAATATATTCAACAAAAAATCATAGAAGAAAACTTGACCATCCTAAAGAAGGATATCCCTATGAAGGTACAAGAAGCTTACAGAACACCAAATAGACTGGACAAAAAACAAAAAACAAACAAAAAACATGAAATCCAGAAGGTCCTGGACAGATGTGCTGCAGACCCTAAGAGACCACAGATGCAAGCTCAGACCACTATACCCAGGAAAGCTTTCAATCACCATCAATGGAGAATATTCTATGACAAAATCAGATTTTAAAAATACCAATTCACAAATCCAGCCCTATAGAAAGTACTAGAAGGAAATCTCCAACCCAAGGAAGCTAACAGTATCTACAAAAATACAAGGAACAGATAACCTCACACCAGCAAAGCCCAAAGAAGGGAAACATACAAACACTATCTCCCCCCCCCAAAAAAAAGGAATTAACAATCACTGGTCATTAATATCTGTTAATATCAATGAACTCTATTCACCTATAAAAAGACACAGGCTAAGAAAATGGATACCAAAGCAGGATCCATCCTTCTACTGTATACAAGAAACATACCCCAACCTCAAAGACAGACATTACCTCACAGCAAAGGGTTGAGAAAAGCTTTTCCAATCAAATGGACCTAAAAACAAAGGGTGTAGCTATCCTAATATCTAACAAAATAGACTTTGAACTAAAAATCAATCAGAAGAGATGGAGAAGGACACTTTATACTCATCACAGGAACAATCCATCAAGATGCAGGCTCAATCCTGAACATCTATGCCCCAAATACAAGAGTACCCACATATGTAAAAGAAACATTACTAAAGTTTAAATAACACATTAAACTCCATACAGTAATAGTAGGAGACTTCAATACCCAGCTCTCCCAAATGGACAGGTCAACCAGACAGAAACTTACCAGAGAAATAAGAGAATTAACAGATGTCATGATTCAAATGGACTTAACAGACATATTCAGAACATTCCACCCAAACACAAAAGAATATACCTTCTCAGCACTTCATGGAACCTTCTCTAAAATTTACCGTGTAGTCAGTAACAAAGCAAACCATAACACATACAGAAAAAGTTGGAAGAACTACCTGTATCTTATCAGATCACCATGGTTTAAAGTTAGAATTTAACAACACTAATTACAAAAAGCCTACAAACACATTGAAAGTGAACAGTGCTCAGTTGAACCACTCCTGAGTCAAGGAAGAAATAAATAAAGAAATTAAAGGCTTCCTAGAATTCAACAAAATGAATGCACAATGTACCCAAACCTATGGGATGCTATGAAAGCAGTACTATGAAAAAAGTTCATAGCACTAAGTGCCTACATACAGAAAGGGGAGAAATCTCACACTAGTGACTTAACAGCACACCAGAAAGTTCTAAAATGAAAAGAAGCAGACTCACCCAGGAGGAGTAGATGACAGGAAATAATCAAATTGAGGACTGAAATCAATAAAATAGAAACAAAGAAAACAATACAAAGAATCAATAAAACAAAGCTGGTTCTTTGAGAAAAATCAAGATAGATAAACCCTTATACAAACTAATCAAAAGGCAGAGAGAGAACATCTAAATTAGCAAAAACAGAAATGAAAAGGGGGACATAACAATAGACACTGAGGAAATCCAGAGACTCATTAGGTTATACTTCAAAAATCTATACTATACAAAATTGGAAAATATTTTAAAAATGGACAATTTTCTGAATAGGTACTACACACCAAATTAAATCAAGACCAGGTAAACAATTTAAATAGACCTATAACCTGCAAGGAAATAGAAGCAGTCATCAAATGCCTCCCAACCAAAAAAAGCCCAAGGCCAGATGGTTTCAGTGCAGAACTCTACCAGAACTTCAAAGAAGAACTAATACCTATACTCCTCAAAATGTTCCATGTAATAGAAACAGAATGAACACTGTCAAACTCTTTTTATGAGGCTACAGTTACCATGATACCTAAACCACACGAAGACTCAACCAAGAAAGAGAATTACAGACCAATCTCTCTCATGAACATAGATGTAAAAATACTCAATAAAATACTGACAAACCGAATCAAAGAACCCATCAAAAAAATTATCCACTATGATCAAGTCGGCTTCATCCCAGAGATGCAGGGATGGTTAAGCATATGAAAATCCATCAATGTCATTAACCATATTAATTAACTAAAAAAAAACATATGATCATCTCATTAGATGCTGAGAAACATTAGACAAAATGCAGCATCCATTCATGATAAAGGTCTTGGAGAGATCAGAGATACAAGGAACATATTGAAATGTAATAAAAACAATATACAGCAAACCTACAGCCACCATCAAATTAAATGGAGAGAAACTCAAAGAGATTTCACTACAATCAGGAACAAGACAAGGCTGCCCACTCTCTCCATATCTGTTTAACATAGTTCTTGAAGTTCTGCTAGAGCAATAAGACACCAAAATGAGCTCAAGGAGATTCAAATTGAAAAGAAAGAAGTCAAACTTTTGCTATTTGCAGATGATATGATAGTATATATAAGTGATCCCAAAAACTCTACCAGGGAACTCCTACAACTGATAAATACCTTCAGTAATGTAACAGGAAACAAGATGAACTCAAAAAAAGTCAGTATCCCTACTATATACAAATGATAAAGAAGTTGAGAAAGAAATCAGAGAAACATCACCCTTCACAATAGCCACAAATAACATAAAGTATCTTGGGTTAACACTAACCAAGAAAGTGAAAGATCTGTTTGACAAGAACTTTAAGTCTTTGAAGAAAGAAATTGAAGAAGATACCAGAAAATGGAAAGATCTCCTGTGCTCTTAGATAAGTAGGATCAACATAAGAAAAATGTCAGTCCAACCAAAAGCAGTGTACAGACTCAATGCAATCCTCATCAAAATCCCAACTTCACAGACCTTAAAAGAACAATACTCAACTTCATATGGAAAAAAACAAAAAAAAATTCAGGGTAGCCAAAACAAGAAACTTCTAGAGGCATCACCATCCTTGACATCAAACTCTATCACAGAGCTACAGTAATGAAAACAACTTGATATCAGCATAAAAACAGACAAGCTGATCAATGAAATAAAATAAAAGACCTGGATATAAGCACACACACAGATGAACACCTAATTTTTGACAAAGAAGCTGAGATTACGGATACACGTTACCATGCCCAGTTCGTCACCATCATCATCAACAGTTTTACAGTGCTGGGGCTCATGGATTTTTTTTGAGGTGGGTTTTCTCTCTGTAACAGCTCTGGCTGTCCTGGAACTTACTTTGTAGACCAGGCTGCCTCAAACTCACAGAGATCCACCTGCCTCTGCCTCCCAAGTGCTGGGATTAAAGGCGTGCACCACCACTGCCCAGATAGGGATGCATGTATTCTTGACAGCTGCTCTAGCACTGCTACACCAGGACCCAAATCACTGCTTCAAATGCATCTAAAGGGCCAGATTGAAAACTTGTAATAATGACAGAGATCTCAGCTGTCATCTCCAACTAATAAGAATTGAGCTTGGGTATAGAAGGCGTTGTGGAATCCACAAAATTCTATAAAGTAGATTGTATTGGCCTATTTGACAGATGAGGCAGAGTTGGTGAAGCTATGCAGTGGCACATAGTAAAGGGTTCAAGCCAGGGCCTAACCTTGATTCTCATTGTCCCCTGCTGACAGAAGTTTCTGTTCCACCTGGTACCGCAGCTGTTCAGTCCCAAAGAAATACACAGAGGCTTATATTAATTATAAATTGTTTAGCCTACTAGCTCAGGCTTATTATTAACTAGCTCTTACAACTTAAATTAACCCATAATTCTTATCTGTGTTTAGCCGCATGGTTTGGTTCCTTTTCTCAGTAAGACATTCTCATCTTACTTCTTCTACATCTGGCTGGTGACTGACTCTCTGCCTTTCCTCTTCCCCAGAATTCTCCTAGTCTGGTTGCCCCACCTATACTTCCTTTCTGGCTACTAGCCAACCAGCATTTTATTAGACCAATACAAGTGACAAATCTTTACAGTGTACAAAAGCATTAGCCCACAGCAGTCCCCAACCCTTATTACATCCATCTGTCACCTACTGTGATGAGAGCCTTTGACTGTAAGACCAATGCAGTCCCTAGTTTATTGCATTTAATTGCTTATTCTTATAAGAAGCATACCAAGAATACTGATGTAATAAATATACTTTAATTCTAGACTTGCAATTGGAGCATATGCAGTGTGGATACATGTCTAGAAAGAACTGAACATAGCATCACATGTGACTCATGCATTGGCCCAGGGGTCCAGATTCTACTCCCCCAGAGCTATCAAACACTAGCTGCTGAGTTGATGTCCTTTGCATTGAAATGATCATGAAAACTTGTCTCAGTTGTCAACCTACATGGGAACAATTCCAGTTCATGTCTTTTCATTTACTTGTTTCATTTATTTTAAGATCTAATCTATTATTGGTGCTATTTGTTGGGGAATATTATTTTAAGGTGTGTTGTTTATGTTTATGCTGAATTTGTTTAAACTCTGTGAAGCTGTGATTCTTTGCCTGTCTAAAACATCTGATGGTCAATAAAGAGCTGAATAGCCAATAGCAAGGCAGAAGCAAGGATAGGCAGGGTTAGCAAACAGAAAGAATAAATAGAAGGAGAAATGAGGAAGAAGGGAGGAGCAAAGAGAGACCAAAGAAAGGAGGATGCTAGGGGCCAACCACCCAGCCACCCAGCCACCCAGCCAGTTGTGGAGTAAGAGTGAAAGTAAGATATACAGAAGTGAGAAAAAGAAAAAGTCTAGAGACAAAAGGTAGTCAAGATAATTTAAGAAAAGCAGGCAAGAAACAAGCCAAGCTATGGTCAAGCATTCCTAATTAAGAATAAGCCTCTGCGTGTATGATTTATTTGGGAACTGAGTGGTGGGCTCCCCAAAAAGCCAAAAGAGTAAAAACCTCAGTTAAAACTACTGTTTAAAACTACAGTTGCTGTTGGTAGTAGTAGAAGTCGTAGTAGTGTGTGCGTATGTGCATGTGTGCGTGTATGTGTGTGTGCAGATGCATGCATGCCACCATATGCACATGGTGGACAACTTTGGAAACTCAGTTCTCTCCTACAATGTGGACCCAGGGATGGCATGCAGGTCATCAGTCTTGCATGGCAAAGACTTTACCTGGCGAGCATGCTGGCCTTCCAATGCCCATCCCCGCACTGCAGTTAATCATTCACAAGGTCCCTCACAATTTCAATGGTGCCAGTAAAGTACAATTCAAAACTAACTATTCAGAAAGATTAGCTTCGGTCAGATTGTGTTATAAAATAACCGCACTGCTGGCCCAGAGGTTATCAAGCACTAGGGCTATGTAGAAATATCCTGTCCAAGACCCACTTTCCTGTTACAAACAGTCTTGATTCCAAAAGATTTCTAGGCAAAGTCCACCACCCTCCACTTTTTCCATCAGCCCCTAAATGCTGGATATTATCACGCAGTAAATGGGATGTTGCACAAAACAAGGTGTGATGTGCTGAACACGAGCCGAGATAAGCTGTAATTTGCCAAAATCAATGCATGATTGAGATTCCATAAAATACTTACCATCATTACTTCTAATAGTTAATAGATAGGAACTTTATCCAGGCTGATATGTACTCTGGAGAGACCTAACCGGAAATTAACCATAAGAATCAGTTGGTTCAGCCCATGCACAGAAAGGCCTAAACTTTATGTTTCATTAACTAAGCTCACAAAACTACTCTAATAGCTAATATTTGGGGGAAAACTTTTGTCTAATAAGGAAAAAAGTTATTCTGTCCCGAGATCTTGTAAGCCATCAGAATCAAGGAGTCTGAGATGGATTTAAGATCCACTAGACATAGGGGTACACACCTTTAATCCTAGCCCTTGGGAACCAAAGGCAGGAGGATCTCTATGAGTTGAGTTCTAGGCCAGCCTGGTCTACACAGTGAGTTGCAGGACAGCCAGGACTACCTAGTGAGACCCTTTCTCAATAAATAATAAATAAATAAAAGAATCCTAATGTGGGAGCTGAAGAGATGGCCCAGAGGTTAAGAGTACTGGCTCCTCTTCCCGAAGTCCTGGATTCAATTCTCAGCATACACATGGGATTTCATAAACTGCGGTCTGTAAGCAGAGTTTCAGGGCATCCAGCATGCTCCTCTGGCCTCCGTGGAGATCCGGCACACATGTGGTACACCAGCACACATGCAGGCAGAAAACACACTAAAATTACATAAAACGAACTGTAATGTGTATTTCCGTCACTCTGCTGTAAGTGCAGACAACACTATGCAGAAGAGACAGAGCTGGCCTTTCCCTGGCCCACAGCCCGCAAGGCCCAGGCTCCACCCACCCTCTGCTGCCGGGAACAATGACTCTAACTGACCCAGCCCTGCCTCCTACCTTCTTTTCAGAGCCAAGGGCTAAAGTGTAGTGATAAAAAAGGAAAAAAATGGCGGTATCCTCTCCAGGGAAAGGCTAATATATCTATTAGCTCAAAGCAAGGGATAAGAGTGTACAGCTCACAAAAGGCAGAGCCGTTTACTAAACCCCTTCTCAGCCCAGAACTTCCTGGCTATCGAACTCTACTGTCCTCTTTGCCTATTGAAACATATCCCACTGCGTAGCTCAGGCCTTGGGCTCACAATCCTCCTGCCTCGGCCTCAGTGCTGGGATTATAGACTTGTATCCCCACAATTGGTCACAGTCATCTCATTCCTCCTTCTAGCCACTCACCACTTCACACTCCCCTCACGTCTCCTGAGGGGCACACGCACATGCAAAAGAGATAGCAAATTCTCCAAGTACGTCTGCTAGGTAGACACGGGTTTCCAGGGGAGCAGGGCATTCATCTGGATGGATGAGCCAGAGAAATCACAGCATACGCCCAGCCCTTTCCCGTTCCCTGTATAAACGTATTATTTCACAGTCCTTGAGGGAAGTGGTACAAAATGGATCTGAGGAGCTAAGACCTACGTATCTGTGAAGCCAATCCTTCTTCAGACCCTAGGAGAAACCGTGTGCTTACTCCTAGGCCATTTGGTTTCTTTGGCTCTGGTTTCTTCCTGCATGGCCTTCAATGCTCATTACTTCGACTCCTGCTTCTGGGGCCACTTCTCTTCTGCCCTCCGACCCTCCTGCCTCCTTCTTACAGGAGACTTGAGATACACCTATCAGCTAATCCATAGCGATCTCCGAATTTCAATATCCTTAATCCAGTCACACGTGCAAAGCCTCCTTTGCTATAGTAAAGAACGCATTCACCGCTCCTGAGAGTAAGGAGAAGCATGGGTGTTACTCATCCCCTCCCCACAAACAAATGCCAGGAATCCAGAAAACGGGGCTGGGAGGGGAGTCCCTGCTCATGGATGGGACAAGTGTTGACATTCTGGTAATAAACTAAAGAAACGGTCCCTGAAAGTCTAATCTTACAGTGCTGACATTCTGGAAGAGGACCTTGTCAGCCTCATCACAGAGATAGGCCAACAGAGGTCACATTTTTAGAATCTAACCTGAGGCCTTAGTTCCTTCTTCTATAGACAAATCGTTAGTCTATAATCCAGGAGCTGGATTATATAATCCAGAACTGGAACTCAGGCCAGTTCTCCTCGGCCTCCCAAGTGTTTGTGATTATGCTCAAATTCCTTACACTGTAAGCATATTAATATTTATTGCATGGGCTTGCTCAAAGACTAAGGTGTCTTCGCAGGGTGACTAATGAGTAGGAGAGAAAGGATGGGGACTTTGGAAACACCGCAAATGACGTCAGTGCCCATTTCCCATTCCTCTCCCCAAGGCTGAAAGGGCACAGTAAACCGAGAAATTACCAACGGAAAATCCAGCGTCTGAAGAGACCACAAAAACACTATGAGATGCCATTCTCCTTCCCAGAAATTGTAAGGGCCGCAACCAGTGGCTAAGGTCTCCTGCCAAGTTAGTTGGTTATTTCCATTCAGAAAGACAAGCTAACAGCATGGACAAGCCAAAGGAGGAGCTCAGCTCCAATCAGGAAGTCGATAGATTCCAAGTAGCCTAGCACCGAGTTTGACTTCTCTGTAAACACTGGGTTGGGTTCGTGAGAGAAATAAGTTTGACAAGAATCGTTGATTTCAAACCCAGAAGTCTCTGGCAGACAGGGATCATCCTCTTTGCCTCCCCAATGTGCAGGACCTGAGGCCTGGCATTTGACGCTGAATGTCTGTGTCCATATGCCGAAGGCTAGTCCTCAACGTGATACAATCTGAAATCAGGGCTTGTGATGGTTGATACTGTCAACTTGATGGGGTGATCTAGAACCACCCTAGAAATGAATCTGGGGCATGTCTGTGAGGGAGCTTCTAGATTACATAAAGTGAGAAAACCCCACGCTAAGGGCAGGTGGCACCATCCCACAGGCTGAGGGCCCAGTCTGGGTAAAAGAAGAAATCAAGCTGAGTCCTAGCATTCATCTCTCTGCTTCCTGACTACAGAGGCAGTGTGACCTGCTGCTTCTCGTTCCTGCCTCCAGGGTTTCCTACCATGAGGGACTGCATGTGAGGCCCTACAACTGTGAGCCAAAGTATCACTCCCACACACTTCTCAAAGTGCTTTTGCACAGAGTGTGTCACAGCATCAAGGAGACGGTGTAATGTGGATTTATTGGAAGGTGATTAGGGCAGGAAGACTATGGGATTGATACCTATGAGGGCAGTGGTTCTCAGCCTGTGGGAGGCGACCCTTTTGGGGTCAAATGGCTCTTTCACAGGGACCACATATCAGATATCCTACCTATCAGATATTATATTACAAGTCATATCAGTAATAAAATTATAGTTATGAAGTCGCAAAGAAAACAGCCTGAGGAGATATAGTAAAGGGTCACAGCATTAGGAAGGTTGAGAACCACTGTACTAGTACTAGAGGGACCCCAGATAGACTTCTTGCTCCTGTGAACACATAGAGAAAAAGATGACCTCCAATGAACCAGGAAGAGGGTCCTTGCCGGGCACAAAATCTGCCAGTGCCTTGACCTTGGGCACAACTGGGTGACTGAAGGTGGGGCGGGGAAGGAAATAGAGTGAACTTCCTTCTCACATAACTGGATTTTTTTAGTAGTGAGATGTGACTGATGGAACCAGGCTTAGATGTTAGTGCATTTCCTGGAGGCTTGGCCTGGACCGTTCTCCAGCTTGCGTAAGCAACGGGATCAGTTACAAACACAGGTGTCTCCCATCTGGAAGCTGATTGCCCTCTCTAGCATGACTGAAGTGTTGGGGCGGAATCCCTGGCAAGTCCAGGATGATTCTTTTAACAAAGCCATGGCTTGGCCCTTCTTAAACTTCAGATTGAATTTCCCCCCCTCATAGCCCCTGCATTTTATTGATTCTGGTAGCCCACTGCCTTCCAAGTGGGCAAAAGTGGCTCAGGATAAATACTCATTTCAAAAAGGAGCACTTGAGGACACGGCAGCAGAGGCTGTCGTGGGACCCAAGGGAGCAGACTCCGGGCTGGTGTGGGTCAGAAGGCTATTTGCAGCAGTGGAGTCAGCTGGGAGCCATGTCTGCATGAACCCAGATTCCCTTTTAGTTGCAAGAAACAGAATCTTAACTGGAAGCGCTCAAGCATAAAGGACCCATCCATTCAAGAATCCCATAGTCCCCAGGGGGCAGGATGGACCAGCCTCCAGGATGGATAAGAACTGTCGACTGTTCCCCTCAGGACTCTGTCCATCCCTCACCTCTGCTGCTTCAAACTCAGAAGCTCTCTGAGACAGCGCTTCGTGGTTGGTTTCCTCTGCTGCTCAGAGAAGCCTCGGACAGTCCACAACTCAGGGATTGTTGAGTCTGTTTGTTGGGAGCACAATACGACGGTCCTTGCACCCACAGATCTCCAAAGCATCCAGGATTGTTCTTTGAAATGGAAGGACGGATAAGCTGTTTTTCCAGAAAGCTTGGAATTGGAAGTAATTAATAGCCTGGTGATCTAGGTTATCTGTTGGGCCAGGCCATATCAAGCTCCTGCAACCAGGACTGGAGGTGGCTAGTAATCTACATGACCCTTATAGTCAGCCAAATGAACTCTACACTCTCTGTATGACTGAGACCAGGCCAGACTCATCCCTAAACCCTTAAGCTAGCTAGTACAGGTAGCATATCTCTAGAAACAAGTTACTTACATGGAGAGGTCATTATGACCACCAAAGAAGAGGGGCACAGAGACCAACCAATTCTGTTTCTGCCACATATTGACCGGGACAGTGTCAATATGAAATAGTCCCCTGTGACACATTACTAAATGCTTGATCCCTAGCTGGTATTGATATTTTTGGAATCTATAGAAGGTGTTACATCAGCTCAAGAAGTAGGCCATCATGGGGCTGGAGAAATGGCTTGAAGGTTAAGAGCACTGGTTGCATTTCCAGAGGTCCTGAGTTCAATTCCCAGCAACTACATGGTGGCTCACAACCACTTATAATGGGATCTACAGACTTGCATGTAGACAGCACACTCATACATTTAAAAAAGGGGGGAGTAGGTCACTAAAGGTGTGTCTTTAAATATTATGCTTGGTCTCTTCCATGTTATCTACTTCCTGTCTACTTCAAAGTGAAGAAGCCCAGCTTCCATCCAGAGGGCCATCGGAGGGGTGAGTTTGCTTCGGGCCCATGGCAGGGGCCCGGCAAGGAGGAGCTCGGACTTTCCCCGACCCCATAGACTCCCAGGTCAGCCTGCACTGCTGGCTCCACCCTGCTAGCGCCCCCGCCAGCCATCCCAGCTTCCAGCCAGAGGGCCATTGGAGGGGTGAGTTTGCTTCGGGACCGCGGCAGGGGCCTGGCGAGGAGGAGCTCGGACTTTCCCCGACCCCATAGACTCACAGGTCACCCTGCAATGCTGGCTCCACCCTGCTAGCTCCCCCGCCAGCCATCTCAGCTTCCATCCAGAGGGCCATCGGAAGGGTGAGTTTGCTTCGGGCCCACGGCAGGGGCCTGGCGAGGAGGAGCTCGGACTTTCCCCGACCCCATAGACTCACAGGTCACCCTGCAATGCTGGCTCCACCCTGCTAGCTCCCCCGCCAGCCATCCCAGCTTCCAGCCAGAGGGCCATCGGAGGGGTGAGTTTGCTTCGGGCCCACGGCAGGGGCTCGGCGAGGAGGAACTCGGACTTTCCCCGACCCCATAGACTCCCAGGTCACCCTGCAGTGCTGGTTCCACCTTGCTAAGCTCTCCCGCCTGCCATCCCAGCTTCCATCCAGGTACAAATTCCTATATTTCTCCCTTCCCACTGGGGCCATAAAATTTCCCCAGCTTAGCTGCCTTGCACGCTGGGCCTGCTCTGTAGGTGCATCCCGGAAAGAGGGAGTGCCTGTGCTTCAATAGCCTGCCTGAGGAAAGGTAGGCATTCTATCAGTGAGTTCCCTGCCCAACAAGGGAACCTGACCCGCTGCCAGAAGTTCCAATAGAGAGCATTTGAACAAAGAGATGGGCAGACGCCAAGGCAAGACCTCCTCCAACAATCTGAAAAACAACATGAAAACACCAGATCCCAACGACTCTACAACAGAAGGACTTGAACACTCTAACCCAGAAGAAGTGGAAAAAAGTGCCATTATGAAAGCAATAGAGTCCCTTAAACAGGATATGAATAACTCCCTTAAAGAATTGGATGAGAAGTATGACAAAAAGTTTGAAGAAATGAGTATAGAAATGGATGAGAAATATAACAAAAAATTTGAAGAAATAAGTAAATCCGTGAATGATACCCTGAGAAACCAAGAAAAAACAATCAAACAAGTAAAGGAAACAGTCCAAGAATTGAAAACTGAAATGGAGGCAATGAAGAAAACACAAAACGAGAACCGACTGGATATGGAAAACCTAGGTAAACGAACGGAGACTACAGAATCAAGCATAACCAATAGAATACAGAAGATAGAAGAACGAATCTCAGATTCTGAAGATACCATAGAGAAAATAAATGCTCTGGTCAAAGAAAACGGCAAATCCAACAAATTCTCTTCACAAAACATTCAGGAAATCTGGGACACAATAAAAAAAAGAAATCTAAGAATAATAGGGATTGAAGAAGGAAAAGAACTGCAGATCAAAGGCCCAGAAAATATATTTAACAAAATTATAGAAGAAAACTTTCCCAATCTAAAGAACGATATTCCTATGAAGGTTCAAGAAGCATACAGAACGACGAATAGACTGGATCAAAAAAAAACGTCCCCTCGCCATTTAATAATCAAAACACAAAACATTCAGATTAAAGAAAGAATATTAAGAGCTGCAAAGGAAAAAGGTCAAGTGACTTATAAAGGTAAACCTATCAGGCTTACACCAGACTTCTCTATGGAAACCATGAAAGCCAAAAGATCCTGGATAGAGGTACTGCAGAAACTAAGAGACCATGGATGCAAACCCAGACTACTATACCCAGGCAAGCTATCGTTCACTATCAACGGAGAAAACAAAATATTCCAGGATAAAAATAAATTTAAACAATTCGTAGCCACAAATCCAGCCTTACAGAAAGTAATAGAAGGAAAATCGCAACCCAAGGAATCCAACGTTGTCATCACTGCCTACAATAACCCAGACATCTAGCGACCCTTCACAACCACAACTCAAAGAAGAGAAACACACAAACTCTACTACACACACACACACACACACACACACACAAATAATAAATGGAATCAACAACCACTGGTCATTAATATCACTTAATATTAATGGACTCAACTCACCTATAAAAAGGCACAGACTTAGAGACTGGATAAGAAAACAGGATCCAACATTCTGCTGTTTACAAGAAACACACCTCAACCACAAAGATAGACATCTACTCAGAGTAAAGGGTTGGGAAAAGGTTTTCCAAGCAAACGGACCTAAGAAACAAGCTGGTGTGGCCATTCTAATATCTAACAAAATCGACTTCAAACTAAAATCAATCAGAAGAGATGGAGATGGACATTTCATACTCATAACAGGAACAATTAATCAGGAGGAAGTCTCAGTCCTGAATATCTACGCCCCTAATATAAAAGCACCCACTTATGTAAAAGAAAAACTTTTAGAACTCAAGGCAGTCATCAAACCACACACACTAATAGTAGGAGACTTCAACACACCTCTCTCACCAATGGACAGATCAAACAAACAGAAACTCAACAGAGAAATAAGAGAATTGCTAGAGGTAATGAATCAATTGGACTTAACAGATATCTATAGAACATTCTACCCAAAAAGGAAAGAATATACCTTCTTCTCTGCAGCTCATGGGACCTTCTCGAAAATGGACCACATACTCGGTAACAAAGCAAACTTACACAGATACAAAAAAATATAAGTAATCACCTGTGTCTTGTCGGATCACCATGGAATAAAGTTAGAATTCAATAACAATTTGAATACCAGAAAGCCTACAAACGTGTGGAAGTTGAACAGTCAACTACTGAATCATCCTTGGGTCAAGGAAGAAATAAAGAAAGAAATTAAAGTCTTCCTTGAATTTAATGAAAATAAAGACACAACATACTCAAACCTATGGGACACAATGAAAGCAGTTCTAAAAGGAAAGTTCATAGCACTAAGTGCCCAATTAAAGAAAACGGAGAAAGCATATATTGGAGACTTAACAGCACACTTAAAAGCTCTGGAAAAAAAAGAAGCAGACTCTCCCAGGAGGAGTAGAAGATTGGAAATAATCAAACTGAGGGCTGAAATCAACAAAATAGAAACACAGAAAACAATTCAAAAAATCAACGAAACAAAAAGTTGGTTCTTGGAGAAAATCACCAAGATTGACAAACCCCTAGTCAAACTAATCAAATGGCAGAGAGAGAACACTCAAATTAATAAGATCAGAAATGAAAAGGGGGACATAACCACAGACACAGAGGAAATTCAGAGAATCATTAGATCTTACTACGAGAGTTTATATGCCACAAAGTTGGAAAATGTACAAGAAATGGATTGGTTTTTAGATAAATACCATTTACCAAAGTTAAATCAAGACCAAGTGAACAATCTAAATAGACCTGTTAGTCGCAAAGAATTAGAAGCTGTTATCAAAAACCTCCCCACCAAAAAAATCCCAGGACCAGATGGTTTCAATGCAGAATTCTACCAGAACTTCCAGGAAGAGCTAATACCTATACTCCTTAATGTATTTCACAATATAGAAACAGAAGAATCATTGCCAAACTCTTTTTATGAAGCTACAGTTACCCTGATACCAAAACCACACAAAGACACAACCAAGAAAGAGAATTACAGACCAATCTCACTCATGAACATTGACGCTAAAATATTCAATAAAATACTGGCAAACCGAATTCAAGAATACATTAGAAAAATTATCCATTATGATCAAGTGGGCTTCATCCCAGAGATGCAGGGCTGGTTCAACATATGCAAATCTATCAATGCAATCCATCATATAAATAAACTGAAAGAAAAAAACCATATGATCATTTCATTGGATGCTGAAAAAGCATTTGACAAAATTCAACACCCCTTTATGATAAAGGCGTTGGAGAGATTGGGTATACGAGGATCATACCTAAATATAATAAAAGCAATATATAGTAAGCCAACAGCTAACATCAAATTGAACGGAGAGAAACTCAAAGCCATTCCACTAAAATCAGGAACACGACAAGGCTGTCCACTCTCTCCATACCTCTTCAATATAGTGCTTGAAGTTCTAGCAATAGCAATAAGACAACATAAGGGGATCAAGGGGATTCGAATTGGAAAGGATAAAGTTAAACTTTCGTTATTTGCAGACGATATGATAGTATACATAAGCGACCCCAAAAACTCTACCAAAGAACTTCTACAACTGATAAACACCTTTAGTAATGTGGCAGGATACAAGATCAACTCCAAAAAATCGGTTGTCCTCCTATACACAAAGGATAAAGAAGCAGAGAGGGAAATAAGAGAAACATCACCTTTCATGATAGCCACAAATAGCATAAAATATCTTGGGGTAACTCTAACCAAGGAAGTGAAAGACCTATTTGACAAGAACTTTAAGTCCTTGAAGAAAGAAATTGAGGAGGATACCAGAAAATGGAAAGACCTGCCCTGCTCTTGGATTGGGAGAATCAACATAGTAAAAATGGCAATTCTACCAAAAGCAATCTATATATTCAACGCAATTCCCATCAAAATTCCATCAAACTTCTTCACAGACCTTGAGAGAACAATAATCAAGTTTATATGGAAAAACAAAAAAACCAGGATAGCCAAAACAATCTTATACAATAAAGGAACTTCTGGAGGCATTACCATCCCTGACTTCAAACTCTATTACAGAGCAACAGTATTGAAAACAGCTTGGTATTGGCATAACAACAGAGAAGTCGACCTGTGGAATCGAATAGAAGACCCGGGTATTAACCCACAAACATATGAACACCTGATATTTGACAAGGGAGCTAAAGGTATACAATGGAAGAAGGAAAGCATCTTTAACAAATGGTGCTGGCATAACTGGATGTCAACCTGTAGAAGAATGAAAATAGATCCATATCTACCACCATGCACAAAACTCAGGTCCAAATGGATTAAAGACATCAACATTAATCCGACCACTTTGAACCTGATAGAAGAGAAAGTGGGAAGTAGTCGACAAGATATTGGCACAGGAGACCAGTTCCTAAGCAGAACCCCAGGAGCGCAGACAATAAGAGAAGCAATGAATAAATGGGACCTCCTGAAACTGAGAAGCTTCTGTAAAGCAAAGGACACTGTCAGTAATACCAAAAGGCTACCTTCCGACTGGGAGAAGATCTTCACAAACCCCCCTCATCAGACAAAGGTTTGATCTCCAAAATATACAAAGAACTCAAGAAACTAGACTCTAAAACTCTAATTAACCCAATTAAAAAATGGGGTACTGAACTGAACAGAGAATTCACAACAGATGAACATCCTAATGGCCAAAAGGCACTTAAGGTCATGCTCAACCTCCTTAGCAATCAGGGAAATGCAAATCAAAACAACTTTGAGATATCATCTTACACCTGTCAGAATAGCCAAACTCAAAACACCAATGATAGCCTATGCTGGAGAGAATGTGGAATGAGGGGAACACTCATCCATTGTTGGTGGGAATGTAAACTTGTGCAGCCACTGTGGAAATCAGTGTGGCGGTTCCTCAGGAAACTGGAAGTCAACCTCCCTCAGGACCCAGCAATTCCACTCTTGGGAATATACCCAAGAGATGCCCTATCATACTACAAAAGCATTTGTTCAACTATGTTCATAGCAGCACTATTTGTAATAGCCAGAACCTGGAAACAACCTAGGTGCCCCTCAATAGAAGAATGGTTAATAAAGGTGTAGAACATATACACATTAGAGTTCTACTCAGCGATAAAAAAACAATGACATCTTGAATTTTGCATGCAAATGGATGGAAATAGAAAACGCTTTACTGAGTGAGGTAACCCAGACCCAAAAAGAGGAATATGGTATGTATTCACTCATATGTGGATTCTAACCATAATTAAAGGTCTTTGAGCCCATTATTCGTGATCCTAGAGAAGCTAAATAAGAAGGTAAACCTGATGAAAATCATGTAGCTATCTGCCTGGAGATTGGAAATAGACAAGAGTCCCAGGTAACCTCGGGTGCGTGGGGGGGGGGGGGTGGGAGGGTTGTTGGAAGGGGAGAGAGTTAGAGAGAAGGGAGTAGGGGAGGAATGGGGAAAGCTAGGTGGACTGGGATAGGGGGAGGGAGGAAGGATGGATATGAGATCAGGGAAGAATATATTTCAACTAAGGGAGTCATTTTAGGGTTTACAGGAGACTTGATTATAAATGGGATCCCAGGTCCTAGGAGATCCCCAGATTGTTCTCTGGACAGAAGAGAGGGTGCCTGAAACGGCCTAGGCCCATAACCATACTGATGAATATTTTGCTTAACACCATAGAACCTTCATCTGGCGATGGATGGAGATAGAGACAGAGACCCACATCGGAACACTGGACTTAACTCCCTAGGTCCAAAGGAGAAACAGAAGGAAAGAGAACGTGAGCAAAGAAGGCAAGATCAGAGAGAACCTTCATCCCACGATGGATGGCGATACAGACGGAGACCCACATTGTAGCACCGGACTGGGCCCCCCAAGGTCCAAATGAGGAGCAGAAGGAGGAAGAAAATGAAAAAGGAAATAAGGACTGCGAGGGATGCGATCACCCACTGATACAAGGGGACGGATCTAATGAGAGTTTACCAAGGCCAGTTGGACTCGGACTGAACGAGGACGCAATCCAACCAGATTCTCTGAATGTGGCCGGATTCTCTGAATGTGGCTGGCCCAGAGTCTTTCTGAAAAGCCATTGACAATGGCACTGGGACTTGTTTCCTCTGCATATACTGGATTTTGCAGATCCAGTCCGCTGGACACTCACCTTCCTGGACCTGGAGGGAGGTGGGAGGAACTTGAACTTCCCACAGGGCAGGAAACCCTGACTGCTCTTAGGGATGGAGAGGGAGGAGGAGAGGGAGTGGGGGGAGTGGGAGGGTGCTGGGAGGAGGGGCGGAAATGGAAACTTTTATAATTTAATAAAATTACAAAAAAAATAAAAAAATAAAAAAAACAAAGTGAAGAAGCCTGCTTCCTCCTCTGCACACTCCCAGAAGGGTGCTCTGCCTCACCACAGGCCCAGAACCTACCTTACATGAGCTCCACCCTGTCCTCTCTTGAGTCATTTGTATTGGGCACTCCATCACTGGGATGAGAAGGCTCACTGAAAAGATACCATGTTAACCCCCACCCTTCCTTCTATGATTCTCTCTCCTTCTGGGCTCTGGCAATTCCAACCCTAAGTATCGGGAAGGGCTCCAGATGTCTAAGGAAGGTGGATTGCTTGCTCAGCTTTCCGGAAGTAAGGGCTTCACATCACGGGCTGAGGAAGTAGATGTTAGGATTCAAGCATTATGCTGGCCCTGTCACCTGGCAGGATGAACCCAGGCCATGTTGGATGGGGTGGAGCCAACAGGCAGGGCTGTGGAGTTGGTCCTAGCCATGCCTGCTTAGCATTTAAAAAAAAAAGGCACTCCTGGTCATAAAATGATTATAAATATGCAATTAAGACAGATTCAGACAAAAATAAACCTCTGAATGGGTCATATTGTATTTAAAAAATGTACATAGGCTTGGGAGAGAGAGGAAAAAGAGTATAGACAAGAATACAGACAATCATAGATTAAAGGAGTAAAGATAATAAAATAAATATTTAAAAAGTAATTGAGTTAAAAAAAAATAAGCCATATAAATATGGAATATACACAGAAGAGTCTGTATTGTGTCTATTATTCTGAATATTTTGACTGTGAATGAGCTAACTACAGAGAGATATTTCATATCTAAGCTAACCCTATATATATATATATATATATATATATATATATATATATATATATATTAAAGGTATCTTAATTTCAGAATTTGAGTCTAAGGATATGTTACTTTGGAAAAGAGATTATGCTTTTGTTTCCACAGAAGATGAGAACTTGTGAATTCCTTTCAGATAAATGTGGTTTGCTTGAAAAATGCCCCCCTGAAAGGTCTTCGTGAACCCTAAAAATACTTTGGCCAACAAACAACAGGAAGCAGTTTAGAAAAAAACTTTGCCCAAATTCCCAAAATGATTGTTTATAAATGTTTGTTTTCATTTAAAGGAAGTTGCTTATAAGTGGTTAGTGATCACAGTCAATCTCTTTTTAAAGAAATAAATAATAAGGAGGATATAATACAGAGATGAATACTTTGCATCAGTATGGATCTTGGTCTACTGATACAAATTTTAGGTCGATTTTGTTACACTGTGTATATGTATTTCTGCTCTTGTTTAGGGTACTATGTTTGTGCCACTCATTTTAAAGTGTAATGTATAGTTAAGAAATACAGATTAATAGATAGTCATTCATAATAGTGAAACTTTAAGTCATGTTAGTTAGGTTTTCTAGATGTACAGAGATATATTTCAGATGGATAGGTATCCTTTAAACCTTTCAAAGACCCACAGAATATGGCATTTAAAATGTTTTAAGAACTTAGGCTTTTCTCAACAGTAAGACATATCTGCTTCTGGCAGCACCAATTACTTCAGAGAGGTTGATGGTCATTGAAGAAACTCGTTATGGAATTTGCCTTCAATGTAACAAGGGTAGTCATTTGGGCAAGAAACTGCTCTTGCCTAGACTGCTTGGTGATATGCTGTATGAACTGGACATGCAGGACCCACAGAAAAGTGACTACTGAACTTTCCAAAAGATAGGATGGTCCTTCAGGGTTCCTGCTTCACAGAAGAAACTGCCAGACATTCTGCAGGACACAGAAGAAAGCAACTGATGAGTTTTGCCAGTACACAGCAGAACAGATCTTCAAATTTCCTGCTTCACTGAAAAGTCTGCCAGACACTATGGCCCTGTAGGTTGAAAATAGGCTCCCCAATGTTACAAAGAACTTTGGGTGACTGTCCAGGCAGTAAGATGTCTCTGTCAATTCTAGAGTTTTGGAAGTTGCTCACAATTCACTTCCTGTTTATTTAGGTAATATTATATCCTTCTAGAGTCTTTGATGGAGTTGAAGACTAACTAGTTATAATTATAGTTTTCCTTAGTTATAATAAAAGATTAATTAAATATAAAACTTTATGTTCACAAAGATAGGATAGAAGATATTTTCCTTAATTTGCCAAATGTAAATGGACTAAATATTGTAACTATAATTCTTGTTTGATACATGTTTTGTTATATGTAATGTTACTATGTTAAAGTTAACACCTTCCTTTTTATTTAGACAGAAAAGTAAAGATGATGTGGGATTCCCCTCTGAAAGCTGTGAATATGTTTTATTATCACTGGTTAATAAAGAAGCTATGGCAGGGTAGAATATAGCCAGGTAGGAAATTGAAACAGGGATATAGAGAGAAAATAGGCAGAGTCAAGGAGACGCCATGTAGCTGCTGAAGGAGAAAGACACCAGGCTGGAAACTTACTGGTAAGCCATGGCTTCAAGGCGATACATAAATTAAAAGAAATGGGTTAATTAAAGATATAAGAGCTAATTAGAAAGATGCCTAAGCTGTTAGCCAAACAGTGTTGTAATTAATATAGTTTCTGTGTAATTATACAGGTCTGAGTGGCTGGGAAATGAACAAGCAGTCTCCATCTACATCATGCCTATTTGCATGTCTATCTGCAGACACAATCTAGGGTAGAGAAGGGTGACTCAGGAATCCATGCTGGAGGGGATCCCCAGACCTCATGACCCTGTAAACAAAGGTTCAGACTTGAGCATCTCAGCATCACCAAGGAGATAAAACCTTGCTAATTTTCCATATAGGGGAAAGTTTGGAGGAATTTCTTAACTCAGTGATGATAAATACAGAGGGATGTGAAACCACTCTTGGAAAGGGACCTCAGAAAGGTTCTCTTGTCATATGCAATGACCCCCTGCCCCTCAGGTCCTAAAATATGCTCATATTTCAAGCTTCCCAAAGTCAGGAGCAACAGTTGTTTCTTTTAGAGTGAGTCAGATATGGGGCATTTTTAATGGACTTTTCTTTTTTTCCTTTCATTTTCCTTCCTTCCTCCCCCACCCCTTAGGTTTTCAACACAGGGTTTCTCTGTGTAGCCCTGCCTGGCTGTTCTGGAACTCACTCTAGAACATGTTGGCCTCAAACTCCTTGAACTTAAAGATCCATTCACCTCTGCCTCCCGAGGGCTGGGTAAAGGCCAGCTTCTCGTGAGCTTTTCTTTTTCCCTTACTATCCATGGCCTGCTGCGTGCTTGTATTGGTCAGATTTTCATCTCGGTGACAAGATGCCTGACAGGAACAGGTTAAGAGGAGGAAAGGCTGCTCTAGCTCAGCATTTCAGAGACTTGGTTCTGTGGTGCTTTAGTACACTGACTATACCTGAAGCCAGGCTAAATATGACAGTTATAGGTGTGGGCAGCACAGGAGAAAGCTTGCCTCAAGACAGCCATACACAGACAGAAAGCGCCAGAGACAAGAGATGCCCTTCAAAGTTGTTCCCACTGACTCATTTCCTCCAACTGTGGACTCTCTTCCATACCATCAAATTACATCTCCACCGATGGATTCATCCATCCCCTAAGTCAGTGCGCCTCAGGATCCAGTCACCACTCGATGATTAGATCTACCAGCCGGGGACCAAAAGCCACAGCAAACCCCATAACGTTGGGGAAACGCTTTGTATCTACCATATCATATTGCTCCATGCTATTGAGGTCCTTACTATCGTGGGGCTTATATTGTTAGCAAGAGAAACTAGTAATAACCAAGCAAGTGGGCGAGGCTGGCATGTGCAGGAGGAGACTGTGGCTGAAGCAGAGGAGGTGGAAGTGGGCTTTGGTTCCCTGCCTGAGGTCTGACTGTGTCGTCCTCCACAGTGGGGCTGCAGGAGGTCGTGACTGCTGTTGCCACCAGATTCACATGCTCACTCTCTCTCCATTCCTCCCTCCAGGTTTGTATTCCTTTCACAGGGGAACACCTCCCTGAGGTTCCATGAAGTCAGCTCACCACCTAGTGGACAGACATACACCACCATCTGCGCAGCTTTTCCTTAATGTTTCCCTTCTTTCTAGCAAAGTAAGAAATAGCTGAAGTGTCCTAGACCTCGGGGGCCATATGCCTCCTTCACTGAACAATTTAAGGGTCTACAGAGAAACGGAAACAAGAGGATGTGTTCAGGTATAGAGAAAGGCATGGGCTGTGAGGGACGGACTCATGATGATGCAGGCTGGGAAGTCCCATGATGACACACACAAGCTGGATTCCCCAGCAAAGCAGGTGAGACTGTTCCTGTCCAAAGCTGAAGTTCAGAAACCGGCAACACTGATATCTAAGGACTGAAGATATGTGTCTCTCTTCAGAGAGCGAGGGGAATAGAGAGACTTCCTCTGTCTATTTGTTCTGTTGACTCTTGGTGAGCTGAACGATACTCACCTATTGTTTTAGGAGCAATCATTTTTATCCTGTCCACTAATTCAAAAGCTAAGCTCTTCCAGAAACTTCCTTGCACATAATCAAAAACAAGATTTTTCCCAGCTGTCTGGGCTCCCCTTAGCCCAGTCTGGTAAACACAAAAGTTAAGCTATCACATCCACCATGATGAAAAAGGGCTGGGGCTATAAAATGAGCCAGTGAGAGGAGGGAGACCCCGTGTGAGCAGGACCAGACTAGCAGATTTGCCAACCCAAGCATCTCCTAAAAGATCTTGGTGGGATGCAGGAGGAAGAAAAGTGAGCGTGCTGTCCAGGCAGATGTCTCTGAGTAGACTGCGGCGAAGAGGCAAAAAAAAAAAAAAAAAAAAGAAACCCACAAGGCTAGTAGAGAGGGCGGGTGGCTGTGTGAAGGAGATTGCAGTCATTGTCACGACAGGTCAGTGTCCCCCTCACACCTCAGGAAAGGCGTGTGTGTGCCCCTAGTACAGAAATACATGGTGACAGTGGCCCACCTAAAACAGCACCAAGCAGGCACAGGGCGCACTGTGTCCTTCTTCTCGGTTCCCAGGGACTCATTAGTTCAGAACAGATTTTCCTTCACAGGGACATGTGTTTCTGTCATAGGACAAGTACGTGGCCGGAAGTGTTTACAGAATAGCAGCGACATTGGGAGCCACGTGGGAGCCACGTGGGAGCCATCTGCCATGCTTCCAGCAATCGGTGGGACCTTCCCTTCTGATTTCAGGTTCATTTTACAAGTATAAGCTTGCTGGGGTCTCCTTCTCTAACAGAGCCCCGCTAGGCTCATCTTTGCCCGGGACATGTCTTAGACCTGCAGTATGGCCCGTACAGGTTGTGGCAGAGGGTCAGGGTGGAATCTCTGGGTCAGTCAGGCACCTCCCTTGGGATTGATTACTACCTCTTATTGTTTAGTTTAAAAAAAATTAGTGAGCTGTATCTTTAAGACCAGTTTAGGTTCCCAGGTAAGCTTAATATAAAGGGCAGAAAATTCCCATACATGCCTGGCCTTCTGTCTCTCCCACTGCCGACAGCTACCACAGCTACATGAGCCTCTCACTGTTACCCAAAGTCCAGTGTCCTATAGGGGTCGCTTCCAATGTTGTCTTTTTTTTCCTTTGTTTGTTTGTTTGTTTGTTTTTGAGATGGGCTGTCCTGAAACTCATTCTGCAGATCAGACTGGCCTCCAACTCACAGAGATCTGTCTGCCTCCATCTCCTAAATGATTAAAGATGTGTGTCACACACCTGGCACAGTGTATGTGGGTTGCAGGTATGTGAGTGTACATGCCTGCACATGTAGACGCCAGGGGTCCACATCAATTGTCTTCTTCGGGCACCATCACCCCCTTTATTTTAAGACAGGTCTCTCATTGACCCTGAAGCTTGTTTAGACTAAACTAGCTGGTCCGCAAGGCCTTAGGACCCACTTGCATCTGTCCCCTGCGCCCAGCTCTGGGGTTACAGACATCCACCCAACTCAGGTCCTCATGCTTGCTCACAGCTCTTTACCCACTGAGTCAACTCCCAGACCTTAGTACTGTTCCTCCGGTGGATTTTGTCACCCGTACGCTTCATGATATACCTCCTCCATTACAATATCCTACAAAGGAGTCCCCCGTTACAATATCCTACAAAGGAGTCCCCCGTTACAATATCCTACAAAGGAGTCCCCCGTTACAATATCCTACAAAGGAGTCACACAGCCCAGAAGCCCTTGGTCTTCAGTCCTGGCCCTCTTCTAGCTTCCAGGATCTTACCTTTCTGGGATGCCCTTTATTGGAATCATCAGAATGTGGCTTCTTCCAATCAGATTCTCCCAGCAGCATGCGTTTAAGCTTCCTTTGTCTTTTTTGCTTGTTTGTTTGTTTGTTTGTTTGTTTGTTTGTTTTTACATGACTTGACAGCGCAATCTGTCTTAGCACTGAACAAAATTACGCTGTGTGGCTACACTACAGTTTGTTTATTTGTTAACTATTGAAGGACAGTTTCGTTTCTTCTAATTTTGGGCAAATAGGCATAAAGTATGAATTTTCTGCTCAAAATTGATTTTTAGTGCTGCTTCCCAAGGCTAGCCTCAGAGTTGCTTGCATTAAAGCTGGCCTTGAACTCCTGGTCCTCCCATCTTCCCTGGTATTGGATTACAGGTGTGTGACATGAAGAATAAAATAAAAAAAACAGCACTTGGGAGATAAAGGCAGCTGTGGTCCACAGAGAGAGTTCCAGGACAGACAGGGCTACACAGAAGAACTCTGTCTCTGTCTCTGTCTCTGTCTCTCTGTCTCTCTCTCTCTCATACACACATATACATACACATCTATATATATATATATATATGTATACATACACACACACACATATATATATACATACACAGAAAACGCTCTCTCTACACACACATACACACGCACACACATTCTTTATGGGTTATTACTTAACCCACAAATAGAGTACTATTTTAAGGGCTAAGAGTGGGCTTAGCAGTTGAGAGCACTTGTTACTCTTGCAGAGAACCTAGCTTCAGCTCCCAACATCATAACAATGTCTACAACTGCAGTTCCAGAGGTTCTGACGCCCTCTTCTGGCCTCCACAGGCACTGCATGCATGTGGTGCAGACATACATATAGACAAAACACCTATACACATAAAATAAAAATAATTTCTAAGACACCATTTTAAGTAATTTTACTGATGAGAAAATTATATTTGATGAATGTTTGCTTCCTCCCAGCCTCCAAAATGTCAATAGGGACAGGTCTATATGCCTCTTGATCATTAAGTCAGTCAGGACTTCAGGGCCTAGGCTACCTCATGCAAATTTGGCAACTGCATTGGGAGCCAGATTATAGGACCTGAAGGTACAAAAGCTAGCTCCTCCCCCTCTGGATTCTGTAGCTGTGTACCCTTGAGGAAGGGAAGATGCCTCTCTGAATTTCTGCCCACCCACTCTTAAAAAAAATCCACACATTGACTGCGTGTGGTATCATGGGAAGTCAGTGGAGTGTATGCAGTACGACAGTGCCCTAGTGCCTCTCCCAAAAGCAGGACATGACCTGACCAAGCCCCACCCTGGTCCTCGATGCGGGGGACTAGTGTCTTCATGTTCACTTTGATCCACTTTCTTCTTTGGCTGTGATAAAACAGTGACCCAGAGCAACATGGGTGAGGAGAGACATCATGTGTCTTACACTCCCAGGCCAAGGTCCCTCAGGATGTCAGGGCAGAAACTTAGATAGAAACTTGAAGCAGAAACCATGCAAGAGCACTGCTTGCTTGCTCAATCACAAGCTCATGCTTAGCTGGCTTTGTTAGAAAACTCATGGCCTACATCAGTCAACAAGGCAATTCCCCCACAGACAGCCCACAGGCCAAATTCCCCCACCCCACAGACAGCCCACAGGCCAAGCCACTCCCCACCCCCAGACAGGCCCACAGGCTAACCCCCCCCCACACACACACACACATGCCCACAGGCCAATCTGATTGGGCAATCTCTCAATTGAGATTCCCTTCTCAAATTACTCTAGACAGCTAAAACTAACCACACCACCATCTTTCTCAATTAAAGTTTATACCAAACAATGACTGAAACATGAGGGAAGAGCAAGAATTAGCAGGGCAGAAGTGGTTGAAGACCAGGGAGTCTGGAATGTGGAGCAGGGGAAGAAGATGGAGCTGTGTACACTGTCTTGATTTCCTCTTCCAACCACCCAGAATGCCTTTCCCGAGCTCCGCATCAGCCAGAGGTCTAAGCTTTCAGAGCCTGAGCTTTGACCTGGGGTTCTTTCAGACTTGGGGTTCCCCTCAGACTTCATGTCCTGGTCCAATGAGGAAGAGAATGTGATCGATACTACAAGATAGACAGACAATCACAATATCAAGGAACCTGAGCAGCTACACAAGAAAAGGTGTACCTGCCTGCTCCATGTGAACCCACCTGCTCCCTCTTCCTCCCCACAGCACCCATGATGCTTGCACAGGAAGCAATGCCTATGGAACACGATGAGAATCTACCCATCTGAAAACTCAGTCGCACACCTACCGCTGAGCCTGCCTGGGTCAAGCCAGCTTTTCTTTAATGCTACTGAGATGCCATTGTAGAAGGTAAGTCTTCAGTGACCATTGTCCCTGGGAATCAGACCAAGGGGATCATAGGGTGAAGGGAGAAGGTTCTGGAGACCAACAACATGGGTTTCCAATGTGTTGGTTGCCTTTTCTCTTCATGAGCGATTTCAGGCTGGTCACTGAACTGCTCTGAGCCTCAATGCCCTCATTTGTTAAATGGCGATCCTAGCATTACCTATCTCTGATATGAGAAGGCTGAAACCACCTTCAGTACACTGTCTGCGTGACTGGTGGTGAAAGCAATGATGGCGAACAAGGAAGAGCCCGGGGGGAGACCGGTGATGCCTTAGCATGCATGCCTAGCTTACCTCTCCTAGTATATAGAAAGCTGTCACCACACAAAAGCTGAGCCCTATTTCATGTAAACGGAAAGAAAACTGCATGTGTTAGCGTTCGCTGCATTTGATCTTTGCTGGCTCTTGGCTGGGGCCCCACACTGAGGCAACTGCTTTGCAAAGTTCTAAATAAACCAGGAAGGCCCCTCCCCTGGCTCTGCTCCACCTACATCTGGATGGAAGCACCAGAGGGCTCATGAGTCCAGCCCAGCTGGGCCCCAGACACTGAACAGCTTAGCTCTCCCAAGGCCAGGCTGGGTACCCTGGAAAGGCCAGCCCTTCTGATGTGTGCCTGCTGCAGACAGACATTTGAGTCTAAGCACTGGCATCCTGTGGGGCATTGGAACTCCTTTCATTCTTCTGCTAGGCTGAAGGTTGGGGAGCACGGTGTACCTATCTAGGAGCTAGCAGAGTGGCTAAGTGGAATGTCAAAGAGAAGCCAGATCCATTTATGCCACAAAGTGACATGGCATCTCTCCAGGGATGAGGGAAACCTGCTGTGCACACGGAACAATGTCAAGGCCCAACCAAGCAAGTGAGAAGGCAATATGGCGGGAGAGTTCTCAAGTCATGTGGGCACGGGCAGTGTCTAAGCCTCAATTGACCATTCCTTTTCTGGTTTCATGGAACTAGGTGATAATTACAGAGAGTGAGGAGACAGAAGTGGGTGTGGGATTGAATCTGGCCCTGCCTCTTCCCAGTGCTCCGTGCTTCCATTTCCCCTCACGATAAATGAACACTTGGCTTGTGTCAACGTTCATTCCCCACACACTCGGAAGGGAGGACAAAACAGTGACGGTGGGCGGGGTTATGAAGGGCACACTCATGCGTCTGTGCCTCCTACAACATTCACTGCCTATTTAGAGCCCAGAAGTTGTCCACAGAACTGTAACATTAGCTTACATTACCAAACTGACAAAAAATGTCTGAATGGGGAATTGTCCAGATCGGGCTATCCTGGAGGCGTGGCTGTCTGGGATGACCTTGATTGGGTTGGCACAGAACAACCCAGCCCATCGTGGGTGGCACCATTCCCTGGGTTAGGGTTCTGGGTTGCATAAGAGTGGAGAGAGAGAACTGAGTAGTCCTGCATATCTCTCTCTCTCTCTCTCTCTCTCTCTCTCTCTCTCTGTGTGTGTGTGTGTGTGTGTGTGTGTGTGTGTGTGTGTGTGTGTGTTTGATATTGTTTTCCGAGACAGGATTTCTCTGTGTAACAGCCCTAGCTGTCCTGGAACTCACTGTAGACCAGGTCTGCCTCTGCCTCCTGAGTACTGCGGCTGGAGGCATGTACCATAACACTGGGCTCCCTGTCTGCTCTTGACTGTGGATGTACTGGCTCCTAAGATGACCTTGGGCTGTCTTCAGTCCCATTAACAAGAACTAATCATCCACTTCCGTATCTTACCTAAAATTCTTTTAGCTATCAGATACAATCTTTAAAAAATATACTAATTAGCCAGGCAGTAGTTGTGCATGCCTTTAATCCCAGCACTCAGGAGACAGAGGCAGGTGGATCTCTGTGAGTTAGAGGCCAGCCTGGTCTACAAGAGCTAGTTCCAGGACAGGCTTCAAAGCTACAGAGAAACCCTGTCTCGAAAAACCAAAAAAGAAACCAAAAAACAAACAAACAAAAAGGATTAATTAGTATACCACCAGCTTTCATCAACCCCAAATCTAAGAATGTCATCAGTAATATCTGAGGCCAGCAGCAGAGACCCACTGTCGTCTGTCCATCCACCACCACATGTGTGTGCGCGCGCACACTCGCGCACACACACACACAATGTATTTGCAACAGCATTAATTTATGACATCTTTCGTTCTGTGACCATTAAGATAAGCATGTCCGTGATGGAAGATGCCATCTAGGGCAAACCAAATCCAACCTCCAGTCTATGGTTACCCACACTTGGCTCAGAACACACTATCATTTACTCCTTTTGGACCAAGAGCTCTGTTTTGCAGACAAGCTTGCCCACAGATATAGATTCTGTCTGCCTGTACAAGGCCTGTGGCTCTGTCTTGGGGAAAGCCTATGAATCTAGTCCTGGTTGGGCTCAGAGAGGATGTCCCAAAGCAAACTGTAGAATGGAACTCAGGTCCCAGGGACCTCCCCTTGACCCACAGCTTCCAGCATCTCTGAGCACCTTTGACCTTGTCTCCCTCCCCAAGAGCAGAGAGGGAGGGGAAGGTTTCTCCTCAATTTCTTGAAAGTTCCTTAATTTGAGTAAGACCACTGAGGGGAACTCCACCCTGGAGTACAATTGCCAAACTGGGAAGATTAACCAGGAAAAGACTGGACAAAGACTAGAGTCCTTCCCACACCCAGCTGCACTTTTCCTCTGCTTCTCTCCGGCAGACAGCCTGAGAGACCTGATCCACAGGTCACACCAGGCCAGTGCTGTTGCCTCTATGTCAGGGATCACCTGATTCACAGGTCACACCAGGCCAGTGCTTTTGCCTCCAGGTCAGGGATCACCTGAACGCTGGTCCAGTGTGGGAAGTCCTTCTGTATATGAGTTGCTTCTATTGGTTAATGAGTAAAGAAGCTCTTCCAGCCAACGGCTTAACAGAATATATAGGCAGGCAGAAGATATATAGAGAGAGAGAGTAGGTGGAGCAAAAGAGACGCCATGGAGCCGCCAGAGGAGAAAGATACAAGCCGCCAGCCAGAACCTTGCCGAAAGGCCATGAGCCTCATGCTAAAATATAAAATACCAGAAATGGGCTAATTTAAGGGATAAGAGTGAGCTAGAAATATACATAAGCTAATAGGCCAAGCAGTGTTGTAATTAATACAGATTCTGTGTGATTATTTCTGTTCTGGGCATCCAGGAACCAAAAAAGCGGCTTCCTCCTACACTGGTCCACTCCTGGAGGCAGAGATGGTGAGAAGACAGGAGGCTCTGCTGTGCAGCGGGCACAGAACAGCAGGCTTTGGGTCGGAACATTAGAGAAGTAACAACCTGTAGGTAGATACAGACATGGGGCTGGAGAGACGGCTCAGTTAAGAGCACTGACTGCTCTTCCAGAGGATCAGGGTTCAATTCCCTGCGCCCACATGGCAGGGCAGCTCACAACCGTCTGTAACTCCAGTTCCAGGAGACTCAACATCCTCACACAGACACGTGTGCAGGTTAACATCAAAGCACATAAAATAAAAGTTATATAAAAAAAGATTCTTTTCAAAGGGAGAAGAAAAAGATATGAATATGGAAACAATAGCATAGACGGCATCAGTCAGAAACCTCTGGGTCCTGGGGAGATGCTAAGACCTGCTCCTGAGGGCCTAAAGGCCCAGCAGGGTTCATCTATGTTACCAAAATCCTGTGTCAGAGGGACCTGAGCTACCACTGTCCCCAGACTCCTCGTTGCTTCTATACATGCCCACAAAGCCACATCCAGTATCCGCCAGTGACCAACAGCGGGCAAGCTACTTCTTACAGATTGTCACTTCTAGGCCTATGAAACTGGAAAGCAGCGGCTCCTATTCCTAGCTGCTGTGGGGCTAACGAAGGTATGTGCGATGCCTGTCTGCTTGGCACAGATATCCTTGGCCATGGCATGAGGATCTCCTGTCCACGGTTCTAGTTGTAAAATGTTGCGTCCCCAGACAAATCCCTTTCCTTTTACTATTTTCTGTCTCCCAGTTTTTCAGTAGGAGTGGCATGAACCTTACTTAGGTTAAAGTAACAATCGACTCCCACTCCCCTGGTGCAGTCCCTCGGCCCCAGACCTTCCAGGGAACACCTTCCCAGTGCCTCTAAGGATGAACCTGAATGCTCCCTTCCTCCTGTTAAGAAACAGAACATAAGCACTGTTGAACTCCTTCCCGACATGCCTACATCATCTAAGTAGAGAGCAGAAGGCTGGGCTGGGATGCAAGGACCACAGGATACCACAAGTGCGAAGACCAGAACTGGTGTATACTTTGCCTAACATCAGAGGCCCTGCAATCTGGCCCTCCGATGCCTCTCTTGGTACAAACTGGACCGTGCTGGAGAGAGAAAACTCGGTCTGGACAAAGAAACCTCTCTCCTGTGCCAGGACCATCTTCTTGATGCTGGTTATTACTCGACTCTTGATAACATCTCCCCCACAAGCCATGTATTCTCCTCACGGAGATCCAGGTATGTGTACAATTCAAAGTCTGGCGACAATTTTCTTGAGTCCCGCTGTCCAGACCCTTGTAATTCTTTTCCACAGGAAAAGGAGTCCTGCAGCTGGGAACGCTATACCTGTGGGAAGGCAGTCTGAGGGAACCCTGCTCTAAATTCCAGAGGAGGGAAGTCTTCCTCTTATTTTGGACTCAGGATAAGTGCGTTTGCAGAAGCTTGTGCGTTCTGCAGACTTAGATCAGGCCATTCCTGTGTCCTGGTCTAAACCGGCTGTCTTTCGGGAGACCTGCCTACAGAGCAGACGGCTTGCACCTGTCCTGTCCCTGCTCTGGCTGTCCTCCACACTTGACAGGACAGATGCAAGGCCTTTTGGCACAGAGCAGAGGCCCAGGGAAATCGCTATTGACTGATTACATGACGTATGAGATCAACAGACTCTCTTTAGTTTGACAGGCTCCAGAGAAAAGCAGAACTGTCCATTCAATGAGTCAAAGCAGCCAAAAAGGGTCGTGTAACACTGTCAAATCCCAGTGGAGAGATTTTGAAAGCCCAGCCCTGCATGCACAATATGGCCGAATGAGGAGCCCACTGACATCAGGGCCCATTTCAAAAGGACCGCCGACCGCTGGTAAAAGAAATACACCAGGGCTGGAGAGATGACTCAGTGGTTAAGAGCATTGCCTGATCTTCCAAAGGTCCTGAGTTCAATTACCGGCAACCACATGGTGGCTCACAACCATCTGTAATGAGGTCTGGCGCCCTCTTCTGGCCTGCAGACATACACACAGACAGAATATTGTATACATAATAAATAAATAGTTATAATAAATAAATAAATATTAAAAAAAAGAAAAGAAACACACCAAAACCCAAGTATGAAGAAGTACTTTAATAGCTGAAACTCAAAGTCATTGTGCTCCTGGTTCCAGGATTCCTAATTGGCATCTTTGGCCATCTCAGAAGCCAGGGTCACCCACCTATGGTGTCAGGGCATGAACTTCCTCTGGGTGCTGAGAGTTGGAGGAAAGTGTGACCACGTCCAAGCCCATGGCTGTGAGGACCTTCCTCTTATCTATGCATCCAGTCAGCCGCATCAGTCGGACAACGTGGGCTAAGGAAAGAGACGAATGTTGACTGCCTAAGCAGGAACAGCCCAAGCCTGTAAGGAAAAGCACGCTGCATACATAGCATACAGAGGGGAGGGCTTCTGCCTGTGCATCTGCAACATTACATTTGTTTTGCCCGCAAACTATCAAGAAGGATTCTGTCGGCAGGGGATGCTCCCTGAACAAGCAAAACGTTGGACAAAAGTCCCGGATGTCCTGCGTCACCAGCTCAGAGTTCTCATGCGTCATCCACTGGAGAGTTTTGAGGGAAACATGAAGTCAGGCTCCTGCCTCTGCCTATGGGTCGATTTCTTCAGGAATCACGGTAATCATAACGTCTTCGTTGCCCCTGCGGACAACCATGTTCAGGGTGTTTTCCTTTTTAATGACATCGCTGACATCATTGGCAGTGACCACCGACTGTCCATTGATGCTGATGATGACGTCATTTTCCTTGAGCCCTCCACTGAAAGACAAAGGAAGACACACTGGTGACACTACCCTTGTTCCCAGTTATCCAGGAGGCCACAGCTTAGAAGCCCAGAGCCCAGAACACAGGGGTTTAGAGGAGAGGGTGGTGAACTGGGAGAAATGACCTCTGACTGATGAGTAGGTGATGTTTCCTGTCAAGATTTTTAGGCTACATCAACAATGTCCATTGCAGAAATGCCTGTGACATTGTGTAGTGATAAGAGCGGCGGGCTGTGTTCCTGCTGCCCGGCTCACGCACGGCTAGCTTTACACCCAAAATAACAACACACAAATTGTATTCATTCAAATACTGCCTGGCCCATTATCTGTAGCCTCTTATTGGCTAACTCTTACATATTGATCTAACCCATTTCTAATAATCTGTGTAGCACCACGAGGTGGTGGTGGCTTACCGGGAGGATCCTAACCCACGTCTATCTTGGGCAGGAGAAGCATGGCAACTGCCTCACTGCCTTCTTCCTAGCATTCTGTTCTGTCTACTCCACCCACCTATGTTCTGACCTATCAGGCCAAGCAGTTTATTAATTAACCAATGAAAGCAACAGAAATACAGAAGACCCACCTACATCATTTCCCCTTTTTCTGTTTGAACAAAAAAGAAAGGCTTTCATTTTAACATAGTAAAATTACATACAGCAAAACAGTTATAAAGCAAGAATTATAATTATAATATCTATATCTATTTTATCTTTTATCATAATTAAGGAAAACTATAACTATCTATTTATTCTTCAACTCCATCAAAGACTCCAGAAGGATATAATATTGCCTAATTAAACAAGAAATAAGCAACTCGGCTGTTCTCAGAGAGGACAAGGAAACACCAGGTACTGTGACCGCAGCCAGTTTGCTCATAAATGGCCTCCTAATCCAGAAAGTGATTCCTCCAGGAATGTTGGATGCCTCTACTCAGAGAGGCTCCTTTGTGCTGTGGCTGGAACCTTAGTTCATACGTGGCAGGGTCACTGTGCTACCGCAGTCCTCTTCCTCCTATCCTAGGGCTACAGACTTGTTCCACAAAGGGCCAGAAGGGAAACAGCTCAGGCTTCCCCAAGTATTTAGTGGCTGTGTCTTAGCTATCCAAAGTCTGCTGCTGCAGCAGAAAAACTGCTCCAGACAAGATGTCATCTTGTCTGGGGACACAGCTGTGGTCCAATGAAACACGTGTCCACATTAGCATCTCAGAGAATTTGCAGTATCACAAGACAGTGTCATTTGGATTTTTTTTTTCCAACCATGAAAAAAAATGCAAAAACTGTTTTTTGTTATCCCACAGGTCATGGACAATGAGGCATCAGGCCAGGTCTGGCCCCTGGGGCTCATATCTGCAGCTTCAGTCCACATTGCTTTCCAGAGGTCACGGGGGGTCCAGGTAACAAGCCTAACTTTTGGCTGAACTGCACCATGGGGGTCCAGGTAACAAGCCTAACTTTTGGCTGAACTGCTTCTTTCACTATTTTGATGTCATCTGGATTGTTTTTGCGTAGGTGTTGACAGGTATGACTTCACTAGTCACAAATACAACCAGAGCAGGCCCTGGGGATCTGCATCCTGCTCCACAGAACCTTCCCTCTAGCCAGGCTTTCCAGGAACTCGCAGTCAGCCCACCAGTTGAGTGCTTTTTCCATATGGATGACCCCAGCCATGACCCAAGGCAAGAAACCTCCTTCTGGGGGACAAGCCCTGAGTCCAACCCAGTCAGAAGCCCTGGCTGCGGGAGATGGTGGGCTGACACACCCATCTGAGCCAGCCGTAAACACTGCTTCCTAGCCCACAAGCCACGTGGATATTAGAAAAAGGGGAAAGACTTATCACTCACGCTTCTGCCGGGGTATCGGGGATTACTTCGATGATGTATGCCCCAGACAGTACATCTGGGAAGTCTCGGTGGCGGTCCTTCAGCTCTTTGGCCTTGCTGCTTAGGGGGAAAAGTCTGTGTGTTAATATTAAGCACCCACAACTTTCCTGTGCCAACACTTGGCTCTTACCAGAGTCCCTTCTCATTCTCCACTTCAAGTCGGCTGATTTACTTGATCGTGACACATACATGCACAGGCTTTGACACAGCACAGAACACATGCCGAGGTCCAAGGACAATCTCAGTCATCACCTCGCACCTCGTTAGGGACAGTGTCTCTTGCCTGCTGTTGCTCACACAGGCCAGCTGGTCTGCAACGGAGAGTCTCCCCCGTTTACCTCCAGTCCTGATATAAATAGCCCCAGGACTACAGACATGTACTTCTATGCCTGGCTTGGCATAGGTCCTGGGGATTTGAACTTAGGCCCTCACACTACCACAGCAAGCACTGTACCCACGGAGCCACCTCCCCGGCCCCCAATTCTCCTTTAAAATGGCCTGTCTACTAGCATCAGCAGCTGCTGTATGATAGCAGGAAACTGATCTAATCATCAGCATAAGACAGCTGCGGCAACAGTGGTTGTCACTACCAAGGCTGAACCATACCTGACGATACAGTAGGCACACCCACACTGTTAACCTCATCCTAACGGGGAGGGTGCTGAGCACCCAGGATAGAACTTTGAGAGGTGTAGGGGCAATAACAATGAAAGGAGACCCCATAGCCTAGCTTCCTCCACCCATACTTCCATCTCTTTGGCTCCCAAAGACAACCCGTGTGCGTTCAGGCTCAGCAAGCTGTCCCGTTCTTGACAACACTGAGAAAAGTACCATTGTTCATAGCTTGTATGGAATGTCTTAATATTTTGACAACTGGGTAAAACAGTACTATCAATACATTCTGCTCTTTAGTGACTCAGACATGCCAGTCAGTTCGGTTTCCTGAATTTCCTGCAGGTTCCCTTCAACCCCCTCTAGTAGTACGTCACGAGCCTGGCAACCCCAAGCAGCAACCTTCACACTCAGGAAAACAAGCCCATCAGTCTTCAGTACCCCGAGGCAGGGCCTGCCCTGGCATTCCTGCAGCCACACCCCACGCTGCAGCGAGCAGGGGAGGCGGGTGCTCTCCGCTGGGGCGGGCAGGCGCTGGGGCACTCCTGGAATGTGAGTTTCAACAGAACAAGTGGCCAGAGGCAGGCAGGAGAGTGTGCTGGAGGGAGCCAGCCGTCTGCTGTTCAGGCCTGCCTTCGGGGAGGAGGGCAGGGTTTTCCAGGTGGTCAGAATGCAAAAGCAAAGAGGCCCAAGCCCAACGGCCCCTCTCCTTCCCCAGTGAGACTGACTTTTAAGCAGAAACTGAGGTATCTGAAGGAAATAGTTTCCCTTCAAGAATAGCCATGAAGCCTTGTGATGTCCAGGATTGTATAAAGACAGGGCAGATGTTCACATTTATATCACTGTGTGTCCTGTTTACCTACCTAGATGTGAGCGACATCATTCGGATCCCAATATACTTCTTCTTGGTGACAGCTTTCCCTAGTGTGGCAACAAAGGGACAAAAAGTCAGCCCAGTTGGTGGGAGTATTGGGACACAGGAGCCAGAATTCCAAGGCTCCAGTTTGTAGCATGAGCCAGAGGAGGGCACCCAAAGACTGTGGTTCAGTCCTGGCCTGGGCTTTTAAGAATGTCTCTCATTTCAGAACGGTCAAAAGCTTAGCCCTTCGTTCCTAACCCCTTTGGGTATCTAGATTGAGAATCCTCTTTGTTCAGTCTCTACCACCACCACCCTGGTAACACATATTGACTCTTGAGAAGACTGGTCTCAGGGACTGTCACCTTCCCCTTTCCCAAGTCCTCAGGGGGCAGCTAAGCCTCAGGACTGAACCTGCAAAGGTCCCCAGGATGCCTGGACCTGGTTACCTTTGGCCTGTCGGTCGTGGGATTCTGTCAGGAACTTCTTTATCTTATCGGATGGAATTGCAAAGGAGATGCCCGCCGTCACCTTCAATGTGTTAATTCCAATCACCTCGCCATCCTGCAAAGCAAGCACAGCTCACTGAACCTGGGAGGGTCAGAGGCAGGTATAGGCAGGAAGATGAGCAGACGCGCCATGTGACAGAAGTCTTTGAAATGCGTTGCCAGGTGTGGCGCCTCGCGCCTGTCATCCCAGCTCTCAAGAGCAGCTGAGATAGGATCACGCTGAGATCCTGGCCAGCCTGAGCTATGGTTTGAGACCTAGTCTCCAAAAACAAGGTTGAGAAGAAGATGCTATCTTCGCTGGTCATCCCATACTCTACCCCACAAATGTGTACAATTAAAACAATAAAAAGAAGAAGAAGCAGTGTGGGCTGAGAAGATGACATGGTAATTAAAGTGCTGACCAGGCACGTGAGAAACTGGGAGTTAGGATCCCCAGAGTCCATGTATATGCTGGGTGTGTGTGGCGGCTTGCCTGTAATTCCAGCCTCAGAGGCAGAGGCGGGATCCCAGGAGAAAGCTGGTTGGTGCAGCTAGCTCTGGGTTCGACTGAGAGACCCTGCCTTCCTGGGTAAGGGGAAAAGTGAATGAGGAAGATCCTTCATCAGCCCTGGGCCTCCACAGGCACAAATACATACGTGCAAAGACAACACCCCCCACCCACCCACTCACACTTGGGACCATACATACAAATGCTCATATACATAGGCATATGGCAGGGAGAGCATTTTGGCTACGTTTGAGAATCTGGAGGGCTGCAAGGAGGAGCCTGGGGGTCAGGAGGGGAGAGGCATTAGGGCACTTGTGTAGTGCCTACCACACTCAGTTCTGGAAGGATAAACAGACGCTCCAGGTAGGAGTTTAAAGACTGCTTCACTGCGTGTACAGATGAGGTTAAAATCCACCAGATGTGCTCTTCTCACAGAAGAATGTGTCCACCCCTCATTATCTCCGTTTCCAATGCCCCTGATGTGACTGTGGATGCTGAGTTGAGCCTGGACCCTCAGGGTTTACTCCCAACAGCTGCCCCAGGGTACGGTAGGGACAAGCGAGGATGTGGCTCTTTCCTGAGAAGTTTCTGGTGACCTATTGCTGCACTGAAAAAAGGGACCTTAAGAACGGTCAACATAAATTGCTCCTGTTGTACGTCACAGAGAGCAGCTCCTGACAATGATACTCCCCAGGAAGTATCACTGGGTGGCCTCAATTTTATACTCTCTTAAACAACTCCCAAGCGCTGGCATTCTGTGACCTTCAGTTTTATGCTGAGGTATTAAAGTCTAGGTTAAGGGAGATTTGTGTGAGCACGCGGTGGCTCCCCATCATACCCACAGGCATTCAGGGAAGGTTCTGGCATGGAGACAAGCCAGGCCAGCTCATCCCCACTCAGTTACCCTCGAGGCCAAAGGCACCTTTATGCAGCCGGCCAAGCTGCAGGGACCTTCAGTCCCCTTTCTGCCTAGAATTTCACGGCATCCACCTGTGGCCTGAAACCCAAGAGTGTCCTCTGGCCTTACTGCTTCCAGAAAGGGCTGCTGGGGCGAGGTGCAGAGATACAGTACACTCAGGCAGCTCCCTATAAAGTTAATTACGTCATGTGTTCTGACAAGCTCGTGTCCAAAGAGAAAGCAAATAGCATGCCCACAGACGGAACAAACACAGCACAGGGATTGAAAGGCCTTACCAGGTTTACTAACGGGCCTCCGGAGTTTCCATACTGAAACGGAACCAAAAGGGAAAGGTCAGGTCTGTTTCACACCATCATCTAACCGATGTCTCCGCCCAGCAGGTTTCAAATCTCTGTGCTGAAGCAGCTGGCAGGGCTCTTTCCCAAGATTCTCTGCTCCCCTAATATTTTCTTGGCTCACAAAAAGGATCTTGACCATTTTCACAAAGCTTGGAATGTGCCATAGTGAGACGATTTAGCTCCAGGCCCACTGTGAGCAGCTAACCCCTTTCACCTCCTCCTCGGATGAGACTAGCTACTCGCTTGCTTCAGGACCCCATAGTTCAACCCTGTTCAGTCCCAAGGGGGTCACCACCATCACCACCACCCACACACACCCCACTAGGACTACACTCCATGTAGTTTATTCTAGTTCTGAGAATTCGTGCAGACTACAAGCAAGTTTGGGAACAATAGCTAACTTCCTCTGACAAAAGCTTGTCCCCACCCCAGTAGGTAGAGGGAGCGGAGGGCTCACATTGATGATGGCGTCCGTCTGAATGTAGTCCATATCGGAATTCCGGAGCCCCAGCTCTTTGCCGCCTCGCTGGGTGGTGCTGACAATCCCGGTGGTGACCGTGTTTTGAAGAGAAAAGGGGCTTCCGATGGCTACCACAAACTCTCCCGGTCGTAGCTCTGAGGAACGGCCAAGCAGCAGAACTGGCAGCTTTCCCTGCAAGCACAAAGGCAGGTGTTGCTGCACTGCAGCTTGGCATGCTGGATAACGCAGATGTAGGGGCCACGGAGCAGTCCTGGCTCCTAGGGATGAGCTCGCCAGCACTAACACCGCTCTCTCAAGCCCTTGCCATAACCCAACACCACAAGCCATCAGGGACCCAATGAAACAGAAGATATCCAAAACAGAAGAAGGAAAATGGGGAAACGTGAGAGACCATTTCTCAGTTTCACATCTTGGAGCTATCCACACAGCTAGACAGAGGACACCAGGAGACAACTTAGGCTGAAGACAGTCTTAGAGATCAAAGTTGCAGACAGGGATCCTGAGCCCAGGTGCCTTAGGGGAAGCAAGGAACCTCAGGCCTACTTCCCATAGGCATAGCCTTCCTGAGGCCTGGGATATGAGGAGCCCTGAGGGCAGGGGCTCACACTGACTTCCTTGTGCGCCCCAGTGGTGGTGAGGCACAAGGACAAGCAGAGGGGTTGGCAGCAC
Source organism: Myodes glareolus (assembly GCF_982192425.1). Lineage (NCBI taxonomy): Eukaryota > Metazoa > Chordata > Mammalia > Rodentia > Cricetidae > Myodes > Myodes glareolus. Next base: position 73,317,795 of record NC_142032.1, read on the forward strand.
TGGGGACCCAAGTGTTGGGCTATCTCTTCTGCTGGCCCTGGGAAGGTGTCTACGCTCCCAGCCTGGGCAGACGGAGGATTCAGCGGAAGAAGCCGCATTTCCCATGCCCTCTAGTTAATAGGCAGAGTTATGAGCCCTAAATAACTCCTCATAACAACACAGGATCCTCCAAAGGCTATGGAGGTTGATGGGCTGAGGAAAGTCGATAGAGGCTGCCTTCATTCACTAACAAGGCCCCCAGGCCCTGCGTTCTTTCTTCCACGTAGCCCAGCAATCCCGCATGCCGCTCGTGGACTTCTGTAAGAGCTGGTCCCACTGCCTGCTAAGGGAAACTCTTTACATTAATTCACCTTGGAAAAGAATAAGCTTAAAGAAAAAAAAAAAAAAGGACCCAGTGTGGGTGGAGATGGGATGGGCAGAGAGACCAATGACTTTAGCATCCCCTCTACAAAGACAATTGTGCTGCTGATGAGCTGGGACAATTGTTCAGCAGACAAGGGAAGCTCCAGGGACCTGGGTGACTTGTGACAGAACCAAGATTTAACCTGATTCCTCTACCCTCCACCACTACACAATCCAGTGCAGATTCTACACACACACACACACACACACACACACACACACACACACACAAAGTCGCGCACATGTGCTCACACGCACACATACTGAGACAGACAAGACAAACAGACAGAGGAGTAAGGCCAAGACTGGATAAGAAAACTCATGCAGAAGGAGAGAGTGCAAATTCTCACCAGCAAGGAGCCTGAGAAGCCACACCCCTTGACTCTCGGATAGCACGCAGTCCCACAGAACACCAGCCATTGGTGGCACAGACTGAGGCCAGGCTGCCGAACTGAAATTCTGCGTGAGTTTACAAGCATGAACTCCTCATCTGAGAACTGGAAATGAGACAGTCCACCGATCTCAGTGGTCTCCTGTGAGAACCCGATGAGCTAGGAGCCTGACCGGCTCTCTGGAAACAGCCGGCTTGGCTGGTGTATCAGCGGAGCATCAGCTATTCGCCAGTATTAAAGTCCCTGAAAATTCAATGAAGGAGTCCAGCAACTGTGCTGGGACAAGCTAGTGTAGGTCACCTTTCCAGACTCAGCTCCACCCAGTCTTTGACCCTTTCACTTTAAGGTCACCTGAGGCCAGAGCCTATGGCATTCCCTAAACAGACCCACTCAGCATCCAATGGCACGTAGCAAGCTCAGCGCGACGTGTTTACCCTGGGTGGGCGCCAACAGTCCCTGCCAGCAAACTCTGCCAAGAATGACCTCAGCAATCACGGCAGGGTGAGGCAGAGTCTGGCTGCTGATGTGTGCTCGCTCGGCCACACTGGAGGAGGCCCACCAGGACAGCCCCATTCCTTTGGGGGCCCAGGAGTGGCTGAAAGTCCTGTCTTTGAGGCTTCAGGGATAACTGAAGGGCAGGCAAAAGGGGTGGCCAGGGCTGGAAGCCTGGACATCCAAGGAAGCAGTCTACACAGATAGTCGAGTTTAACTTGGAAGGGTAGGCCCAGCTACACAGTGGGGACTATATCAGGTTGGAGGGAAGGGCCACTGAGAATCATTATCAGCATTTGTCTTGTGCCATACCCTAGCCTCTGCCTGCTAGGAGGGGTGGCAGAAGCAGGCTTTAAGCCTCAGGGCCCTTAAGACAACAGGGACCTAATGACAACTCTGTCTAGCACTTCTGTTCCAAAGTCTGAGCTCAGGCCCAGAGGATGCTGGGAAAGAGACAAATGTTTTCAGGGGAAGTTGTGTGGACAGATGGTAGGACCTCTATGATGGAAGGAGATCGAGGCGCCTATGTCATAGAGTACTTAGAAGACATGCCAAGCTCAAGATCAATGGACTCATCCACTGTCACCAAGGTGACCATGGGCTTGGACAAGAGGAACACTAATGGTGAGAACCCATAGGAAAGCCTATGTCACCACCCTGTCCTATCTGTCCAGGTGGGCAGACCCAATGGTCATGTCTCTTTAAATATATGCTATAAATCATTCAGGGTGATTATAAACACAGTACTAAACAGGCAGACACATAATGGCAGGGCAAGGAGAAGGGTATCATAGTCCAAATCCTCAATTTATAGGAAAGGATTAACCCTTTCCCTGACAGGTGACCAAGTTCTTACAGGGCACTCAGATGACTTGGGGACATAACACCCCCACACACCATTTTATGGCTATGGAAACTGAGGCTCAGGACGGAGGCACTCTTCTCAGCCGTGAAAACCCTGATTAAGCTTGAGAATCAGCTTCTAGGCTTGAGCCTCCATCCCCATAAGGCAGGAATTCTAATTGCTGGCCTCCAATTATAGGCTGAAATCCCTACAAGGGAGAGTGAGGTGGTGCCGAGCTGGCGGCCAGGCCAGATTTATGGCTCTGTGAGGTCAAGTTGCCTTAAGGGGCCCTTTTGGCCCTTGCTCCCTGCAGGTGCTGGCTGGCTTTGAGCCTCAGACTCCTTAGTTTATTCGGATCCAAACGGGGCTGATTCTCAGCCACAACCCTCACTCAGGCCTGTCTGCTTGGTAGCTATGCCTTTGCTGGCCAAATTCCTGCTCTGTAATTGAGCTTTTAATTGTATCCCTGTCTAGACAGCCACACTCTTGGGGGGACAGAGGAGAGGAAATGTCCAAGGCTGGAAGGCACAGCAGTGCCGCAGCCTTGACCTACAGGCGCTCTGTCACACTTCAGGGTCCCTGCTCTATGTCCACAGGCTGCTTCCTCTGTGTCCACATCAAAGCTGTCTCCAAGCTCCTGGCTGTAGACGCTCTGTCTAGGGTTCCCTTTGAAGCAGCAGTCAGTCAGTCACAGGCCATCCAAGAGACCAGCTCCTCTCCTGACAGACACTTCCCATATCCGCCCCCCCAATCCTACAAATCTAAGCTCCCCTAAGAAGTAAACAGGACAAGCATCCATCCTGATAGTTGCAAAGATTGAGGGGGAAAAAAGGGATCCATCACTCCCACTGACCTCACTGCTGGGGAGGCACGGACATGTAGCTTGTGGGAATAATAAAGTCATGAGAAGGAAAAACAGAGCTGTGAGACTCCATATCATGAAGCCAAGAAGGAGCCCTCAGCCTCTAGCAGGAGGGCCAGCAGCTTACACTAGGTCAAAACGCAAGTCCTTCTAGGATGAGGGACATTGCCCAGTGAGTCTCGCACAGTTGAGTTCTCACCAGGCTGGAGAGCAACAGTAGCCTACGAGGCCAACAGAAGAGAAGAGTCTGAAGCAGGAAGATATATAACTACTGTATCTCCGGGGCACTGCCGGATGCTAAACAGTATCCTCAGCATCAATAAGAAAGTCACCTGGGAAAGAGAAGAAGTCCTGGAGGCTGGGAAGATGGCACAGCCAGGCAGCCAGATGACCTGAGTTCCACACCTAGAAACCTCATACAAAGCCACACGTGATGTCACAGATCTGTAATCCCAGCACTCCTACTTTGAGATGGGAGAGAGAAACAGGAGATGCTGCCAGGAGCTCGTGGACCAGTTAGCCTGGATAATTATATGCAGGGCAGTGGCAGGAATAAGAGGGAACTTCAACAAGGTGAAAGACAAGAACTGTACCTTAAAGCTGTCATTTCATCTCCACGGACACACTTGCATACCTATGCATAGGCACACACATACACACACACAACAACAACAACAAGGATAATAAAAGAATCCATAATGCCCAAGTTATAGGCACACTGTCACCTGAGTAGGTGAAGAATGAGCTCAAGGGAGTGTCAGCGGCCCTGGACATGGATTACAGGCTTACCTTGTCCACACAAATTACTAAATAGTCACAGACTGGATGCTAACTGTGAAGTAGGTCAAGGGCTTGGTCCACAGCATGGTTCTAGCTAATTAAATTATAGCCATCACAAAAGCAGGCCTACAAGCTTTGCTTTCAGGGCACACTGCCTACCTGAAGAGGAATAGTTTCAACAAATAGTCTTCCCAGCGCCTGGCGTAGGACCCATGTATCCAGTCCGGCTCTCCAGGCTTCCTGTCTGATGGACAGAGCATGGATGGACCACCGGGGCCCAAGAGTAAATGCAAATGGAGTCCATTCCCTTGCCGTAGGCAACTGGGCACAGATCGTCTACAATGCCAAGCACAGAACCATACTGCAAGGATCTCTGCCTGATTGACATGCAAGGAAGAAAAAGCTGAATCTAAAGTGGACACAGCCACACAGCCAGGTGTCTGGGGCCAGAGTTGTACCAAGCCTGGGAATAAGGAGAAGCACTTTGTGAGGTGAGCTAGGAGCAGGCTTGTCCACTATGCCCAGGCTTCAGAGGCTGAAGAACATTAAGACCCAGAAGCATCCTCCTCTCCACTCCGTCAACTTCAGTATGCTCACGGTCACCAGACAGTCACCACCATTACAGATATCACACAAAGACAAGAAGATGCCTAGTAGCCACATGACAAAGAGGGCCAGTAAGATGGCTCATTGGGTAAAAACAACCGCCACCAAGGCTGATAACCTGAGTTCTATCCCTAGGAAAGGTCCCCCAAGATCTGGTCTGTGACATGTGTCTCAGCTTAGTCAAGGCACAGGTGACTGAGTGGAGCCTGGCCACAGTAGACAAGCTCACTGCTGGTTCACCTCACACAAGTGCCTCCTCCCACTTTGTGGCTCAGGAATTGTTTACAATGAGCATAGGGCAGGCTCGCACCCAATGGGCTGGGGTATGCGTGTGTGAATTCAACACTCCCTCTCTCCTAAACCTGGGTGGTAGATCTACTCCAAGTGTTCCCACCAGCCCACCAGTCCAGCAGGCAGATGCTCAGGTCACACCAACCAGCAAGGGAACAACTGATCCGTGCACAGAGGGAAGGGACAAGAGCCAGGGTAACAGAACAGAACAATGAGAAGTTAAAGAACCATGACATAAACCAGGAGGTAGTGGCACATCATTTAATCCTAGCTCTTGGGAGGCAGAGACAGGGGGATCTCTGAGTTCAAGGCCAGCCTGGTCTACAGAGGGAGATTCAGGACATCCTTGGCTACACAGAGAAATCTTGTCTTGAAAAACAATAATAGCTGGACGGTGGTGGTGCATGCCTTTAATCCTAGCACTCGGGAGGCAGAGGCAGGAGGATCTTTGTAAGTTCCAGAACAGGCTCCAAGGGTACAGAGAAACCTTGTCTCAAAAAAAAAAAAGAAGAAGAAGAAGAAGAAGAAGAAAGAAAGAAAGAAAGAAAGAAAGAAAGAAAGAAAGAAAGAAGGAAAATGAAAAATAATAATAATAATCACATAAAAGAATGTAAGTGGAGCTCAGCACATGCCAAGATCTTGTGTTCTATCCCCAACACAAGGAAATTTTAAAATATAACAATCAGATGGACCAGCCGACATGAGCTGAGCTAGTGGTTCATAAGTAAAGGTGCCCTTGCTTGTTACCCCACAGTATCTTTTGGGAGGTCTGTCTTATGCTCATTCAAGCCCTGGTAGGCCTGGGCCTTGGCTTCAAGGCACCATGTGCTGGAGGTTTCATTAGTGGTCAGAGGATGAACCCTAACTTCCAGAACTTCTCAGGACAGGAAAGCTGAGCCTGCAACTAAGGAAAGCTGTTGCCTGCGCTAAGCAACACTTCATGGTGATGGCTGCTCATCTAGGGCTCGTGTTCCAATATCAAACCAGCTGGTGCCGCAGAGAAAATCAGGCAAACACACTCACAGGCATGCACGCTCCCCAGTCTGTTCCATGCTCACAGGAGAAGCAGACATCTGGGTTTGGGCTGATCCTATGTGTGTGCAATAGCACATGTGTGTTGGTCAGAAGACAACTTTGTGGAGTCAATTCTCTCCTTCCTCCTTTATAGGGGCTCTGGAACCACACTCGGACATCAGGCTTCTGCGGCAAGCACCTTCACCCAGTAAGCCATCTCCCTGGCTCTGGGTCCTCAATTAACTGAGTCTGTTACTTGATTGATTTCTCTGGACCTCATACCTCCTCCAAAACTAAGGCCGTTCCATTTAGTCAGTTACGATGACGAGGGCTCTTTCCAGATGTGGCCGTTGCTGAAAATTCCATTAGCAGTAGTTAAATGAGGAAAATCGGAAAGGTAATGGGGGAACCTTAAATTGCACACAACTCCCAAGGCGGTCTAAAGATCCTTGCCAACTTCTGAAGCATCAAGAGGAGCGACATCTGGACATCGTGAGGTTGTGGTGGGACCAGTCATCCTCCCGCGAGGACAGCAAACAGCCCTTTCACTAGCTCAGCAGCTGTTACCGGCTCAGGGACTCACCTCATTCCCTGAAACTTGAGGCGAAGAGCAATAAAATGAACCAAGAAGCCAAAATGAAGGAAAAGGTGCCAATTTCTTTTTAAAGTCTAATGAGTCAAGTCAATCACTTCTTTCTCTCCTTTGAGAAGTACAGCAGGTTCCTCAGTCGCAAAAATGTTTTTGCTGCTGAGTCTGCAGTTTTACTGTGTTTGCCAGCTGCCTGACGCACTCCTGTTTAGGGCTGGGGTTTGCAGGCTGGGCCTCTTGTTGGCTGAAGCTTTCTTCAAAGGCTAATGTTGCAGCCACTGGCTGCAACTCAACTGAGTGATTCAACATGCCTTCTGGAAACAGTTATGTCAACCTTTCATTTTCTTTCAAACGATGCAGGAGGAGGAACTGTCCATCTACTACACCCAGAAAGAGGAAAGCAGAGGGGGCTAGGAAGTCAGTGGGAGGGGGATGTACCATCTAAGACTTGCCTAAAGGCGAGCAGAGAGTGCTCCAGACTGGACGAGGTGAGACACAGCACGTGACCAACAGGAGTGGTAGAACCATGGGCTGTGGACCAGCTGAGTCAAAGTTTTGCTGATGCCCTGGATAGCATCTACAGGGCAATGTGAGATAAGATGTGATCCCTTCTTCAGAGGCTCTTTCCTTTTCTCTACATACGCACCCCCATATCTTAACAGTTTGTGTTTGTTTTCGTCCTTAAGGAACAAAGAAATTCCCAGATCAGCAAGCGCAGACACCCAGTTGGCTTCCCAACCCAGCATTTTGCCGCACGGCTCTGTAACCTGCACACTGTACCAACGGGGATAGAGAAGAAAAGCCTGGCATCTCTGCTTTCCAAGGCCCAACCCACAGATGATGGAAGACTTCGCGGGCTTTGCCATTACCACCTCTATGCTTCTCCGTTGGGTACCTGGATCAGAACAGAAGCTTTCCTTGCCTAGTATACCTTGAGTCTGTCACTGAAAGCCCTGTATAACTCTCTGTGCTAAGATCTGTGAAGTGTGACAGCAGCCCTGTGCCCGTGCCTCTTCCAGGCATGAGGTTTAGTTACCACGACTACGTAGACAAAGAAGAGGGGAACAGGCAGGGTCAGAGGTCCCTGTAGAGGGTAGTGGGAAGACCAGGAACTATCCTGAGGAGGAAGAATCACCAGAGTCAAGGCTCAAAGCCTACTCAGCATACACCATTGACCCACTGGGTATCAAAGACAAGACACAAATTCAAGGACCAAACTGGGACAATGCTCTCAGAGCATAGACCTTTCTGAGCCCAGAGCTTATAAATGCACCGATCTATGTCCATAGTTACCTGCCAAGTGAACCAAGACTGAAATGTTTAGAATCTATATTACAGACGGCTATGAACGACGTCAGGGTCTAGAGTACAGCCTTGACAGAGTCAAGGATGGCTATGGTGAATCGAGGGATAGGACTAAAGAGCGGAGAGGCCAGGGCGAAGAGGGACCTGCAGCATGGGTACTGAGACCACAATGTATCCAGGCTCATGAGACTGATGTCACCAGCATCCATTTCCCCATCAGACACGTCTGGGGATATAGGACACACGAGAGGATGGTTGGAAAGGAGATGGAAGAAGTGAGAGCGATGGAGAAAGCGAACGCAGGATGCAAAAGAATGTAAACAGCGAAAGTGCAAGCTCCTTCCTCCTCGCTGTTTATGAACACCACCATAATATTTAGTCTCCTGTAAGACACATCAAGAAATGTTTGCTGCTTCAAATATCCTCTTGCTCTGGTTTGGACCACAAAATGTCAACAGCTCTATATGGGAGCCAGCAGCCAGAGGCTTTACATTCTGTGGCACCCAAAGGAGAAGAAACCGGATGTTGCTCAAGTCTTGCCCATGCATCAGCCCCTTTGACCACTGACCTCATCATAGCGGCAGCTGCAGTGTTGGGTCATGGCGGATGCATGATAAATATTTAGGGGAAAAAAATCAATAAATGTAGTAATTGGAGCAGCAGGCTACATTCCCGCCCAGACCCCAGCTAGCTTACCCTCGAAATAATTACATGGAAACTGTATTCATTTAAACACTGCCCGGCCCATTAGTTCTAACCTCTTATTGGCTAGCACTTACATATTGATTCAACCCATTTCTAATAATCTGTATGTCACCACGAGGTTGTGGCTTACCGGGAAGATTTTAACCTACGTCCATCTTGAGCCGGACCTTCATGGCGTCTGCCTGACTCTGCTTTCTTTCTCCCAGCATCCTATTCTGTCTACTCCACCCAAAGGCTGGCCTATCAAAAGGCCAAGGCAGCTTCTTTATTTAACCAATGAAAGTAACACATAGACAGAAGGCCCACCTACTCCAAATAAATGAACTTAAAAGATCCACTGGGATCTTGGGGTGAGGGAAGGTACTTACATTAGCTAGGCCTAGCATTTTGGCCATGGTAACTGTCTTGAAATGTCTTGGTTTCCAATTATTTATAATGTGTTCTTGCTATGAGATTTCAGTACCATGTTTAACAAGCATCTTTTCAATTAGTGTGTTAGAACTAATTAGATTGTTCAATTAGGACAATTAGTCCTCAATTCACCACAAGGTCTTACCTCTCCCTTGCCATAGGAGGAGGTCTGAAGGGTTTCGAAACCAGTTAGGGGAAACCATGTTCCATAACCAGATAATCAGGAACTCTTGTTGTTGAGTTTCTCAGGAAACTGACTGCATAGACAGCCTTGAGGTTGTCAGAAGAGGAACATCAGAGCCAACCAGCCAAGGCCAGTAAGAAGCACAGACGATACAAAGAGATAACAGCTAACTAGACACATCGGCCTTGTGTTCTAGAAGTTATCATAAACTCACGAGGAAAATGACTGTTGACACACAGATCAAGATCCAGGACCTCGAGACTGGACAGAAGAGAACTGAGCAGCTTCAGTTCTCTCCCACTGGGCCCCAGCTGGGCAGTCCCTTCTGCAGATAAGCTCCCCCAACCCACACCATCTATGGGTGGGCCTTCCATCCCCGGGAGGATCTTGCCCTTCTTTCCTTTGTCTCCTTCACTGCCAACCATCCCACTCCTGACTTCCACACTAATCTCAGGTCCATGGCTTATTCCCACTATTGCCACAGTGTGCAAACCTAACAATATTTGGCCAAGGCAAGTGTGCAATAGGCACATACGGACACCAGCAAATGAAAAGGGGGCCCAGAGGAGCTTAGAGTTGGATAGTAACTTGTAAAATAGCTTGTAGTTCTAATAAATTCCTTTATACCAAAACCACAGAGAAACGGCCAGACCTTATGCTCCTCTCTGCTCGGTCTGGCAAAACCAAAGCCTCATTTTCACAGAGGCAAACTCCTCCTCAAAGAAAGACAGAAGAAATCAGCTTAGCTGTCTCCACTTCTGGTCCCTTGTGGCCTCACCTAGCTTGGTGCATATAAACACCCTCTTCCCAGACACTTCCTGTTCCCTCAGAATAAGGATTCTATCTCCCACTAGTGTTGGCCAAGTCTCACTGTGAAGAACTGGGAAGCAAATATGTCTGGCTTCCTTTCCCCTGTGGTCTCCAGGCCAAGCAGGCAACTCCTTCAGTACAGAATGAAACCAGCAATAGACTCTATACAAATGAACAGGCATGGCTGTGTTCTGATAAAACTTTATTTACAAAAACAGATGGAGGGTCAGATATGGACTAGAGGCTATAGATGGGCCGTATGGTCATGCTCACAGCAATCAGATAGACGCCTCCTTAATGTCTCTCCTAGGTGGGATGGTCAGGAGACATTCCCAATGAGCTGAGACTTGCTTTGCCTGGACCACAATCTTCTCTCTCTAATTCCTTACAAAGAGTGCCAAAGTGAAAAAAGGCATTGCCATATTAAGAGAAAAATGGAGCCAGAGAGTTTCCTCAACCCTCAACGAAGTTCTTGAAATGGGGCCAAAGAACACAAAGGGCCCCGTTTCTGAGTTTGGGGAAGTGAAATATTTTCACATGCCAAAATGAACTACAGTCAGAACAGTAAGGAGCCATGCCGCCATTTGCTTTGGGGCAGAGAGCTGGCACTGCAGAACAAAAGCCACCCTCCACGTCCCGTCTGCACTTCTTTCCACATGAAATATTGATGCTCGCCTCTCTGAAAAAAGGTAAGTATCAATCCAGTAATGGGAACCTTGCCATAGCAATGGGCTCTGCGGCATCTTTGGCAACTGCAGCAGAAGCCCTCCTAGTTCCAGGAGAGAAGGCCACAGAAAAGAGCCGCAAAAGGAGGCACAGAAAAGCCTCCAAAACGGAAAAAGCACAAAAGACAGAGAAGGAAGGTTCCGGGGCGGTGTGTGTCTACACTAGACTCCAGTTTACTTTATGGGAAGAGGGAGAGCATCCAGAGGATGCACAGGCTTTGGTTATCTGATTCGCTCTGGGAAGAGCCCAGGGGCTTAGTCAGCATCCTCAGACAATCAGGTGGCCTGAGGAGAACCCATGTGAGTCACACCCAGCTCCACACCGCTCCGCCTCCCTGGCTCCTGCCTCATCCCCAGAGACTGCCTGGGCCTTCCTTACTCGGAACACCAGTGGCTGACTCTCCACGCACAGGGCCAAACTGTGAGAGGTTTAGACATGAATGCCCCAGCCTCCAGTGACCCTGCTCTGAACTCCATGATCAAGCCTTAGCCTTCAGGCCCGGTCAGCAGGCTCAGCAGTAAGAGGACCCTCAGCAAACAATGCCAACCAGTACCCAGAGGCTAAGCCTCAGCCACTTCAAACAGGTCTGTGGGACTGGTGGGCCAAAGGTGGCTGGGCACCATTGTAGGCCTTGGCGGGGGAGGAAGAAAACCACCTCAAGCCTGGATAAATGCTGTGTCCAAATATTTACCTGGTGGTTGGCGTCAGGGAAAGGAACCCACAGGAAGCGTCATTGCCTCATCAGCCCTCTGAGGTACCAAGACCACAGGCTCAGTGTAGCCCTGGCACAGGTTATATCCGGTCAAACTCCAAAACCAGGAGGCGTGAGACAAGCGTATGCAGTCGGCCTGCCGCACAGTCCTTCTCATCTGAAACTGGTTCAGAAGAGCTAGGTACGAGCCTGTGGCGTCTCTCCTAATCCATCACACTTGAGAGTTGCAGGCCTGGTTTTTCTCTGAGCAGATGCTGTTGTCTTAGTTAAGGTCACTATTGCTATGATGGAACACCATGACAAAAAGAAAGTTGGGGAGGAAAAGGATTATTTGGCTTACACTTCCATATTGCTGTTCATCCTCAAAGGAAGTCGGGATGGGAACTCAAAACGGCAGGATCCTGGAGGCAGGAGCTGATGCAGAGGGCCATGGAGGGGCGCTGCTTACTGGCTCACTTCCCCTGGCTTGCTCAGCCTGCTTTCTTACAGAACCCCAGGACCACCAGCCCAGGGATGGCCCCACCCACAACGGGCTGGGTCCTCTCCCCTCCCCCACAGTGAGCTGGGCCCTCCCCCATCGGTCGCTAATTAAGAAAATGCCTTACAGCTGGATCTTATGGAGGCATTTTCTCAATTAAGATAACACTAGCTTGTGTGTTGACATAAAACCAGCCAGCAGAACTGTCCAACATCCGTGACCTGACCTGAAGGCCACAGGAAATGTGTTCCTCATGCTCAAGCAGGAGAAAGCTGAGGCTGGAAAGGAAGAGCTGAGAAGAAGTTTCAGTCAGTAAAGTGCTCGCTGAGCAAGCAAGAGGACTCAAGTTCAAGCCTCCGAACCTACAAGAAAGCCGGGCAGAGAGCAGCACACCTGGGATCCCAGCACTAAGGCGACAGAAGAGGATTCTGGGGGCTTGCTGGCCAACCAGTTTAACCAAATCAGTTCACTCGGGTTCGGCAAGAAATCAGATGAGAAAACACCTGATATCAACCTCTAGCCTAAACGGTGGGGGGGGGGGGGGGGAGACAGAGAAATCAAAACCAAGTGAAACTAGGCACAGGGTTACATGCCTGAATCTTAAGTATTTGGGACGCAGAAACAGGAAGATCACTTGAGTCTAGAAGTTTGAGGCTATTCTGAGCAATATACTAAGCACACACACACCCCAAAAAATGATGGAAAATTAAACTATAAATAGCATCCGATTTCTATTTAAATGAGGAAGGACAGCAAATACAGAATGTATGGAGTCTTGAGTCCTGTCCCTCCCGTGATGGGGGATGCTGAGGGGATTCGGATGTGGGGAACTACTCCGTGCAGTGAGTCAGACAAGGGATGTCCCTGGGGTCTAAAGCAGGGTGTGATCCAACACTGAAGGACAGAAATACTGAAAGGAAGACCAGAGAGAGAGAATGCTCTAAGCCCCACAGGACCTGAGGAGATGGTGAGGGGGCAGCAGGAGGATGAGGAAGGGGCGCCAGATCAAGTTCAGTGACCCCAGGAAGGAGTTCCGGATACAGAGGGTTTGCGTGGGATGGGGAGGCCAGCACAGCTGGAAAAACAGCTGTGTGACAAAAGGCACTTTCCCTCCTACCTTAACACTTGCCGTGTTTCCGCCCACGCCCCGGCTCCAGCCTGAAGACACCGATTGGTTCACTTTTTATGTCTCTCCCTATCTCTTATGGCTCTGCCCTCCTCTTGAACTGCGGGGGGGGGGGGGTGAGGACACAAAACGACGATGACAACAACAACAACAACAAAACAACAACCAAAAACTGCCTTTGAATAAAAGTTAAAAATATTCTGTACACATGGCCAGTGGCTCGTGTCAAACACATTTGGAAGTAGTTTGTATCACAAGCTGAACTAGTTTGCCCTCAAAGCTGCTTCCCATTAAAATGTTTACATGGGCGATCCCCATCCCCCACCTCCAGACCAACACGGATCCCATTGAGGACCCCTAGTTTAAGATCTGGGACAGGAGCGTGCCATGAGGCTCAAGGGAAGAGCCAAAGGGGTCACCCTCTCTCCTCCAAGGGGCGGATCAGTAGCCCCGCCCACAAAGGGCTTCCCTTGTGAGCCTTTCCCACGAAGTCCTTTAGGGTCTCAAAAACGCAGTAAGCAGAGCAAATGCACATTATGTCGGCTCAGCAGAGAGAAACAAAAGTCTTTTGGTCACAAGCCCAGAAACCTCTCTGGCTACTGCAAGCCAAGCAGCTTCAAGCCCTTAGAGATGGGAGGGGCACTCTGAGAGGGAGGAAGTGGAGGAGCTCGGGCGGCCTGCGCTGTAGCGCTGTCCTTCCTGTGAGCAGCATGCAACAGCAGTTAGCAATTTGATGGAGCAGCGTGTGCTCACCCTACTTGGGCCCTGGGGGTTGAGGCTCCGCGGCTCACAGTCGGGGAAAGATAGGATGGCTCACGCTCTCAGACAAAAAAGGGAGATGCAGCCAGGCCCAGGCGTTGTTTAATCCCAGCACTCAGAAGGCAGAGGCAGGGGGATCTCTGTGAGTTCGAGGCCAGCCTGGTCTACAAGAGCTAGTTCCAGGACAGGCTCCAAAGCTACAGAGAAACCCTGTCTTGAAACGTCCATTGCACCTTCCATTTCGTGAAACGCATGTTCAAAGTGGACAATTCCAGCGTGAGTCACAGAGAACCCCTTCAAGCAAACTCATAATGCTGATGAGAAACCAGGCCCAGATGACCAGCCCTTGAATTAGTCACTAGGCTCGTGCACGTGGTGCATGGCCCAACACCAGCTTCACTGGGCTGCTCTTAAATGGCTCTGGGAAGGCCCAATCATATCCTCACATGACAAAGCACCCTGGGGAGTGACTTTCCCAGGCTGGACCTCAAACTTGATGCTTAACGGAGGCTGGCTGTCCGTAAGCCTAGATCTTCTTGCCTTCCATCCCCCTCCTCAAATGCTGGAACTGGAGGTATGCACCACCTCACCCACTGTCCTCGTCTGTCTTCTCCCCGCTTCCCTGACCTGTTTCTTTGTTGTTGCCTAAGAGGACACAGTACCACGCCAGCTCCACTCCCATCTACTGCCTACCTCGCCTTGATCACATCACACACTAAGGGGTAAATTCTGCCGGAACTCAGTTCACCTGGGTGGCCAGTTCCTTCCCAATCAAGCTTTGTTACAAGCCAGGCCAGACTCTCCCCAGAAATAACTCTCATCAGAACAGACAAACAGAAAAGGGGTGGGGTGGGGTAGTCAGCGCGAATTGGGCTTTGATGTGGGTGTCTGCCTTTCATTTCCAATTCCATTTTCAAAAGCTACGTCAGTTCCATTTTACATTTCCAAATATTCGGGTGGGGGGAGGCAGCACTTGTCAGCATCAGGCATCTGGCTAAAGGGCTAGACTCCTAGGGACAGCCTGAAAGCCTTCACACAGCTCCTCTGTTGAGCGCTCTCACATTCTGCCTGGACATGCCAGACACGAGGTGACACGAGGCTCCTGTCTCCTTGTTGGCTCAGAATCAGAAAAGAATATCCCCGGGCTGGAAGCAGTCACATGGCATGCACCCACGCATTCCTAACGTGAAATGACATGAGGAGACAGCTCACACACCACGCAGGCCAGGGTCCCGCCTGCAGATGGCCAGGAGGCCACCCAACGCTGGCTGTCTTCCGTGAACCCAGTGGGTCTGAAGGGTCTACTAGCCACTGGCTGTGCTATTCTGGCCAGCCTCCTCTGGTGCTACCACCACATTCTAGACGCCTCGCCAGCAGCATTCCTAAACGGGAATGTGCCAACCTATTTAAGGTTGTGCTGTCCCATCCCACGTAAAGGCCAGGCTCTGTCCCTGTGGCTATGGCTGCAGAGTTGGGTAGCTGAACTTCTGCCCACCGACTCCGAGAAGGCGGGGGTGATAAGGTACAGGTGCATTCCCGGAATGTTTGTACTTCCTTTATAAAATGGGAAGAACACAGCTACCCTGTGTGTTAGAGAATCATTAGATGTGAAGGGCAGCGCCTGGCCCAATTAGCTTGGTGCCAACAAACACAGAGCTGTTGATAGAAATTCCACAGTAACCTGGCAGAAATAACACACCACTGTGACCTCACTAAAGTCGGTCACTCGCATGGGCACAGAGCCTGTATGGGCTACGGCCTTCAGTCCTGTCTTCACCACTCAGCCTCTGAGGAGGTAAGGGAATAGACAGGGTGGGGAGTGAATGTTTGGTCCTGTGGTTTTTCCGGAAGAATGCCTGATACTATTTTTAAAAGGGATAAAAGGACCCAGCATCCTCCTGCCCCAACAGTACACTGAGCCGCCTCTATCCAATAGTCCAGAGCACACAGTAGGACTTCACCTCACTGACATCCTACTTAACAGTCAGGTGAGAAGCAAGAGCATCACAAGAAGATGCTACACTTCATTAGCTCCTGGACGGGTGTCTTTTACTGCACCAATCACAAAATTCCCACTGACCCTCCTACCTTCTAGCTGAAGAAATTTCTGGGGACAGGAAGAAAGGAGTAACAGAGGTCACATCATCATGTGATCTGCATGAGGGTGAGTGGGAATCTTTGTTGGCAATCCAGTAAGACCTGGATTTAGTTTCAGGGCTGAAGACTTTGCTAAACAAGGGAGGAAGATGTGGCTCAGTTGACAGAGTGCTTGCATAGCTCTCACGAAGGTCTGGCTTGATTCACAATACTGGAAGCCTGGCGTGGTCGTGCATGCCCATAATCCTCACATATGGAAGGGAGAGGCAGGGAAGTCAAAGGTTCAAAGCCACCTACAAGTTATCAAATGTGTTTGGAGGCAACCTGGGCTGCATAAGACTTCGCTGAGCAGAAATAACTGCAAACAGAGTATCAAATATTTTTTTAAAAAAAATCTTTTTCTTTTCCTTTTATAAAAAAAAAAAATTGCCAAGCGTGGTGGCACATGTCTTTAATCCCAGCACTCAGAAAGTTGAGGCAGGTGAATCTCTGTGAGTTTGAGGCTAGCCTGATCTACAAAGTGAGTCTAGGACAGTCAAGGCTACACAGAGAAACCCTATCTCAAAAATCACACGAAAAATAAATTAATTTTTTTTTTGTTTTGGAACCTGTCCTGGAACTAGCTCTTGTAGACCAGGCTGGCCTCAAACTCATAGCGATCTACCTGCCTCTGCCTCTTGAGTGCTAGGATTAAAGGCCATGCGACACCACTGCCCGGCTCGAAAAATAAATTCATTAAATAAATTAATTAATTCAAGTAGGACTAGAAAGAATCTGAGCTATAAACACCCCGACCCCCTAGGCAATTTCACATACGCATTTCTCAAAGTGAGCTCACGCTCGCTACATCTTAGTTTTACACCCCGGCCCTGCCTCAAAGTTAAGGGCGCGAAGAAAACAATAATTTGGGCAGATATTGTGTTCTAGCCCTTTTGCCAGGGGCTATGTGCACATCGGCACATTAAAGATTCTAAGAGGCTCAAGGAAGAGACGTTAATTTTGTCTTAGTTTCCCAAAACCTTGAGCACAGAAAGTTTAGTAAGGGACTAGAGAGACGATGACTCAGGAGCTGAAACGGCACACTGCTACTGCAGAAACCCAGAGTCAGGCGGCTCATAACCCTGTAACTTAAAGCTCCAGGGTACTCAGCTTCTCTAAGTACATACGCACATACAAACACAACACATGGTTAAAAGTCATTCTAAAAATAAAAAAAATAAAATTTAAATCCATCCCACACACACTAAGAACCCAGGACACCCCCAATTATGTATGTGGAGACAAACATCTCTCACACAGATGCCTCAACATCGGGGACAGAGTCTCTCTTCTCACCAGTTACCCATTAACTTCTTAGAGTCTGGTTTTATGAAGAAAAAAATGCTACTTTTAAAAACTCTACTGTGTGACAGGTGATGGGGCATGCATGCCTTTAATCCCAGCACTCAGGAGAAATCCCACCTCAAAAAATGATTAAGTAACTAATTTAATTCAATTAAAAATCTCCGATCCGAGAGCCAGCTTCTTCTAGGAGCTTCCCGAGCCCCTTCTCTCCTGCCGCCTGGCCCTGCAGCTTCCGTGCTGTGGCTGCGTGCTCCAGGGTTACCAGAGAGCTCTGGTGGCCTCACCCTCTCCAGGTCTGGCATCTGAGAGCTGGGCTCTGTGGGCTGGGGAGGCGCTCGGGCCTCGGGAGCTTCTCACCTGATGGTCGATTTTGATGAGCGCGATGTCTGCCTTTTCATCAACATCCTTGATCTTAGCTTCATAGGTAGCTCCGTTCTTCAGCTCAACCTTGACCCGGTTTTTGTTGGTCACCACGTGAGCATTTGTCACAATCAGTCCGTCCTCAGACACGATAAATCCAGACCCGCTAGCCACCGGCACCTCCCTCTTTGAAAATGGAAGCCTGAAACAGACATTAGTGAAGCCTGAACACCTCTAAACACTCACACAAACCAGGAAATGACTTTGCAGGAGCAACCCACGCACATCTAGCAAGTGTTTAACGGTTTAAAAATAACGTTGGGCTACTTTTTGGAATGAATCAAAAATTCCACTTAGAAAATATTCCCTGGGAATCTCTTCAGAGCTAGAAGTTATTAAAAGAAGGGCCAAGATTATAGATTTAAGTAGGAAAAATTTCCTAAGGCAGAGAACTCCATCATAATATAGGAATCTACCCAGCGACATTCCTAACACTTTAATGTGCGTCAAAAATAGCTCTGTCACTAGTTTCCTAGTGACCGCTCCAGATGTTACGGGAAAGGGAAGGCGCTCTTTACTTGCGATAGAGTTCAATGTGAACCACAGCAGGCGCGATCTTCTCCACCACGTCAGCAATAAAGTTGTATTTATGCCGCAAACTGTTGGGATCTTCCTGCCCTGGGAACAAAAGCAAAGACAAGGTAGTTTAGCGATGCTGGGCCTGTGCTCGGGCCTGGAACATGATGTGGCTTAGGGGGAGACGAAATGCATTAAAGGATCAACACACACATACATACATGCATACTCACTCAGGCACATGAACTCAGGCTCATGCATGAGCTTCCACACAGATGCTTACACTCACATGTACAGAGCATGAGCGCATGCACACATACATACACATGCATAATCACACGCACATACACATTTGTATAATCATACACAAGAACATATGCACAATACACACCACACACACACACACACACAAACATACACACACACCCTCTGAGGAAGGGAAACAATCATCCCCTAGGCTAAGAACTGGGACCCACCACGGCTGCATGTCCCCAGGGTGCCCCCGTTCCAGGGCATCTGTAGATTATTCCGGTTCCACTAAGATCTGCAGTACCCCAACCGGACATAACTGGGCAAAGGGACATACAGGGACTAACTTCCAATGCTGGAAGGATACCTCCATAAACAGGGAGCCCTCCAGTCCTCTCTTGTTCCCCCTCAGCCTGGTTCCCCTCCCTAAGCTGCTTGATACAGCCAAGAAATTTGATCTGTCTTCCCACGGTGTGATGTTCACAGGTTCAAGAAAAGGACTACAGCTTCCAGGGAGACTAACTAACTTGACAGATTCATGACAGCAACATCTTAATATGTCTGCCTTCAAAGCCTTTTCACTGTCTACTTTCTTACAGACTTCAAAAATAAGTCTCATTACCATATTATATTTGGGGAAACTGAGGCAAGGATTCCTCCATGAATACTAAATGGTCTTAATAACAAACATAAACTACAGGGAAATCTGGGAAGCCGTCCCCCCCACCCACTCCATAGTTTCAACAAATCTACAGCTTTTCCACTTCCACAATGACATACACCGATCTGCTTCTGCATGAGTCACTTTCTGTTGCTGCGATGAAGACACCATGGCAACTTTTAGGAGGAAGAGTTTACTAGGGCTTACATCCCCAGCAGGTAAGAGCCATTAGGTAAGGGGGGGTGGCAGGAACAGAAAACCCGGAGCTCACATCCTCAACCACAAGCGCAGAGAGAGAGAACTGAGTGATGAGAGGCTATGCATCCCAAAGCCCAACCCCAGTGACGTACTTCCTCCAGCAAGGCTGCACCACCAAGACCTTCCCAAGCAGTGCTGCCTACTGGGAAGCAATGGCTGAAACACCGGAGCCGGTGGATGGGTGGGTAGGGATCTTATTTAAACCACCGCAGCTTCTCTCCCTGGAATCTAGATAGCCGTGATCAGTGTGTACCCTGAACACCCAAATAAAAGATGGAACTGTGGGAGGAGAAGATCCACATTCCTTCTGCACACAGAGTCTGGCAACCATCACGGAAAGACAGCTGTAAACAAGTGCATCTGGGCTTCCTGGGACCAGCTCCCTGGGCAAGGACCAAGTGGAGGTTTAACTCCAGCTGGCCAGCAACCAGAGGGCACGTGGTATTCTGCAACCACCAGAAGCACAGCTGCGAGACGCCTGCCTTGAAGGATAACTAACTCGCCTCGCCTTTCTGATGAGCCGTGCTAGGGCGGAAGAAGATCTGCCCACAGAAATGTGAACATAAGTATGGAATCCTTTTTCAGGCTCAAATGGGCAGGTGCCTCGCTCATGCAAAGCAGGGAGAGTGGCTGCAAGGTCTGTCCACCAGAAAAGCTACAAGAAGGACCTGGCCTAAGCGCACGAAAGCCTGAGACCCATCCTAAGTCCGCACGGTAACTCCCATTCTCTCACCAGTAAATTGGGGCCGTTGCCGCTAGGATGAGGTGTGTGTGTGTGGTTTGCTCCTTAGAGTTCAAACCCCGAATGGAACGCTCAGCCTGACAGGGGCATCAAGACAAAGAGCAGGTGGCTCTGGGAATGGATACAGGGCTCTCCCACTCAGCGGATGAGGCAGAAGGAGGAGAGAGAGAGAGAGAGAGAGAGTAGACAGTGACAAGCCAGCTGCCAGCTTCCACTGCTGTCATTTGGTAGACATCCACATAGAAACTAAATGGAAGTGACTTAACACAGGAGTACCCACAATTGCTCAAAGACGGACAAAGTGTCAAGCCAAGGAGAAGACTGGCTTCTACACCTGCAGCTTCAGAGCATCTTTACATGCAAAGCAGCATGGTTAGGGGCCCGTTCCTCTCTCATTTAACTGAAGGGAGCTGCTGCTGCTGCTGCTGCTGCTGCTGCTGCTGCTGCTGCTGCTGCTGCCGCTGCCTCCTCCTGTCTACAGACACCCTGGTGGCCCTGCTGCTCTGATCTCCACTGCAGTCCTCTGTCCTCCTTGTAAAATGGTCAACCCAGACAGACTCACCCCCACCCCATAGGTGAAGCCAGGTTGGCTCTGCCAGCACCTGCTCTCCCAGGGAATGCAGAGGGGCTGAACGTTGCTGCATCTAGACCCCACATGAAGGGAAGAACACCAAACACTAGCTCTGCCCTTCATTTGATGGCTCTGGGCACTGTACCCACTACTGTCTGGTCTTGGTCACATCACCAGACTCTACTTCCCTAAGCTTAAGTCCCTTGTCAGAAAGAAAACTTGTGAAAAGCACAGAGCTCAGTGTTTCCCGCACAGAACGAGAATGTATGACCTCTGCCCAGGAAGCGTTTGATGAAGCCATGGACGGAATACAGCGTAAGAAGAGAATCGCTGTTCAGAAGGAGGCTCTGGGCCGTGGTGACACTTCCCATCAGTGAAACAACAGAGACAGAGGAGGGAGGCCGAGGTGCAACCAATCAAAACTTGAGTGGGTCCTGGAGCTCAGTCTCAGTGGCCAATCCTGCACTGGTCTGAAGGGTAACCTGTGACGACAGCCTGTGCCTGCTTCCCAGTTCACAGTCACCCCCACAGCTTCGTGGAAGAGGGGCCAGCAGTTGGGTCGGTACCTCATCTCACCCCAACTGCAGCCCAAGTGGACACTCAACCCCAATGGAGTGGCCCAAGCGACTCACCAGCACACCCTGAGGAGCATGACCCCACCACACCTTTCTACACTGGAAGTTTGTTGGCCCTTCCTGATTGTTCCACGGCTATACAGACAGAGCAGAAAGCTGGAACTGGATGCCCTGTTCATTGTAGTAATGCCATCCTTGGGGTGGTGGCCTACACACAATGAGTCAAGGGAGGAAAACAAAAGGCATGATGTTTGGAAAGGAAAACAGAAGAACTGTGTTCATTTGCACATGATATGATGGCCCCTCTAGAAAAGTCTTAGAAATATAAAAACAAAATGTCCAGGATAAGTGAGTTTCAGTGCCATAGGAAAACATATCAATATACATAAATAATTGCAACAAAGCAACTTTAAAATATCATGACAACATCAAAAGAATTAAAATACTTGGGAAAATATTTAACAAAGGTTTGTCCAAGAACTGTCCACTGACTGCTCCAAAACAGTGTCAAAACAAATTAAATATGACCTAAATAAATGCAGAGAAATACTAGATTTGCAGTTTGGAGACTCAGTGTTGCTACGTTTTCAATTCTCCCCCCCCCCCAAGGGAATGTACAGATTAAAACACACTACCCACAGAAAATCTCAGGAGTTTTGGTCGAAACCGATAACCTACTTCAAAAATGTTGTTGACAGTAAAAGCCTGTAATATACATAGCGAGTCTCAGGAAGGAAAAGGTGAACGGCTTACAACAGGACCTCGTTTTTAAAAAGAAAATCCTAAATAACCAGGATTAGCAAGCGGAAAGATGAATCACACTGATTTACAGAGATAAATCTTTCCACTTGACTAATAAATATTTAGTATTACTGATTTTAACACAATAAATAAATGGCCCATTAAGTACAGCCAACAATTTCTTACAGCTTTATGAGCTCATGGCTGCCAGGATTCAATCCCAAGAAAGCAAATGACCCGTCTCTCTCTTTTATAAACTACCAGGCACACTACTTCATAAATATCGAATCCATCGTTCTAGGGTTTACATCTGTGTTAACCAATTTTTGCTTGTTTGTTTGTTTGTTTCTTTGTGTTTTTAACACAAGGTCTCTCTACATAGCCCTGGTTGTCTTGAAACTCAATTTGTAGACCAGGATGGTCTCAAACTCAAAGAAATCCACCTGCCTCTGCCTCTAGAGTGCTAGGATTAAAGGTGTGCGCCACCACGTCTGGCCTTTTTCATTCTTGTTTTTCTTTTAGTTTCTTTTGGGGAAGGTGGAATTTAGCTACTCTCAACAACTTTTTTTCTGGGAGGAAGGAGAGAAACACAGAATTTGGAGAAGGTTTCCATACCCGTTACAGAATGCTAACTGAAAAGAAGTTCAGCCATCTGACCCTCAGCATGGTAGGGGATGGGTTCCAAGATCTAAAGCTTATGTTCCTTAAGTAAAGGGCATGGCGTTCTTCATGCAACTTACCACATCCTCCCATGCATGGTAAATGGGCTCTAGACTATAATCATAGCTAATATGGTGTAAATGTCATGTAAATGGTGGCTATAATACTGTTTAAGGAATTTGCACAAGGTGGACGCCTACACATGGGCAGTACAGGCAGAAGCAGCTTCTGTGCACACACACAGTGGGTAGACATAAAGATGGTAGATGACCGAAGATAGATAGGTGACAGATAGCGATGACATCACGACAGTAGTGTACCTCAGTGGGTAGAAGGCAGGACCAGCACATCAGAAGCTTTGAGTTCCCTCCTCAGCACCACCTAAAATAGGATGGTGGAGTCACATGGCCTGTAATCCCATCTATCCCAGAGGTGGAAGCTGGGTGTTAAGGGCTTCGAGCTCATATGCAACCTCAGCAGCCCTTGGACCACTTGGCTACTTCTCTAAATGAAAAAGGGTAAATAAATTGATGATAGATGATTGATAGCCAGAGAGAGAGCCATGTGTGGCCAGCTGAATCTGTGGATGAGAAGTCTGAGACACACAAACACGAAGCTGACTGTCTGACATAACACATGATCATGTTTAAGAAACCTGGCTATGGTAAAAATGAAAAAAAAATCACAGGCAGACCAGGCTTTTCATTTTTATTTATCTATTTATTTACTTATTTATTTATTAATATCTCTCAAAGCAAGGCACGCACGGTGGGTGTGTGTTTTAGATGCATGAAAATGTGTGTTTCTTTTATCTCTCAGGCAGACGTGCCATGCAAAGATAAGAACAGAGTCGAAGAGAACAAAACCGAGATGAGCCCAGTGCCATGATTCTCAATGTCCGGTCCAAGACACCCCAGAGCATACGGCAAACCCATGGGATCCTCCTCAGCCCTGGTGACAGCCGGTATCTGGTGGATACCTCATAAACAAGTTCCAGCTTGTTCAATTTCAAAACCACGTGTCACCACAGGCCTTGGATAACCCCTTCGCCCACAAGGTGAGGCTGCTGGCACTCGCTTTGATAAAAGGAACAGACCACAGAAAATTTATTCAACACTAGACGTGGTGGGAGGAGTACTCAGTTGACTGTAATCCCGGCAAGGTCAAGGGGCACTAGTCTCATCTGGTTTCCTGTTGTTGCCATAAACACCACAACCAAAAGCAACTAGAGGAGAAAATGATTTATTCCATCTTATAGTTACAATCCATCATGCAGGGGGATCAGGGCAGGAACCCAAGGAGAAACCATGGGGAAACACCACTGGCTGGCACTAGTTTCCTGACACAGTCCAGGACCCCTTGCCTAGGAATGGCACTGCCCAGAGTAGCCTGGGCCTTTCTACACCAATTACCAATCAAGAAAAAGCCCCATAAAGCAATTTAATTAGCAATCACCCAAGTGAGACCCCCTCAGCTAACTCTGGATCGTGTAAGTGGATACCTGAAAAGTCACCAGGAGGGACAAATATCCCATTCATAGGAAACTGGTGATTGTGAAATGAAAGACAGTCGCTTTTTCCCTAATGACTTCTACACTGTAAGGACACAAATAAGTTATTTGAACATCACTGCTCGACAAATGGAACTCTTGGGTATTCTTTCGGCCTGGGAATGCCATGAAAGATTTACTGTGACACAGCTGTCTTCTAGGAAGAAGGAGAGGGACACACGGTTCAGATACCTGGAGACTGTCATAAGCCAGGAAGGTTTGGGAACCTCCAGTACCACTGAATCCCTACACCCGGTGTGAGCGATGCAGAACAGAGGTAACATACAATGAAAGTCTCCCAAATGGTGAGACCCCAAGGCCAGGGCTATGGCAAAGCATTAACAGTGGGGAACTTGTCAAGGGAAAACAGTTAATCGGCTGCAGTTGCTTGAGTTTTGTGGGTTGGACAGGAAGTGTCCCCCTCGAGGCTCATCATGTGTTGGAGGTTTGTTCCCTAGCTGGTGATGGATCCGATTGCTGAACGACTTTGACTTCGCCAATGGACTAACCCACTGATGAGGTCATCACGTGGTGGCATCATTGGGAGGTAGCAGGAGATGGGGCCTGTTTGAAAGGAGGACACTGGGCTGTGTTGTAGTAAGGGCTCGGAGCTGCGGGCAGGCCTGCTTTTCATCCTGCCCAGCTCCTGCACGGCTAGCTTAGCCCCAGAAATAATAACACATAAGCTGTATTTATTTAAATACTGTCTGGCCCATTATCTCTAGAGAGTTAGTTACTGGCTAACTCTCACATCTTGATTAACCCATTTCTAATAATCTGTATAGCACCACAAGGTGTGGCTTACCGGGAAAGATTCAGCATGTCTGACTTGGTGGCTGGCTCCATGGCGTCTGCCTCATTGCCCTCTTCCCAGCATTCTGTTCTGTTTACTCCATCTACCTAATTTTCTGTCCTATCAGAGGGCCAAGGCAGTCTCTTTATTAACCAATGAAAATAACACATAACAGAAAGCCCACTTATATCACTGTGTCTTTAGTTCTCCAGATCTTTCCTTTCCCCCATCCCCACCCCCACCCTCTTCTCAGCTGGCCTGAGATGAGCAGACTCTTCTGCCACCAGCTCCTGCAAGTGTCTCGCAAGCCCACTGAAACGGAGCCAGGTAACCGTAAATCTTTCCTCCCTTGGCACCGGGAATGTAACTCAGCCGGCAGACTGCTTGCCTAATGTGAAGGAAGAAGCCCTAGGTTGCTGGGTGCAGTAGCTGATAGCATTCCAGGCAGGCAGGAGGACCAGAAAACTCAAAGTCATCCTTGGCTACGGTACTGGGTTCAGCGCCAGCTTGAGATTCCTAAGGTCTTGTCTAAAAAACAAAACAGAGCAGAAACCGCTCTCCTCCCTTAAGTTTTTGTTCATATCAAGTATTTGTCACGGTGACCAAAAGCCAACAGAGATGTCGCAGAGCCTGTCCTCCTGTCACGCGGCAGCTATCCTAGGTGACAGGCCGCACAGAGAGCATGACCGCCCAAAGCCAAGGTCTCTGTTATCATCTCCTCGCACTTGCTGAGCCAACAGCGGGGGCCAGTGCCCCGCGACAGCTCCAAGTGGCTCTTCCTGTGTTTTGGAATCTTCTAAGAATTCTGGGCCCCTCCCTCTCAGTCCCCAAAGCTCCACTTCAGCCCTCGTTACTCACACCCGTTTTGCTCCTGGCCTACAGGAAGGCAGTGTATTCTTTATTCTTCCCTACAACTAGTCCAATCCCACCCAGCCTTCAATTTTGGCAGTAAACTACTAGGCAATGCTAGCCAATAAGACTATGTGCTTGAGCACAATGCTAGACACAGATGTTTCCTCTGGTTTCTCCTCAAAGCCTTCAGGGTGACTCTAATGCCTGACTCTATACAGAAGGAAAGTGTGTTGCTTGGAGCCCTGGAACTGGATTAAGGATGTAGCTCAATTGAGAAGAGTGTCTGCCTAGTATGCAGGAAGCCATGAGGCTGGTCCCTGGTACCACACATTAATCCAGGCACGGCGGAACCACATCTGTAATCCCAGCACTCAGAAGATGAGGACCGGAGGATCAGAAGTCCAAGATCATCCTTGACTGTCGATCTGTCAAGTTCCAGGTCAGCCTGGGCAACAGGAGAACCCTCATGCCCTCTCCTCATCTCCCCCCAAAAAGCCTCAGAGTTGGTGTGCAGCAGAGCAGGAAACTGAGCCATGCACAGAGGCTCCCCGATTGATCTCTGCGTTCTACATTTGGAGCCTCCCTTCTCAGCCCTAGCTCTTTCAGCCCCTTACTGCCACACCACTGTGGGAACCCAATGCACACTTCTGAATTGGAAAATCGGAGCCAGGATGCAAGTCCAACAGTCCAACCTTCGCTTCCAGCAAGAACAATCCCACCATCTAATTCTCTGCCGAGTTGATAAGTCCAACTAATTTGGAAAACAGAACACAGTGTATTCGAGGGAAAAGAAATGAATCCTCCTTTATTCCCAGGGAACAGCTTGTTCCCAAATTCAAATCAGTTGCAAGGACAGATTGATCAAACCCTTGGCATTTTAATGCACTGTCCTACATTCAGCACTGGCTACGTCGTCTGCAGGACCCAGGGCAAAATGAAAATGAAGCTTTTGTTCAAGAGATTAAGAATCTCAAGGCAGTGCCTGCAGAGCATTAAAACAGGTGGGGCCCTTCTGACTATAGTTACAGGGCCCCGTGTGACTAGACAGGTCTATGCCCAAAGAAGTCGGTCTGCCAACACTTCAAGTTCATTTGACTTTTAAAGCCATGCTAGAGTTGCTAGAGACATGGTTCTACTCTGTGGAGCCAAGGAGCACATGGACTGTCTAGGAGCTCACACAGCATCCATCTGCTGGGAGCACTGACCACCTACAGGGGCTCACACAGCATCCATCTGCTGGGAGACAAGGGGCCTTCCTTGTCCATGATGATCTGCAATGTCGGGACAGTACGCATAGGCAGAGGCAAGCTATATAACCACAGACAGGGGGGACCATCAGGCTGGGGCTCCTCGTCACAGTGACAGAGTTCTGCTGGGTGACCTCTACGGTCCCAACTAGCTCTCAAATCAATTTCCCCCTAATTTCTTCAACTCCAAATACTAGCACAGGCGGTTATACCTGAATTCACATCTCAAAGACTGCAAATAGAGTGTGGGTCACTGCAGCAGAAGCCAGGTCTCAAGGAAAGGAAGAAGATGAAAATACCCAAGGGTCATGCCAGGGCATGCTCAGTAGGAGATCAAGGAGACGAAAGGGGCTAGACAGGCCCTTGAAGGGAAAACATGCCTTCCTCTCTGGCATTTCAGGTTCAGATTGGCTTCCTTCTGCCATGTAGGCCCGGCCAAGTAACACAAAGTCATTTCAAGGCAAGAACCTAAAATGCCTTGCAAGAAGTTGGAGAGGAAGGCCCATGAGAAAGGTGTTCATTCCCACTGGAGGGGCCTTGACCACCTTGATCCCTTGATCACCTGAGACCCAGAAGCTATCATCTAGGAGGTTGCCTACTGGGAGCCCCGAAGTCCTACTCATTAGTCTGGAAAAAGAGTCTTCCCCAGGCTCCCGCAGACACAAGTAGGCATTCTCCCCCTGGCAAAGCAATTATAAACAACACAGGCAAACACAGCCAGCACCCTGCGGGTGTGGAGGAAACCAGGAGTGATCTTTGGGAAAGCTCCAGTGTGCGAAGGGGTAGGACACACACCTCAGCTGTCACCAGCACCTTCCCATGGTCAATAGTCACCGTGTGAGGTCCAGCTTCAAATGCCAGCAGATCTGCAATACAGACAATCCCCCTGCTCAGAATCTGTAGCCAAGTGGGTACACACTGCGCATGTCCTCTTCTTTATCCTTAGGCTGTCCCAGAGTCACGTGTTGTCTTTGATAGTTGGGTCAGTCTGAAGCATGACCTAATGACAAGTAACTACAAAAAGCTTGCTAGCTGCTAGGTCAATGTAGGCTCGGGAGAAAAGCTCACTGCTCTCCGGGGGCCCATCTGCAAGGGCTCCCACCCACCCCACTCACTGGGCAGCATCTGCGCAGGAGTCCACAGCAGAACAGGGCAGCTCGGGGCTGGAGTGCAGCTTCCGCCAAGCCCCCAGCACTCCGAGCTCAAGCCAAAGCCCTCATACATGCACCACCTGCTCACTCTCCCTCCCTGCTCTCTCTGTTAGTCTGAACACGCACATGCTTACATGGCACGGAGGCTAGAGGTGAGCCCCGGATGTTATCCCTCAGAACAGCCATCACCTTGTTGTTTGTTTGTTTCTGGAGATGGGGTCTCTCAGCTAGGTTGGCTGGCCTATCCTGTCTCCACCTCCCCAATGCTGGGACGGCAAGCACGTGACACCCGCCCTGCCTGGCTGGTACCAAGAGTCAGCTTGAGTCTTTAGTCTTGCCTGGCAAGCACCTTACTGCTCACACACGCTTCACTGCTCGGGGTGGATAGGCACTAAATGAGACACAACACAGCAGCATGAAGGAGCAGCCAGCAGGATCAAGGCAGCAAACACCACTTTCGGAAACAGCCAGTCCCTAGAAGAAGAAAGCACCTGGAACTGCCTTGCGTAGCACACTGAGTCCACACCTTGGGACTTTTCTTGTCAGGATAGAAATTCTGGCAGCTGAGGCCCAAGGCAGGTGTGGGTGGCTGGCGTGCTGAGACAGGACTAGAACCCGCAGCTGGGGAGGGGCACATGCTGCAAAACCAGGAAGGGGAACAGATGGGAAGGAGAGAGCTGTACAGTCATGGAGGGGACAGACGACTTGTCCCCTGGAAAAGCTCCCTTTGTGAGAGTTCTTGCTGAATTTGAGAATGGCCTGAGAGGTCAAGGGCAAAAGCCCAGATGAGCAGAGGGGGTAGGAGGGCTGGAAAGCCCCAAGGAAAGAGGCGAGGGCCTAAGGGGAACGTGCAGGGCTTCTTCTCTGACAGTGAACTTGGACTGCTTTCTCTGAGGATCAGGGATACCTGCAGGCTCGATCTGGTATAAAGTAAGCAGGAGATGGGGGTCTCCTGTTCTAAGCAGATGTGCCTGGAGGTAAGGGGGAGAAAAGGTATACACCGCCGGCAACCACAGCGGAGATATCCCACCAGGCTCACAAGCCCCATCCTCAGTCTGGATGGCTGGGTTCTGCATGTCCCACTCCATCAAATTCCAATGTCAGCAGCAGCCAGCATGGCTCCAGTGCTGGGTTCTGAGGTGGAAAGGCCGTGGAAACAGAAGACTTTGGACATTCCGGGAAACCAGAACCCCTTTTCTGAGCGGTGCTGTGACTGTAAATCCCAGGGTGTTGAGCATGGGATCCAGGCAAGAGCAGGGAGGCCTGGGCAGAGAAAGGGGGCACCAAGGGCAAGGCTGAGCGGCAGAGACAAATAGTAGAGGTCTAAGCTTAACCTGAAAACAAACCCCTGAGCCATCATCTGGTATCGCCTGCAAGCGGAAGGGAACAGTAAAGACTTGGTCCTTGGTGTCTTGGGTGTGAAGCTCATGCAATGAGTATTTTGCCCGTTAAGCTATTTTCTCCCCCTTTTTTTTTAGGGGGGGGCACTGAAGGTCTCACTACATAGTCCAGGCTGATTTGTAGCAATGCTCTTGCCTCTCCCTCCCGAATACTAGGGTGGCATCTGTGTGCAGCCATGCCTGGTTCCGATATTTCTTTTTTATGATTAAAACTTGGAGGCGAGGGCGCTAGGGAGGTGGCACCACTGACAGTGTCTGCAATGCACAGAGTTTTGGGTGAAATCCCCAGTAGAGGAGAGGGCACACATCTGTAATCCCAGCCCTCGGGAGGTAGGTGCAGGAGGATCAAAAACTCAAGGTCATCCTTGAATAGATAGAGAATTCACGGACAACCTGGATGCAGGAGACCCTGCCAAAATAAAAAATAATAATAAAAAAAATGGACTCTGCCCCTGTCTTTTGCATAAAATTCCAGAGAGTTTCCTGTGACCTCTTTCTTTCCTCTTGGTGAATAAAGAAGGAAGAGGAGGCGGAGCCAGGGAGCCTGGCCTTGATTT
The DNA here is from genome assembly GCF_982192425.1 of Myodes glareolus. Taxonomy (NCBI): domain Eukaryota; kingdom Metazoa; phylum Chordata; class Mammalia; order Rodentia; family Cricetidae; genus Myodes; species Myodes glareolus. The sequence continues at coordinate 73,347,666 of NC_142032.1, forward strand.
CCAGCCCACACTGGCACTTCCAAGCCTTGGCAGCCCCTCTTTCCGGTACAGTCTCCCAGACGGCTCCACGTGGGAAAAGCTTGCCCTATGCCAGACCTCAGGCTGGGGATGGTGCAAGAGACTGCCTGCAGGGGCCGGGGGCAAGGCTGCAGTGCCAGGTGCCCAGACACTCACAGCAGGTGAAGAAAAGGGGGCTGGATCACCCAAACAAGCCTGAGGCTGTCTTCCTCAACTGACCACATGGGGACCCAACTGGGGGCACCTGGCCAGCTGGCCTGCAGCCCCTAACTGTGCTGTGACTCACGAGTCGACCTAATTCTGCAGTCTTGGCGGTCCTGGGAAAAGGTGCCTTTTACAGAGGCACGTATCGACGCTGATTGACGCGTTCATTGAAAATTTACTTTTCGGTCTCAAGGGTAAGAGAAAAGAAAATGAGAGTAACCTTACTCGCATGCCCGTGGTGAATGCTTGGGGCTGGTTGTCTTTTTTAGACGGCTCAGAACGCCCAGCGTGTGTCTATTATTAACTGCAGGGACAAAGCTGACAGCTCAGGCTCACCACCTCCCTCCACTTTCCCCTGATAAGCATCTGGCTCCAGTCCTGACCTTCACAGATTTCTCGTCTGAGCCCTCTTCCTGCTAGATTCCTCTAGTTGTTTTGTCTGGGGCTGCCTGGCTGTTCAGTTGCTGAAACTCCAGCCTCCAGGACAGGGCTGGAAGGTGGGGTCCAGGGACTGCGCCTCTGGAGTCAGGAGAGCTGGGGCTAGAGCCAAGAGATGGGACTTCTCATCTCAGAGAAGTGAGCTGGCGCCCGATGGAACCTAAGAGAAGCGCCGATGCCCACTTGCCAATGAGCCGCTGCTCCTGTGGGCAAGCCAAACAGCAAGGGGTGCTTATAAACCCGAAACATACACCAGAAGGAAACGGTGACTCAAACAAGACGTGGAAAGGGGAGCCTGGATCCAGAAACAAGGCATGTCTTCTTTCTAGGCCTCAGTTACCTTGTCTCTTAGACGAGGGACGAGGCTAGACCATTTCTGACATCCTTCCTATAACTACAAAGAAAGTATTATGACTTAATAAATCTGAAAGGGATGCTTCCTGATCTTTTCGATGTGGGATTCTCAACCTTATAATTCTGGCTTCCTGTGGTTCGGGTACCAGTTTCCTCCCAAAGAACCACGGAATACATTAATACTGCCTGAGCAGTTTAAACTTTCAGGCCTGGAATTTACGAGTTCCCCAGCAGGGAGAGATGGCTTCCCAATAACCACACAACGGGAAGATTTTTTTTCAGTCGTGAAATGATAACATGATGCCAACTGACAGAGGCCAGTCCCAGCGGATCGTGTGATAGGATCCACTTACAGAAAACATCTCGAAAAAGTGACTTCCCAGAGACAGGAAGTAGACTGGTAGCTGGCTCGAGCCAGGCAAAGCACGCATGGAGTGATGGGTAAGGACTGCTGTGCTTATTCCAGAGGTGACGAGAACGCTCTGTGTTGTGGGAACTGAACAGAGCCGCTGTCTCTGGGGGAGACGTGAGAATGAATAGTTACTTGTTTTCTTGAAGTACTGTGACCTTGAAGAATCGTTGTGGTAACCGGTAAAGAATCTTTGTGGAAAACAGTGATTGTTGTCCGTGATTTGTAGAACTGTTTCACTGAAGGGGCGCTGCAGCCCTTCCATGACTTTGGTCACAAGACCCCTCTGGCACCTGAGGCGCTCAGATTACTGTGTACTGTCAGCAGTACACAGTAAAAGACTAGAGTAATGAAGGCCTGTGATGCTATAGGGAGACATACAGATTAGATTAGGAACCTTGGTATGAGGAAATACTTTACCAAAAAACAACTTTGTGTGTAACCATCAACAACTCCCCCTTTGTACGGCTGTTCAGGGTTCAGTCCATCACAGCGGCTGGACTGTCCTGCTGCTGCGTAGGCCTTAAAATTTCATCTTGGAGTGATTTCTTTCTTCGACTGATGCCTGCTACACAGAACACCCTGAGAGTTCTGGAACTAGGGGCTCTAAGGACATATGAAAACCCTGTATGTGAAGTACGTCTTTGAAATGTTGTCATTAAAATGAAAATTAATAATGTTCTGTTTTTTATAAACTAGGAAACTGAATTTATGGAGCTCACATTACACTCCTTCATGTGTCCAAAACATTTGAATAAACACATTCTCCAATTTTCAAAACAGAAACAGACTGGCCTTAATCCACATCCTGGAAAGAGCTGGCATCTGGAAGGTTCCATGTAGTGAGCCCTGAGCCGGGCATCTGGGGACTCGCATTCTCTGTCATATACTGGAATGCCTTTGGACCTTTGTATACCCTCACTGTCCCAGGCTCCTCCCCCTCAGGTGATGAACACAGGTGATGAATCAGATGACTGACGTGACAGTCACAAGTCCTTTCTAGATGGTCCATGATCCCAAGTCACCTACCCCAGGTAAATCCAAATGTCTAACGTGCTTGCTCATTCCACCCCAAACAGGGCTTCCCTTACAGGAGGTGAACTTGAAGACACCCGACAGGCAGTGGGAAACCCTACTGACTCGGACAGTACAGCTGGCTTTGAACCAACATCTGCCATTTATCATGAAGGATTGCCTTTGAGGGGATTTTTTTTATTGACTTTCTTGTGACTTGAGAGGCTGACATTCCAGAGCTGGGCTGGGAAGAGAGCTCAGGCAGTAAAGTGCTTGCTACACAAGCACCAAGGACCTGGGTTCAATTCCCAGAATCCACAAGAAGTCTATTACGGAGGCAGGTGCTTGTAATCCCAGCACCGGGAGAATCAAGCAAGTGGACCCATGGCAAGCTCCAGCCCAATGAGACCCAGGTCTCAAAAAACAAAACAAACAAACGAAAACAAGGTAGACAGATGACATCAGAGGTTAACCCCTGGATTCTGGACCCCCACAAATAGGTGTGCAAATGTGCACCCCAGACACATATATTCTTACTCTCCCCTAACACATAAGAAAGAAAGAGAGAGAAAGCCCATCACTGGTGACCAAATACTGTAGCGACCCTTTGGGGAAAGAGTTTGACAGTAAACACCACGGCTACAGCACCCTGATCCCCTCCTCTCCAGCTACTGTATTTGTTACTGTGTCTCCTAAAAGAATTTGACACAGGAAAATACCCAAGAACATGAAGGGAAGAGTTAACAACCATGGTCCCCCTGAGGGGAGCAGGGGCCAAGCTTGTGTTCCCTGGTGACAACAGAAATGTTTATCTCTTTCCTTGTGTAGTTTGATGTGACTATGCTTCTGATTTTCAAAGCTGATAGGGTACAGTGGATCATCACCAGATGTATAGATGGATTCCCACAATGGCTAAACAATATGGAGCAAAGACACCCAGCCTGTCTGCCCAGGGGAAAGCAGGCTCCTCCTGAAGAAGCTCAACCCACAGGTTAAGACACTGAGGCTGCTCAGCCCTGATTCACCCTCTGTGATATTTATGCAGCTTTTCCCGAGGCACATGCACTGTAATTAGCATCCAAGGGCCTCAAGATGCTTCAGGGGAGAAGCCAATTACCACACGGGTGGGGATTGATTTGTAGTCATCATTTTAAGGAGAAAAAAAATCAAAATCTCTTCAGTGACAATTTGAAAAGTGAGACTAAGTGAAAACACCCACTATTTCTCAGGCCTCAGGGGAACGACCCGTGTGAACCCTAGCCTCCTCCAAACACTTCAACCACTCCAGGGGAAGGAGATCTCCAAGACTGGTTCATAGCAGCAGCCGCCACCACCAAGCTCCTACATACACAGCGGTAACCGTTCTGACAGGGATGAAGACATTCTTTCTAATTAATCATGTGTGTTGTGCATGCGAGGGCCAGGAGAGAGTATTGGATTACCCAGACTGGACTTCACAGGCAGCTGTGAGCCACCCAGCGTAATGAGAACCCAACTTGGGTCCTCAGCAAGAGAAGTCCACACTACTGAGCCATCTCTTCAGCCCCAGACAGGAAGATATTCTAAAGAGAGTCTTGTGTCCCCACCTTTAGCTATCAGACTATTGAAACGATGGAATTTCCCCAGGAATCTTATGCTGGAGGACGGAAAAGAGGGAAACCTGGCGCCAGACCAAGGAGGAACGTGTCTTCAGGGAAGAAACTTCACACAATTCTGACATGTTCAGAGCATCCTTCAGGAGATACTGGAGTTGAGACAAAGATGGGCCAGTGATGGGTGGGACCACACCATGACTGGACTGCTTATACTGTCTGCCTCTGGTCCTCTATTTAAATCTAATCTCATGTCAGAACTCCCACAGATAAACTTAGGAAGGGCCACTGGACTATTTTGTCTCTCTCTTCCCAATGTGGCCACACTGAACATCTTATTTCTGCTTTCCACAATTAATTGTGACTTTAATTGACCTGCTGAGGACACACAGCAGAACCTAGGTCGATAGGGATGCTAGGGCCCAGGCACTGACCCTAGCAAGCCTAATAACCCAGCTTGTGAGATTCTAGTTCCCTTTAGGTGCCTCAGTTTCCCCAGCTACCTTTCAGCTCTAGGTTGCATGCTCTGGGAGACTGGTTTCCCTGCAGTCACCTGGTGGCTTTGGCCAGCCTCTGGTATCTCCACATGGCAGTGAAGTCTTGGCCCACAAGAGCCACGGAAACATGAAAACAAGGAGGTGGTACAGCAGGTCACCATGGTAGCCATGATGAGCCGCTGTGGTTGGAGCATCTCCCCTGTGTGGTGCTGTAAGGAGGTAGTATGGAGCCTTTAAGAGCCAGGGCAACCGGATGACTGGGGTCCGGCCCTCAGGTGGAACTTAGGCAGTTCTCCTGGGTCCCTGGTGAGTTCTTATGAGAGGGTCGTTATGATAGAATAAGCCTGGCCTCTCTCTGACTTCCATGTTGTCTCGTGATCTCCCCGGTTCACACTCCCACCATTACAGTGCCACCCACCATGACATCTCTACCAGAGTCAAGCATAAGCCTGAACCTCCAGGAAAGTGAGCAGAAGAACGCTGTCTTCTTTGTAAAGTGTCCAGTCTCAGGTATTTCCTGAAAATAACCATGGCCAGAAGAGACTCGGTAAGCACGCACCTTAATTTTCCATCTTTTCAAATGCCTTGGTCTTGGTGTATTTTTTTTTCCCTAGCAGGAGATCTGGAAGAGTCTGGAACAGCTGTACAGCAGCCCAGAAACGGGTCAATCATTTGCACTCCGGGTTGACAATGCCCTTTCACTATCTCATTGGTTTATCTGATCTCACCAGATCCCGCTGATGTCCTCCAGGCAATATCTTTGTCCTTGTGCAACAAGGACAGGAAACAGAACACAGAGAGTCCATAACTCATCCAGGGGTGGGGGTGGGGCCTCGGGAGATTTCATTTTTCTAAAGCTCAGTCCCGGAATAGAGACTGCAGCTGAGGGAGCTTCAGCATCCACCCCTTTCAGACCCTGCCAGCAGAGGTGCTAAACCAGCATCTAGTTGACCTGAGGAGCACTGCCAATGAACTCCATCTAACTGATATCTGGGAGAGTCCAGCCAACCACAGCTGAACACATGCTCTTCTCGAGCCTGTGCAGAGCAGTTACCAAGACTGACCGCATTCAAGGCCAGAAAACACACTCTAAGGAACTCAAAAGCACAGAAATCATGAAGCATGTTCTCAGACCACAATGGAACTGAACTAGAAAGTCATAAAAGGGAAGAGGCTGGAAAAGACTCCAAATATTTGAAGATTAATCAGCATGCTTTTAAACAACACTTGAGTCAAGGAAGTTCCCCCAAACAGTTTGATAGTGAAGCGGAGCCAAGTTCAAATCTTAGCTCTCTCCTCCTTCCTGGGTGGCCCTGGATGAATGAAATCTCTTGGAGCCTCTTTTATTTCTTCAGTTAGGTAGCAGCGTTTGTTGCTACTTTCTTCCTGGGTGTCCATGAAGGAACAAGACAAGGCCTGTTACACAATTAGAACAGTGGTGGTAACTTTTCAGGTCACTGTGGTTTGGTGACATTTCTCCCATTCTGACCCAAGAATATAATCTCCACTTCCAGGCAGCTCACTGTGTGTGTGCAAAAAGCAACCATAACTGTCGCATGAGTCCTCCCTCCCCGTATCCGCTGGCCACCATCTACTGAGTCAACCCCAAATAGCAGCACTCTGTATCCATCTGTACACACAGAACGGGGACTCCCACTTTGAGTACGGGCACCCAAGAGAGAACTCATCTTAAGTGACAGCGTGTGAGATGCCACAGTGCTGGATACTCAGGTAGCGTCTTGCCCAAGACTGTGTGGAAGGGAATTCTACCTCTCATCCACACTGAGACAGGCTGGGCTCACCACACAGGCAGCCTCGCATCTCCTTCTAGAGAGCTTATTGCACAACCAGGGGGGAAGACGTTCCTGAGGTCTGAAACATTGCACAAGGCTCTGACTCATGAAGACATGGGTTATTCAAATTTGGGAATTATCAGAAATTCCAACCACGACAGCCAGCCCTCAGAGAATCCAGTGCACAGATGTGATGGTCCCGCGGCAAGGGAGCAATGCCGTACAGGATCATTTATGAAATATGCTAAGTCAACAACTTGTTCTAGCAATCAAAATAATAGGGCATTTGTAAACTCCCAAACTGTTCGGGTTATTTTTTATTTCCCTCTTTTCTTAAGACATGACAAATTTTTTCCTATGAGGGATTTCCAGAACATAAAAACAAAAGCAGGCCAGATTCGAGAAGGACCTGGAGTGTCAATCAAATGTCATGTCCTGCGGGTCACCAGCTCCATGAAGGGCAAGTAAGATAATGTGTGTAAAGATATTGTCTTAAGGACTGAGGAGACACCCAGGTCAGTAAACTGAGGCACAAGCATGAGGTCCCAGTTCCATCTCCTGCACCCATGTGAAAAAGCCAGGCACAATGCCACACCTCTAGCATCCTAGCACTGGGGAGGGTCTATGGGGCTCCTTGGCCAGGTAGTCTAGCTGAATCTATGAACTCTAGGTTCAGTGGGAGACTCTGTCTTGAAATACAAGGTGGTGCATGATTGAGAATGAACCACTGGTCTCTGCACACACGCGCACACACATGCGCGTGCGTACACACACACACACACACATACACACACGCACACGCACACTCCCAGGTATCCCACGCATGCAGCTCTTAGTTTAAAGGAAGTCACATATTTCTCAGAAGATAATGGTTAGGAATGAGTAACTGGGCCCATCGGAGGGTATGGGTAAGTGGCACTTGACTCCCTCAGCCCTGCGAACCTTCCAGTCTAGGAAACTCTGATTTCAGCCTCGGGACACATGTTCCCATCACCCCTTCTCTGTACATCCTATCTAACCCACCCACTCACCAACCCAAAGTGTCCATGGGACAGAGAGACATTCTAAACTTTCTCTTTGAGCTGAGTACCTCATTGGAGCTTTGACCATGATGTCAGTGGTTGTCTGACAGGACAGGGTTCTAGCTAGAAGGGCAGCAGATGATGCTCAACACTTCATGAAATGACGTCCTTCCACGCTAACAGCTCCAAGAGGTGTGGGCAAACGATCTTATTTCCATCCGTGTTTTACTGGTGAGGATACCAGTCACACATCCAAGAAGAGAAGCTCAAAAAGGAGCCTCGCCCACCGTCAGGCATCTCACCTCGATAAGAAAGGCCAGCCAATCTGACCTCTCATTCCATTTATTTATTTATTTATTTATTTATTTATTTATTTATTTATTATGTATACTGTGTTCTGTCTGCATGTATGCCTGCAGGCCAGAAGAGGGCATCAGATCTCATTACAGATGGTTGTGAGTCACCATGTGGTTGCTGGGATTTGAACTCAGGACCTCTGGAAGAGCAGCCAGTGCGCTTAACCTCTGAGCCATCTCTCCAGCCCCTCCTTCCCTTTACTTTGTATACTTCTGCATACACCGTAGCTGTTTGGTAAATGCATTGAATGAAGTTAGAGTTTACACCGCTGCTTCTGGAAGCTGAATCCTGTGCCTCTAGCACCATACCCACCCTTCTTCGCTGCCACTTCTGTCTGTCTCTGAAGCATGCTGTCTTGGCTAATGCTCCCCTGTGGTTCCAGACGCCCGTCATTTAACAAGACTGAATCACACCAACTTTCCAGCCATTTCTGAGAGCCTTTAGGGAATATCTACTACCCTCCTCAGTTTCTCTGTTGGAAGCATTTTTCTTTCCATTTCGAATGGCAGAGAAAGTGGAAAAGCAAAAGAAACAGTTCAGTGGGGGAATCTCAACCTGAAGGAACAGGAGGCAGGGCTCAAAGTCACAGAGAAGGAGTAAAGAATGAATTACCAGACTCGCTGGCATTGGCTCTTGGGAGTGGGCATGTCACTCTCGTTGTCTCCCAGATACATTCATAAGCTGGCAGACAGCTGACGTGAAGGCGGCTAAACACAGGGTGGGGGCCACCATTCAGTGCCAACCCTGGCTTTCCCCATCGTAATTTAAGGAAAAACAAGAAGCATCTTTTAGGGCATCCAAGCCTTTGACACAGACACAGGACCACAATCTCTTCACAGATCAGTTTCCTTATAAGACCCGTAGGCCATTCTAGCTAAAAGGGAAGGATCCAGGCCCTTCATGGCTGCGGCCCTGAGAGCCAGAGGAACTGGTACTGGTTAGGTCTGGCCCCACACAGGCCAGAGCCAGGGGTCAGTACTCAAGGCTTCCTCCAAGCACTGCCAAGCGTGACCGCTCCCTCCCAGCATGCGGGACCAGAGCTATTTGTCCAGAAGAAACATAAGCTCATGAAGAACCTGGTGTCTGAATCCAAGGCACAAAATTTGTCCAGCATGCCCCAGCTCCAAACCAACTCAGAATTCGGCCTGCCGTACTGAGGCATCCGGCCAGCTAGCTCTCAGCCTCACCATCCCTGACCAATCGTGGTTAAGTTCCAAAGTAATCTATTTATTGCTCCCTGGGATGGGATAAAGTAAACCAAATGCCTGGCTTTTGATCCTGTTAACTTACTAATTTTATCAAGCCTTACTATTTAACACTTTAGCAAACCGTTGGGACAATAAGGGAAGGCACCAGGCCATGAGAAAGCCGTACAAAGGCTAGGAAGGCAGTTTAAGATGACAGGATCCTGCTCACTCTTTCTACCAACCCTGCCCTAAGATGAAGCCTGGTCCCCATCCTGTGCACATATTCTCTTAAGGAACCAAAGGTACATCCGACTGCCAATAGCAGAAATTATTCTAGTGAACTTGCACTAGACAAGAGGAAACAGCCTCTAGTAATGAACAACTGTCTTTACCCCTACTGTGTTAACTGTGAGCTCCCTCAGGCAGGGACTGGGTAGTTTTTGTATCTCCGCTATTCAGCAAGACCAGGCACTAAAGTTCACAGTGACAATCTGCTCAAGGTTCACAAAGAAGAGCCAGCTAAATCAAGTCAGTTTTACAAATAGTTCATGCCTCCAAGAGTTCAACCTCTAGCTGTCCCCCTCCAGCCCTTTTCTGCCCCCGACCTGAGGCTTGGAAACCTCTATGCCTGTCTTTTGGGGATGTCCGGGGTAGGGTGGGCTTTCCTGACGTGTACAGCAGGAGAAATGGATGAACTAGGTTTTTCCTATCTGAGGAGTCTTTTTCCTGGCTCTTTAACAGACATCTGCAGCACCTCACACCATAGCTGGTCTTTTGGAATGTCCCTTTCCTGCCCAAGAACAGTTTAGAGTCAGGAACTCTGGCTTTGAGACTCATCTTTATACAACCCCTTCTACCCTGTGCTTCTCCTTGGCCAGTAACTGAAGGCAACCTTGCCCTGACTCCTGTGCCCATTGAAGGAGAGATCCATCCCTCATCGTCCAACGCCATGGCCATCTGGAGTGTTGTTTATTTCAGCTATTAGCTGCTACTCAGCTGGATCTGGTTTATAATCTCCGTTGCTCAGTCAACAGCACAGAGTGGTGGTTAAGAGTGGGCTCCGGATCCCACTTGAGCATGGGCTCAAGGTGCTACTGTGTGATGGGCAGCTGTACCAGGAAAATTACAACACTGGCACTGTGAGGAGGACCAAAGGCTTGGTAAATAGATGCCTGGCGCAGAAGTATGAACCGTCTGGCACCTTGTTGCTGGTACGCTATATTGATCGAAACTTTTTTCAATTTGACACAGGGTCTGTTGGCCAAAACTGACTTCGAACTCTTGGAACCCTTGCTGGAAACACAGACATGAACCAGCACACCCACCATTAATTATCACTTCCTTTTTACACTCTCCTGGTCAGTAGTAACAAACCTCGGTCTTCTAGATACCTGTCTACTTCTCAGCCAAACCCTGCAGCACTGATAATTCGTCTCTATTTCCAAAACAAGAAATGGGCTCTGATGTTTTCATTAACCAACTTACAGACAAGAGTTTCTCTCTTTTTGTCGGGCATTGGTGGCACACACCTTTAAACCCAGCATGCAGGAGACAGAGACAGGAGGATCTCTGTGAGTTCGAGGCCAGCCTGGTCTACAGAGCGAGTTCCAGGACAGGCTGCAAAGCTACACAGAGAAACCCTGTCTGGAAAAACCAAAACCAAAAACAACAACATCAACAAAAAAGTTTCATTTGGTGTGATGGCATTTTCTCCATCCAAAGGGCTACCGTGACTCCCGATGCAATGCCTGGAACCTCTCCCCCCACCACACTCCCACCTGTCTCCTGAGCTGTCTGCCTAGATTCTGCCTCAGAACCTCTCTGTTCTCAGTGTCTTCTCACAGCGCTTCCCCTCATCTTCCACTCGATGGGACTTCTCCAAAAAGGCCCTGTGTCCACCCAGCTACAACAGGGCTCCCATCGATCTGCCCTTCACACTGGAGCACATAGTCAGTTCTCCTTATTCAACTGTGACATCAAGGGAGCTAGCTGCCCTGGGCACCAGCGGCTGAAAGCTGGAGCAGGGTGAGGCTGAAGGAAAGGGGCTGACTCCCAGGGTCTGGGAGCTACCTCAGGACACAGCCTCAGCTGGGAAGTAAGGGCAAAGCAAAGCTACGCGTCCACTGTGTGTGCCAAGCATCTCCCATCTTTCTGTCCACCCACCCACGTAACTATCAGTGCCTAAGTACCAGGTAAGCAGATATATTATGTTAGGCACAATACAGAGCAACAAGTGCTTACCAATGTAGGAAGGATGGCTAACCTCCAGCTCTTCTTCCCTTGCTGTCTCCACACAGAGGGACCACTGGGGCCTGAGCCAACAAAGGGCCTGTCTCCCTGCGACAATTCAACCAGCCAAGTATTTGGTCTCTGCTAAGTCCAGACCTTAGCTGACTCAGCTCCACACAGTGTCAGGAACCCAGGCCCCATGACCTGGAGCCATAAACAGTAACAGCTGCTTCGTTCTCCATCAAAATGTGCTTTTAAGACATCACCACCCCACACTCGGATTCTTGCAGAAGCGGCCCAGATCCCCTGCCCTCTGCCATCCTCCTCTAGGTTAGTGCTAGCTACAGTGGCCCTCTTCTGAGAAGCGCCTACCAGAGAACTAATCAAGAACTCCAGCCTGTGTGACACACCTTCCTCCCCAGGGGATTCTGAACGCCTACTCCGGGTTACTTCTGGACATCTCTACTTGTCTCCGGCAACACCAGTCTATTCTCGGCTTCAAAGAAGAGTCCACTCAGCACCGGCACTGCGCCCACTTCTTCCCAGGGTGAGGCGGCCATTCCAGCCCACTGGAAGCCCCTTGCCTCCATCGAGCCTGGGGATCCAGCTCTGGCCTTCTCTGAACGAAGCTGCTGGGTTCAAGTTCCAGCCGAGGGACCCTGAACAAGTCAGTCACCCTCAGTTCCACTTTATGTAAGACACGAATAAAGACAGAAGCTTCCTCCTCCAGAGGCTGGGACCAAATAAGCGTGGAAGGGTAACTTACCTGCCGCATGGGCTGGGGCTCAGTGGGCATGCGTCCTCACCATGACCGTTAGGAAACACTCTGGATCAGTCCTCTCTGGAAAAACTTTCCTCTCTCTAATAAGGCTGAGTTTCCTGGGGCTGAGGGTCAGCCCTGGGCTCTGGTGGTAAGACTACAACAATGGTACACCTCTTTCTACACCACGCTAATACCTTCCTGTCCACGTGAGTTAAAATTTGCCAAATCCAAAGTGATCATATGCGCCATAGTCCTATAAAGAAAAATCTAGATCAATCCCTCTGTCCTGTGCTTTCCTATCCTCCCACCACATGCCCAGAGGGAGGTGCTAGGTTTGGGCAGGAGCCCTGTAACTGAAGCCAAGTGTACTACCGAGCCCAGTTGGCTGGTCCCTACACGGCTTGAGCGGCCAGTCTGAGCTTACTGTTTTTCCACAGGGTACCTCTGCATTTAACCTTGCATTTATTTCTCTGGAAGTCCCGGCAGGGAGCTGGGCACTTTCTCACCCTCCTTCACCCCATCACCAGCTCCCTGCCACTCCAGACCTTGTTGGAGGGGGTTGGGGGACATTTTTCCTCATCCCTAGCCGGCCTCTCCTCTACCTCGGCAAATTCTGTGGTTCGGTACCTGTTTGAGCTCATTCAAAAGAACCAAAGGATGAGTTCTGGCGCTTCTTTTTTTCTTTTTTTGGAAAGTTAATTCAAATCAATGGAAGCGAGAGGGCCGCGGTACTAAGCCTGTTTTTGCTTAGGAAACGAGGTGAGGAAAGTGCGGGCTGACTTGGGCAGCGCTGTTCCCTCTTCCCACATCTCCAAAGTGAAAGTTCTCACTGAGGATACAAGAAAAATAGTGCCTGGCTAATTCCAAGAAGAAAGTGGACAGCAGAAAGGGAAAAGGGAAGGAAAGCGACACACAAGAGTTCTTGTGCCCCCCCCCCAAGGGCAAGTGTATCAATATGCCAAGATCCTGATACTAAGTGACTCTCCCCAACGGCATGCGGGGTCACCCTGGAGAGGGGCTGCCTGACCAAAGTGCGCAAAACACCTGCTCGGTGTTGCGCGGAACGACCCTATGCCGGGCGCAAAAATTGGGTCCGAGGGAGCTCTTGAAACACAGGCACCCCGAGTCCCGTTCCTCTCCCCCACTGACTGGATGCCCGGAACACCACACAGTTCTTTGCTGTCCCTTGGTCCGGACAGGTTGGGTTGGGATGGTGAGGGTGGGGAACCACCCAGGAGTGCAGTGCAGGGTAGGGCGGGTACCTTGGCCGCAGGCGCCGCGCTGCAGGACGATGACCGGAGGCTGGCGAAGCTTCTCAGAGCGGCGACTGGCGGCGCGCAGCTGGCACAAGTTGGTGTAGGTCTTGGCGTCGCTGCCGCACACCGGCTCGTTGCTGGCACACACGCACAGGCCGGCCTGAGCGCGCCGTCGTACTGTGGCCGAGGCGGGCACCCCGAAGGGCACCACGCACTGCAGCCCCTCGCCGCAGGGACCCTCCTGCTGGCCGCACGCTGCGCCCTCCGTCCCGCGGCACACCTCGCAGCAGTCGCACGCGTCCCGGACTCGGCCACCCTCACAGTCCGTGGGCGGTGGGGCACAGCGTGTGGGATCGCAGCGCTCCGGGCACACAGAGGTAGCTGAGGCCGAGCGGCCGGTCCCGGACGGCAGCGCCAAGGAGGGCGCGGCCAGCAGCAGCAGCAATAGAGAAAAGAGCGCGGTGCGTGAGGACTGCATGGCGACTCCGACGGCTGTGGACCGGACGAGAGCCGAAGAATCGCGCTGGGGACGGCGTGTCGGGGTCTTGGGGACAGCGGGTGTGAGTGCGCGCGGCCGTGCGGCCCAGCCCATTGGCCTAGCGGCGGTGACGAGGAGCCAGGGGGACGGGCACGGCTCCCGGGAGGGGGGCCGATTGGGGACCGCCCGCGGGGGGAACGAGGCGGGGCAGCGAGCGACTCCGCCCTCCGTCCAGGCTCAGTTTCCCAATCTAGGCTTCTTTTTCTTCTGAGGTTGACGACCTTAAAACCAAAGTAATACTCAACAGTGAGAAGCCTGCTCAGCCCCACGCGATCGCCTGGGAAAGTTCCCATAGGTCGTCCAGCACGGAAGGCGATCACATAGACCCCGGCCACAACTGGAATGGACCAGTGCCCAGCATGGGGATCTGTGGATGCGAATCAATCTGACCCTGTCATGGAAAGGCAGCGTCGGCAGTACTGGCAGAAACCCAGCGCCCAGACCTACTTTCAAGCGAGAAAAGCGAAAAGCAGAGGCCATTGGCAGCATAAACCTTCCTGACGCTTCTTTTATTTTAAAAGTTGTTTTCGGTGGTGTGCGTGGCAGCGCACGTTAGGGTATACGGGGCTGGTACCTGGAAGGCTTGCCGGGAGCGTGCAGAGGCCGCCTGGCTTGGTATGGTTTTGTTTTGTTTTGTTTTTTACCCTGAGTCGTCAGGGAACGTGTCTTTACCACACAGAAGCGCCCAGCCCGCGCCTGCAGTCCCAATACTTGGGCAAATCAACCGGGTCCCTATCTATCTTTGAACTCGCAGATGAGGATTTCAGTGACAGTCACTTCTTTGGGACAGAGATGTAAGAACCATTTGGAAGAGCAATTGTGACCCTGGAAGGGGGTCTCGGTGCCTGACACACTTATTGGCCAACACTAAACACTTAAATCTTGTCTTGGGGAACCAGAGAATCAAATAGTTTTGTGCGCGTCCCACCTGAGCTGCCTCCTCGCCCCTCCCCCTCATACCTGGTGGGGTGCTGTTGACCTTGAGGAAAGGAGGAGTCACTGATAAATAAGGCTGATCTCGCTCTTGTCAACTTCTGGGCTGTCCCTTGTGCACAGTAAAATTTTCCAGTAAAAATGCTTCTAAAAACTAAAACCCAAATGCAACTCCTCTCAAAACATACCCCGCCCCATGTTAAGTCTCAACGGCCACCAGGTAGAGGGTCTCTCCCAGCAAGGGGCAGTAGAAAGGGGCCTCCCGTGAAAAATACTTTGGTGTCCTAGCTGGAATCCTCGAATCCTACAACAACATAGAGACGGGCTAAGGAGGGGAGTCCTTGACCCGAGATCTACTCATCTCGGTATATGCTGGAGACCTGTGTTTTCCTCTATTGCAATAAACAAAAGGAGGGAAGCGAGGAGGTATATTTGGTTCCATCCCAGCAGGCTGGTGGCATAAAAGGAAAGATGTAACTCCTCCTTGTCCAACCCCCTTGTTTTTCCAGGTAAGAATGAAGACCGGAAAGGCTAAGCAAGCCTTTAATCCCAGCACTTGGGAGGCAGAGGCTGGCAAATTTCTGAGATCAAGGCCAACCTGGTCTACAGAGAGAGTTCCAGGGCATCTAGGGCTACCCAGAAAAATATTATCTGGGGGGAGGTGGGGGGAGAGAATCATATCCAAACCAGAGCAGGTCCCAGTCAGTTCTTCCCAAAGTCTCACTAGAGTGATGGTTCTCACCCTTCCTAACGCTTCAACAGTTTTTCATGGGGTGGTGACCCTGACCGTAATGCTTCATGCTTTCTCTCTTCCAGAGTCTTCCCCTCTGCAGCCACTTACATAGAGAGACTGCTTTTTTTTTCCTTTTAGAGCACTTTTTTGATGCATCATGAAAACTCATTTCTCTTCCATCAGGTCTTGGCGCCATTTCCTACAGAAGTGTTTTCCAGGGTGAGGAGGGCAGCTCTGCTGGCAAACAGGCTGGTTCCCTGCCGCTCTTCCTCAACTCCAGTGTCTAACATGGAAGCTTCGGTTCTGAACAGTTGGTCTATTCATGAATAATGAATGAGGAGACACCGCAGCTGCCAAAGCCTTACTCAGCAAAAGGCTGAGCTGACCCCAGAAGCCATGGCCACTGTGCAGCCGGAGAAAGATCTGTCATCCACGTGGTGTGTGAGTTCACTCGCGTGTGCAAAACACCCAGAATGCCTGGGAACTGGGATGCCAGTACTTCACACGGCCCCAGATCAAAGGAACAGTATTGGTGATTTTGACTCTTCCTGGGCTCTTTGCACTCCACCCCCTGTTAGTCCCAGCAAGATCAAGTCCAGGTTGCTCCATTTCCTTTCCAGTCACCAAACTGACCCTTGGGTCAGGTTGCCCATCAATCCCAGGGCTGCAGGCAACCTTATGGACACAGCCATCCCCCACCTGTCCGTCCCTTCTCGTAGTAACAGAAGCCTGCCACCAGATGGAACTCCTTCTGAACTGGTTTAGGCTTCCATTCCCTTGAGCATATCCCCTCCCTCAACACTCCAGCATCGGGAGGCCACACTGATGCACTCTGCCAGTCTTCCCTGCAGCAATCCCAGGTCGTTCAGTTTGGTTCACTGTAAGAGAAGTCTCTTCAGCACGGGCCACATGACAGGATAGCACGCAGGCCCTCAGCAGAATTCTGTATGTAGTATTGAGGGACTGAGCTCGGCCCCCAGGAGCTCAGAATCTAGTATTCCCTGCAACAGTGGAAATGTTCTCAGTGTGACGACAGCTAGGTAGCTGATGAGTGGCTGGGGCAAACGAAAAACTGGGTTTTCATTTTTATCCAACTTTAAGTGGACATAAATGAAAGTTGCCACTTGAGTAGGCCCTGTAAGTTTCAAAAAGCCAGGGCCTGTCGCACGGCAGAGAGGGAGCATAAGAAACCAAGAGCAGGGTGATGGTGGGTGCCTGGTGGGGGGCTGGGAGATCAGGGCACTAAGGGCTTGGAAACACAGTGCAACCGTGGCCACCGGAGACGGGAAGAGGAGAGAAAAGGGATGGAGAAAATGGGTGCCAAAACAGTTAGCTAGGAGGATTGGGTCTAGCGTTCACAGCATAGGCAGGTGTCTGTGGGCTAGAGCACTCCATGACTTGATGGTTAATCTTGATTTTCAGTTCTACAGGTTACCCAGGAGACAAACGTCTGGGAGTGTCTATGAGGTCATTTCCAAAGACGTCCAGTGGAAGTGAGAAGACCTACCATGAGCGGGTGCAGTGGTGGGGTAGAGTGGGGGTGAGGAATAGAGGTGGGGGTGGAATGCCATCCCGTGACCTGAGGTCCCAGGCTACGGCAAAAGGAGAGAGTGAACTGAACACCAGCATTTGTCTCTCTGCTCTCTGACTGTGCAAGGTGGGTGCAAGGTGACCCGAGTCACTTCCCACCATGACAGGCGGATGTACCCTTGAACAGGGAGCCAAAACAAACCTGTCCTTCCTTAAACTGCTTTTGTCAAATATGTCACAACAATAAGAAAAGTAACTAATAACGTAATATAGCTCAAGATAAGTAGAAGAGGGCTGGAGAGATGACTCAGCCGTGAGCAGCAGTGACCGCTCTTCCAGAGCACTGGAGTTCAGTTCCAGCCCCCACAGGATGCCTCAAAACCATCTGTAACTCCAGTGACAGATTCTAAGGAATCTTAGGCCTCCTTCTGGCCTCTGTGAGCACTGCACACATGTGGTACATATATACATATGCCAAAAGTCTATAACACATAAAATTATTTTTAAAATTTTTTGAAAAGAAGAAGAAAGAAGGAAGGAAGGAAGGAAGGAAGGAAAGAAAGAAAGGAAAAGAAAAAGAAAGAATCTTTTTATGTCTCTCAACCTTATATACGTTACATTTCTTTAGTGAATTTCCTTTCTGAGTCTGGTAAACAAGGAAAACTATAACTATTTTTCTACTTTTCAACTCCCTCCGAGACCTGAGAAGGAAATAATATGAATTGAGTAAGCAGGAAGTGCGAGCAAATAACTTCCAAAAACTGTGAGAACTGACAGAAACAGCTGTCATTTCCTCTGCAATAAAGGGGCACCCATCTTTGGCCTATAGGCCTAGAATATTAGACAGACTTTTCCACGAAACAGGATTTTTGAAGGACTGTCCCACCTTATCTTGATAAGGCTTTGGAGTCACTCTCTTTTGTGTTCTGCTTGTCCAGATTGCACAACATACCATCAACAATCAAGGGAAGAACACTTTCTTGCCCAGTGGTTTACTCTTGCCACAAAGAAAGTAAACTATCTTCAATTCCCATCATCTTCTCTGAAGTAGATTGGTGCTGCCAGGAGCAGACGAGTCTCATTGTCATAAAAAAAGAAACTATGTTATTAAAACATCTTAAATTTCATATTCTATAGATCTCTGAAGTGTTTGAGGATGACTTGTCTATCTAAAATATCTCTGTTTGACCTTGTAAACATACCTAATGTGACTGCAAGTTCCACTGTAATAGGTGACTAACTACTAATCTGCATTTCCTTATTATCCTAAATAGTTGGTAATAATAACTTTCAAGAACTAGAAGCTTGCCTTCCATTAGTAAATGAGCTGCATAGAGCTGTATAGGTACTATGGTACAATACCTTGAACAAGATTAGAAATGTATGTACAGTATGTTCAAACAAAATTAGTCTCAAATTTGTATCGATATACAAAATTTGTATACAGTATACAAAAGTTCAAACCAGTGTAAAATATTTAAAACTAGTGGTTGCTTTTTCAAAAGTAGATTCAATAATCTACCCTTTCATCCTATCGTATCTATATTCCCTTTTTTCTTTTCAAAAGAAGTACCTTGAATCTAATCTCTTTTGTTTACTTTTTTCCCTGACCATTACCAATAACAAATTGTAACCAATTCCCCTAAACAATGACAAATATTCATAATTCAATGAATGATCAAAAACCATCTACCCTACCTCTTGGGAATGTGGGTGTCCTCTTCTTAAATTTACTTTCTGCTGTCTTGGGGCAATGGCATCTTTAAGGGATCCTGAGAAGAAAAAAATTGGGTTAATTGTCAAGTCCTGGGAGAAGTAGGAAAACTTGTGCACACAGAGCTTGGGGTCATCATCCATAGTGACATTATTCATAACAGTCAGACAGTGGGGTGCTTCCACTTTCTGTCCTTCCTTACTTACTTACTTTTTTTTTTTTTTTTGAGACGGGTTTTCTCTCTGTAGACCAGGTTAGCCTCAAACTCACAGAGATTTGCCTGCCTGTCTCACGAGTGCTGGGATTTTTTTTTATTTCTTTTTATTTATTTATTTATTAAAAATTTCCACCTCCTCCCTGCCTTCTCACCTCCCCCTCCCTTTCAAGTTCTAAGAGCAGTCAGGGTTCCCTGCCCCCTAAAGGTGCCGCCCCACCACCTGGTTGAAAGAGATAGCAGATTATGATGACTTCCAGGCATGCTGGGCTGTAATCTCAGCACTAGGGAGATGCATGCAGGAGTGTCAAGGAGTATCATCCTCTGATACATGCCAAGTTTGAGGCAACTCTCAAGTCACCCTGCCTCAAAAACTCAAAAATAATACTAAAAACAAGTCACTGTGATGGCTGTGTGTGTGTGAATATACTAAACAGACCAAACTGGACAACTTCAATGGGCAAACTGCACGCTGTTTAAATAGCCTGGCAGTGTAGTTGTTAGAAACAGCTGGGGCAGGGACTGAGCATCCCATGTTTCTGAAGACTCAACCAACTCTAAGCAGTGATGCTGAGAGTCACAGACAGGCCATTCTATGTACTGACACCATGTGGGTAACATACGCATATATATTTCAGCCATTCACTTATTTTGTATGTGTACATATTTGATACATACATGTGTGTGTATGAGTACACATGCCCATGTGGGTACATGTGCACGTAGAGGCCAGAGTGAGAAATTCTCCTTTGGTGCGATCTGCATTGTTGCCTTGAGACAAGTCTCTCACTGATCTGGAATTTCTCATTTGGGCTAGGTTGGCCGGTCAGAAAACTCCCAGAAACTACCCATCTCTGTTTCATATTCCTAGGGATCCTGGAACACCCAGACACACCCAGGTTTTTTTTGAACATGTGTGCTGTGGATTTGAACTTAGATCCTCATGCTTACAGAGCAGGTGCTCTTACCCACTGAGCCATCCACCTTCCCAGTTATTCTTTAACCAGGGTAATGACCTTAGAGGTCTAAAACACGGGAACACTTGGTGTTTTACATTAGCACTCGTTTTTACTCAGTCAGTCTGTGTCCAGATGGTGACCGCATTGCCCTCCCCCCAACGCGGAAGTCTGACTTGCCCGATGTGTCTACACTGCTGGTCATACAGCAGGCTCCGGTCTGAGGTTGCCATGCAAACAGATGTGTGTGGCCCCAACCAGGTTCAACACATTCTCAACTTGACATTCATTTAGTTTCTTGTCCCAAACTTAACTCCATCTTTTGATGTGACTCTCAGCTGAAAGCCGTGTGCGTGCCAGATGGGTAATGGCATGGCCCCGGCAGAGCATTGTCCCCAGTGATTCACGGCTGAGGTACTTTTCCACTTGGCCAGCTGCCACCCTGCCTTCTCCATCCTCCCAGAGAGCCCTAAGGCCTTGTCTTGTGGCATTTGTGTTCTTCCTGCCTGGCTGCCATGTCTGGATGTTCTTGCCTGGTCCTGCAACCTGGCACCGGTTAGGAAATTCAAATTCGTTCTTCGTTCCTTCAAAATGAATAGTCACCAGCTTGAGAAACCAGGACCCTGGAAGCCACGCCCCCTTCCTTTCAGGAAGACCTATGGCTTGGGAAGAAAGAGGGAGAAAACATACACCCTATGCCTCAGGAAGACCCAGCCCAGACACTTGGGTCACCCGGAGGAAAGTCAAGAACCCCACCCTAATGGCTGAACTTCCCTGGTTTGAGATTCAAAGGGAAACCACATTCCTGGGGTGAGCCTTGCTGATCTACTAGACAAGATGCAGGAGATGAAGCAAGTGTGTGTGTTGCTGTTCCAACAGTTTGACAAATTTGTCCTCAGACCCAAATCTGGAAGGCTTTATGGGGGCAAGGATGTGTCCCTGCATGAGAGGGACAATGAGTGGTGTTCTCTGCTTTTAATTTTCTACACTCATCATTAACCCTAGGGAGGTTACCGATAAGATGACCAGGAAGGACAGGTCAAGCAAGCCCGCTTTGCCCTCCATGCCCACACGAGCTGGCCCTCGACAGCCCCTCCCTTTGGAGGCCCTACCGGGTACAGAGCTCTGCTTCTGCCCTCCTGCTTCTTCCCCCAGCACCGCAGACCCAGCCTGCCCGACTCTTAGCCTTCTCCCTCTGCTCAACCCCCTCCCTCCACCTACCTCTGCTCTCTGAGTTGGCCACTCAGCCGAGGGGACATCCTATGCCCAGTGCCAGAAGATGGCCACAGGCGCCTTCTGAACTTTAGTATTCTCACGACTGCTCCTGAGGAGATGGACAACTTCTTGCCAACATTTTCCAGTGAGACGTGTTTTGGATTCACACTCCTTTTGATGACCTCATCCCCTCTAATCCTTAAAAACAGAGTTTTCAGGGGCTGAGGAGATAGCTCTGTCGGTGGAATTTTGCTTATGGTGTGATCATGGGGACCTGAGTTCAAACACCAAGAACTTATTTATGCACATAAGTGGAGTGCACACATAATCCCAATGCTGGGAGGGAGTGACAGGTGAATACCAGCGGGAGAGCCCCAGCCTAATAAGAAGTACTACCTCAAAATAGAAATAACTCCAAAGCATCAAAGACGGCTGGCATCTGAGGAGCAACACCCAAAGTTGGATCTCATGTGTGTGGGGAACATGCACACACATGCACCTGCACACACAAAACACACAGACGCACATGTACGCACCAGAATCTTTGGGTCTTCAGAACAACTCTTTCTATAGCTACATGTGTCTTATTCTCTCCATTTTCCAGTTTCACCTTCCCTGTGCCTCGTAGCCACGTCTGCGTTCTAGCATAAGGAAACACCTTGCCAGTAAACTGTCTTCACTGAGGTGACGGCTCCTGGGGTTCCTCTGGAGGTGATGCCTAGGTCTCACAACATAAACTGGCAGTATGGTGCTGGCACACAGATACATAAACCAACTGAGCAAAAGGGAGCCCAGGTCAGACCCGTGCAAGGCTATAGACACCTGATTTACCAAAGGCCTTGTCGCAATTTCATAGGGTGGTCTTCTCAATAAAGGGTGCTGGATCAATAGCTACTCAGGTAGGGAAAAGGGAACTTTAGTTCCATGCATACAGGACATATCCAGACAGGACATAAGCACTCATTCTAAGAAGATCTGAGGTTTAAATGGGAAAAGCTGAAACAAGGGAAGAGTCCATGTGAAAAGGGTCTGCACAAGAAAACAGCACAATCTGGGAACCAAGAGATTTTGTGAACAGGACACAAAAATCATAACCTTGAAAAAAATTTAAAAAGACCCCTATGTAACCTAATTAAAAATGAAGAATTTCTGCTCATCACAAACGGAGAGAAACTATCAACAGTAAACGTGGGCTTTCGAGCAGTTATAATGAGAATATACAACTCAAAAATAAAAGGGCAGGTCTAGAGAGATGACTCAGTGGTTAAGAGCACTGGCTGCTTTTCCCAGCATCTGATCCCAGCATCTACATAGCAGCTCACAACCATCTTCAGCTCCGGTCCCAGGGACAATGGTCTCTTCTGGATTCCATGGACACTAGGCATGCACATCGTACACATACATACAAGCAGGCAAAGATTCATACACATAAACTAACTTTTAAAAAAGGCAAAACTAAGGGGGGAAATCTTGGATAAAGGGCTCACAGTGCATCCACTGCCGCCAGGAAGACACAGGTTTAAACAATGGACACATACACAAGAAGAGGAAAGTGGACAGAATCCTGAGGTGGCCTCCAAAGTTTCTGGCCTCTTAGTGGCCATGTCCTACTTAGTCCTCAACCCCCCCTCATTTGGGGACAGGATCCTGGTTATAATGGATGTCACTTCTGTCGTTAGGTTAGCTGGGGAGAGGGTGGATCTTACAGGCATAGTTAAGGTCTCGAATGAGTTTAACATGGAGTCCGTCAAAAGGGAGAGTTCGCTGGGTCTGCCTGCTCTGATCAGGAGAGCCCTTTAGCTTTCGCACTCCTAAAACAAATCAGAGTAAACACAGACACACGCACAAGAACAGACTACCATGAGCTGACTCGGATTTTCCTGCTGGCCTTGAGGAAGCCGGCATGTGTCACTCTGAGTGGTGCTTACGTGATTATCTTTCCTCAGGACCAAGGAATTGAATTTGGCCACAGTCCTGTGCACCTGTTAGACAAGCACCCATGACCTTGTCTGTCTCTGCCCAATAGTGGAGCCTTCTCCCGCCCTTCCGGACAGCCATCCTATCAGTATAGGTCACTGGCTCCCTAGCACCTTGCCCATTGCCAGAACTCATAATAGTCTGAAGTGACTTATTAAGACTATCTGACCTCCACAAATGCACAACAAAACTAAGCTTCTTATCGTTGCTATTTTTGTAATTTTACTGTATGGAGTAGACCAAATAATTCAAGATTTTGCTGCCCTCATTGTGGGATTATATTATATTAGGCTACACATAATTGCTTTTTTTACCATTTTCTTTTATATAGTAGAATGCCAATCTCATATGGTCCAACCCAACACTTCCTGGCCCTTTGCTGTCTAGCTTGAGTATTATTTTCTCTGGCCAATGAAGTAGGAACGTGGTGGCACGTGTCACTTCTGAGCAGTTTTAAAGTTGTCTGGCAAATCTTTTCCTTCTTCCATGACTTCTAGACATTTCTCAGACAAGGGTGCTCAATATGCTTGGGTCCCAGGATGAAAATGACAAAGAACAGACCCATTAGTAACCCACAATGGGCATCTAATGATCAACGAGACTGTGGTGGTTTGAATGGCAATGTTCCCACAGGCTCAGATGTTTATGTGGCCTTCAGTTGATGATGTTTGGGGAGATGCTGTGTGACAAAACTTCACCTGCAGAGACAAAGCACATCTCAACTCATCCCAGCAGGGAAGCTCGAGACAGAACAAAATACGGACACCACCAAAGTCCAACTTGGTGAGTTTTCGTGGGATAACTTACAGAAATGGGCTAGATGGTGGCTCACAATCATCTGTAATGAGACCTGGTGCCCTCTTGAGGAAGAGACCTGGTCAGCCGTCCTCATCAACTTAGACCATGAAACCCAATATGGACAAATTCAACAAAACCGCCATATATGGGCTGCCCATGCATGCTTCAGCATTGCCAGGGCATAAATTTCATTTTTTTTTTTACTTATAGGAATATGGGTAAGGGGTTACTTATAGGAGCAGAAATAACTCAAAGACAGCTGCATCACCAAAGCGCACCTCCGCACAGGTGATCACTCACAAAAGTGGAGAACCTGAGCACACCGCACAGCCTGCAGGCAGCTCAACAGGCTTGAACATGTCTTTGCAGGTGCCTCAGTTGGTCTAAACCTCTCCAGTCAACTCAGAAGGTCTCTGCTTCTTCCAGGCAGCTGTTCTGGTCTCAGTCTTCTTTGCAGTTTGTCTTGTCTCAGAGTCTCTGCACTGTTTGTTGCTTACTCTAGCAGAAAGAGGCCTAGTGAATCTGGTCAGCTTCAGGGACTTCCTGGAGTTATTTTGAGTTGCTTACTTTCCTGTTGAAGGAATCTCCGAGGTTGCACAACAGGAAGTTTAGAGGATAGCAAGTATGGGCATGGGGGCTGAGGATTCAAAGTCACTGTCATTCTCTTTTTCCCTTTCTCTGCTTGCTTGTAGTCGAAGATGTGAGCCTTTAGCTTCCTGTTTCTGCCATCTGCCACGCCTTCCTGTCCATGCCTTCCTGTCATGATGGACTCCCCCCTCCAGAACCGTTAGCCCAAATAAACTTCTATAATTTGCCTTGGTCATGGTGTTTTTGCCAGCAACAGGAAAGTAACTGACGCAAAACCTCTAAGTTACAACCCTCCAAGACCTTTCCTGTTGAATAGCCTAGCATGTTCCTTCAATACCTATCTTGGCCTTGGTGTACCCTGTAACAGAGGTGACCTTTGTGTACCTGTCTCTCTTCCTCCTTATTCCCTGGGATCCAAGGGAATTTCCTGCCCATGAGAAGCCCTTGAGTGCTGAGCGACTTTAATCAAGGACATTATTCCTGCCTCTGGAAAGAAACTGGCTGAGCAGAACCACAGACACTGTGCGGTGCTCATTAAGGCTTGTCCTAGTTTTAAGCTTAAGGACAAGAATCAATCATGAGCCAAGTTGTGTCAGGTCAGCAAAAAATCCCCTAACAATTAAGGCATCGTGAAAGCGGTCTTGGAACAGCTTCCAGAATCAGAATAGAACCCAATGTTCAGCAAGTGAATGCTGGCTCCTCTCCCTGGGGGCCTTCCTGTCACCTTAATCAGGATGATGACACCAAGTAAGGCCACAGACACTGGCGCTACAGTGAAACCATGTTGGTCTTCTTAGCCCATGAGACACAAAGCCGTGGAATGCTGTCAGAGGTGTATGCAGTAGAGGGACAATGTGATGTCACTGTGATTACGTGTTGCTTGTTTGGGTTTTGAAACAGTCTCCCTATGGAGCTCTGGCTACCCTGGGATTCCCTACGTAGATCTCCTGACCTGGGACCCACTGAGATCTGCCTGTCTTTGCCTCCCGGTGTTGGAAATAAAGGTGTACAATGCTATGCTTGGCTTAAATATTTAAAAAACAGGACATCGTGGAATTGGAGAGATGGCTCGGCAGTAAAGAGAAAGCACACAGACAACCATAACTCCGTTTCCAGGGGATCACACATCCTCTTCGACCTTCCAAGGGCACCAGGCACACGTGTGATGCGCTCTGTCTGTCTTTCTACTGGTGTTATAAATACCATAACTGAAACAACTGGAGGAGAAAAGGGGTTGTTTGACTTACATATCGCAGGTCATAGACCACAGAGGGAGGCCAAGGTAGGAACATGAAGGCAGGAACTGAAGCAAATGCCATAGAGGGGTGCTGCTTACTGGTTTTCTCCCCATGGCTTGCTCAGTCTGCTTTCTTATACTACCCAGCACCACCTGCACCTTTCCCTAAAGCAATCACTAACCACAGCTCTTGCCTACCGGCAATCTGATGGAGGCATTTTCTCAACTGAGGTTCCTCTTCCAAGTAACTCTCTAACTTCTGTCAAGCTGACTTTTCTCAGTTACAAATTTGCTTATCCAACTGCCTGCTGGCCATTTTTACTTGGATATATAGTTAAGTATCTCAAACATACCATGTTCAGTACTGAGACTATGGGCTTCTCCCTCAAGCCTGCCTACCTACAGAGCCACTACCTCAGTCATAGCTTCTCTAGGCTTCTAGTTATTCAAGCCAACAAACAGGCTGTTCCCCCTTAGCGCTGGTGCCTCACTTCCTCTCACTTGCTACACAGGACCCACTGGAAGATCTTTCTTTTTCAAAATATAAGCAGGCAAATGGAAAGATGAGAAGACGAGGGACAGTAGGAGCCAAAAATATATGCCATATATATATGATGATCACCACGCACAGATGTCCCTGGGACCAAAGGCTCCCATTTGGAAATAACAGGGTGATGGCTATCCTGGATTGTCAACTGGGCACAATGTAAAATCACCTGGGAAAGGGTCAAAATGAGAGACTGCCCAGATCTGGCTGGCATCTACTGTGGGCTTGCTCATGTGGACTGTTTTGACTATGCTGAGATGGGAAGATCTGCCCACCATGGGTGGTGCCAGTCCCTGGGAAGGGTATGCTAGATAATATAGAATGGATACAGTGCTAGCATGGATACATTAATTCACTGTTCTGTGCGCTTGACCGTGGACGTGATGTGACTATTGCTTCAAGTTCCTGCCACCTGGACCTTCCGGCAGTGACGGACTGCAACCTGGGAATGTGAGCCCAATAAGTCTTGTTTCTCTTATGTTGCTTTTATTAGGGTGTTTTATCAGGGTGCAGAAAAGGAAATTAAGAGGGTGAATAGCTGGTGGGAGGGCTTAACCGGACAAGTTCCTGAGTCATGGAAATTCTCCCCCATTTTCTCCCTTTCTTACCTTTCCCCTGAAGAAAACTAGGGCAAGGAGAGATTTGTGAGTCAAATATTGGAAGAAAGTTCCTTGAACCATGAAGAGACTCATTTAAATTCTCTATCCTTATTTGGACCATGGAGATTGCAAATCAACATTTATGCATTCCGTGTCATGTAAAACAGAAGTTTCCTGGAAGCACCTTGTTCTTCTAGGGCATTCCTAGAAGTCCTCTCGGATACAGTGCTTCTTACCTTAGGTCTGCAGTACATGGAAGGCAAGAATCTGACTTTAACTCCAAGTGATCAAAAGGAGAAAAACATCCACCAGTCACATATATAAAATGATTCTTTATATTCACGCTCTACAGCTACATCCAAAGCCTGATGAGCCGTCAAGACGGCGCCTTACACTAGGCCTGAGTTCAGTCCCCAGTACCCACAGGGTAGGAGAAAACTCACTCCTGAATGCTGTCCTCTGACTTCCACTCACATGCTCATGTCCACAGAAATAAATCTTTAAAAATATGTTTTTAAAAAATCAGTTTGAACTCTTGCACTATGGTTACCAACAAAGAATTTCCCTATTCTGCAAGTTAACTGAAAAGAATGCATAAAGACATCTGTCATGTGAAATGGCTGTCTGATAACAACCCAAGAATTCCATCACTTACTAATCAGGAGACATAAAGGGCAGTTCTCAAGACTCCTACACACACAGCAAAATACCAAAGGGACTAAGGGTTACACTTCAGCACCTGAAGACTGTTTTAAACCCTAATGTGTTGGGCTGGAGAGATGGTTAAGTGGTTCAGTGGTTCAGTGGTTAAGAGCATTGCCTGCTCTTCCAAAGGTCTTGAGTTCAATTCCCAGCAACCACATGGTGGCTCACAACCATCTGTAATGAGGTCTGGTGCCCTCTTCTGGCCTGCAGACATAAACCCTAATGTGCCTTTAGGGAATTCAAAGAGTTTGGTCCAAACTGTACAGATGGCTATGACTCTACTAAGATAAAGAGGGGTCCCGCAGTGATGGGACTGTTGTGTTTCTGGACTCTATCATGAGATAGAATATCTATATCTATTCTAAGACTGTACTGTAACTTTATAAGAGATAACTGGGGGGAAACTGAGTAAAGGGCATACAAAGACAATCCTGTATTCTATCGTTTTATGAGATGGCATTTCACTGTGGACATGCCCAGCTTCTCTCTATTATTTCTTATATATGGGAAGCTACAGTTATCTACTAAAAAGTTTAATGACAATCATTTAGGAAAGGTGATTTCAAATTTCTATGAATTTCAAAGTTATCCTACGCTGCCACGGCTCTCATTTCCTGTTGGGTAAAATAAAACACGTCAAATTACTTTAACTGTAGCAACCAATACCAGAAGGTGGCACTATTGTCACACGAACAGACACTAGTAAACCACTTCGATGTCAGGGCAGCGAACTAGATTTCATCAACTGGTATTACAAACACTAACCAGTTCAGCAATATTTTTAAACACAAGTCATTTAAAAATTTTTACTTTTATTATTTTGTGGGGGGGGGGTATATGTGTACACATGCGGATGTAGGTGCACCCACATGGAAGCCAGAGGAATCTGCGTGTCCTGCTCTGTCGGGTCTGGGTCTCTCCTTGAACCTGAAGGCAGCCTGGCAGCCACCAGGCCCACTGAACCTCATGTACCTGCCCCTACCAGCTCTGGGGCCAGGCATGAAATGATGACCACACCAGCTTTTTACGTGGATATCACTGGTTTCCATGTTGTGTGGCAAGTGTTCTTACCCACTGAACTCCAAATACATCTTGATGTTTGGGAAAAATACATTTTTTTAAATGTATATTTATTCTTTGAAAATTTCACACATGTATACAATGGATTTTTGTTTTTTGAAGAGGTCTGAGGGCTACCTATAATGCCTGAAAGCTAAGGGGACCAAGGAATTTATTTTAAGGAAGATACAATTTTTACAAATCATTTGAAAATGGGGAAAATTGAACTTTAATTTCTGTAAAATGGGGAAAATTGAACTTTAATTTCTGTAATGTGAAAGTTAGCAAATGGAAAATACAAAACCATCTAATTAAATATGCTTCTAATCATGTCTTGAATAGATTTTCAAACCCTTCCAAACACCAAGCTTTTATATGAGATTTAAGATTAAGCTATTAGAACTTTGTTGCCTTTCTTTTTTAGAGACAAGGTCTCACCATGCAGCCCCAGCTAGACTGAAACTCTCTCTGTGGACCAGATTGGCCTCAAACTCAAAGAAATCCGTTTGCTTCTGCCTCTCAACTGCTGGGATTAAAGGTATGTACCACCACATCCAGCCTTACATTTTTAAATTTAATTGGGGCTTGCTTATAGTTTCAGAGGGTCAGTTCATTATCATCTTGGGGTGTGCGGTAGTATGCAGGCAGGCATGGTGCTGGAGAAATAGCTGAGAATTTATATCCTGATCCAAAAGCAATAAGCAGAGAGAAAGAAACTGGGCATGGTGTGGGCTTTTGAAACCATTGACAGAACTCTCAACAAGGCCATACCTCATAATCTTTTCAAACAGTTCACCAACTGGGGACTAAACACACAAATATACGGGCCTGTGGGAATCATTCTCATTCAAACCAGCATAGGAGGTCGGATTCCCTGGAATCGAAGTTACAGGTAGGTGTTGGGAAACTGAACTCTGCAAGAGCAGTACATGTTTGTTTTTTGTTTGTTTTGAGACAGGGTTTCTCTATATAACAGCCCTTGCTGTCCTGAAACCCACTTTGTAGGTCAGGCCGGCCTCGAATTCATAGAGATCCACCTGCCTCTGTCTCCCGAGTGCTGAGATTAAAGGCGTGCACTACCATGCTCTTAACTGCTGAGACTCTCTCCAGTCCCAAAGCAATATATAAGGACAGCTTTTTGTATTTTAAATAATAAGTGTCGTTCATTATATTTTACATTAGTGGCCCATCCCTCACTCAATTGGTAAGTGCTTGAACTGTCTCTGGGAAGCAGGCACTGAGTTAGACTCTAGACATAGAGTTCACCATAGTTGGTCAGCCGAGTTCACTATCAAAAAGAAAATTTGCAAAAAGCAGGGGTAAAGGTTCTTAGATTTGTTTTGTTTGGGGTTTGACTGCATCTCCTCACATCTCAATCTCTTCCCCACCACTCCCCACATGGCAGGTAATCTGCGTGGGGGGGGGGGTAAGGGGGGTGGGTCCTATGCCTTCTGCAATTAGTTTTGCCTCAGCTCAGACTGACAAATAATCAAGAGCCCTATGCAGCACAGATGATCCAAACATGCTTCATAGGTAATTTTTACATTTAATGTTGCTTTTGAGAATATGCTTTTTGTTCGTTTTTTAAGTAAAATAAGCAAGCTTTTTAAACACACAGACATTTTCTTCATAGGATTTCATATACAACTGTCTTCAGAATTCATGGATCTATTGGGTCTGGTGGTACACACTTTTATAGCCCAGCATTCGGGAGGCAGAGCCAGGAGGATCTCTGTGATTTCAATGTCAGCTTGGTCTACATAATGAGTTTCAGGCCAGTTAAGATGATATAGCAAGACTCTGTCTCAAACAACAAAACACAAAAAAATAAACCCTAAGAATTTAAGAATGTGAATTTTCTTTTCTTTTTTCCCTTTTGTTTTTTTGAGACAGTTTCTCTGTTGTATCCCTGGCTGTCCTGGACTTGCTCTGCAGACTAGGCTGGGATCTGCCTCCTGAGTGCTGGGATCAAAGGTCACCACCACCTGATGTGAAACTTATTTGTTCAAAGGTAAGCAAATGAACTAACCAAAAAACGGTTCTTATTCACACAAGACCTGAACCAAACAAAATGAGAATGAAGTGAAAATGAATTCTGAGCAGTTTATTCTCAAGTCATTACAGTGTTCAACCAATCGGACATACAAAGAGAGCAGGTGTAACAGTAAACATCAGGAGGCACATTCCTGTTCTGAAAGGAGATACAATATACACACAGGAAAAAATGCAGCAAACATTACGGTATTCAAAGTAACTGTTGACACTTCAGATGTGACATATTTACAAGAAGGTATGTTTTAAAATAATTAAATAATTTCCATTAGCTTACAAAAGAATTGAGATAAATATTAAGAAATTCTGACAACCACAAGAACATATTCCTATGCTTCGGGATAAGGGTAATTCTATAAAAAGTCCCAAAATAGAGCTAATATTTTGCCACCATGAAATATATCAAATTACCAATACCAAAATATGCTAAAATAAACGTGCACTGTGGAGGCTGTACCAAAGAAAACAGCGCCAGGCTCATCAATACTGCAAAGTATCTGTACACAGTTCCTAAGTATGTTCATGAAAAAGGAACTTCCCCAAGAGCCTGGATAGTGAACACAGCAGCAGAAGCGTGGTGACTGCTTAAAAACCTCGTTGTCCTATGGTTTTCCAATGCAGTTGCAAAAAAGAAAACTACACAGAACTCTAACATATTAGCTTATGAATACAAAAGGTAAGTGGTATGCTCTTGTGCTGGGCAACTAAATAACACATCTCGGCCCCTCGACCCCACACAGAAGCGATTTCCTCCTCCTCCTCCAACAAGTAGTCTTAGAACATAAAAAGGCAAAACACTAACACCCATGTCTCCAAAACAGAAGTGTGCGGGACTGGGAATACTATAGAGCAGCAGCCTGGGAAAGCAAACACTTAAGACTTTGCCACAAAACAGTACTTGCTCAAACCAGTCTATCACTCGACACCAGAAACTATGGGTTCTTTAGAGAGGTACTTCCATTTAGGAGATCCCCACGATTAAATGCATACTCCAATTTATTTCAAGACATAAATATTGCACAGATAATAGAACACCAACATTCTGGTGTCCCTGACATAAAAAGCTATTTTATTTAACATATCAAACTATGCTATTGAAATTAATTTATTCAAACATTTAAAGCCAATCATGTAGGACTTGGAGCACATCCTAAATGAGATGAGAAGACACAGGCACTTGAATATAGGTTATTAATGATGAAAAAGTAGAGGCCACAACAATTTCATGACTAAGGGCAGTTATGAATTCACATATGAACTGAGAGGTCTTTCACTAATCCAAATTTTAAAATAAGATCTATTTACAAAAACAAAACAAAACAAAAAAATCAGCTGGACATTGGTGGTACATGCCTTTAATCCCAGCACTCAGGAGGATCTCTGTGAGTTTTAGGCCAGCCTGGTCTACAGAACAAGTTCCAGAACAACAAGGACTACAGAGAGAAACTGTCTTGGGAAAAAAAAAATCAGATCTTCCCAAAATTTATAACCAAGTAATTTTTACTGAAATAAAATACTGATAGGTGCAAATTCTAAGCTTTTTCAACCAAGTATCACACTGTGTAACACATGCCTATAATTTGGGAGGCAGCAAAGGCAGGAGGATCACCACAAGTTCCAGGACAGACATGGCAACAAAGAAACCCTGTCTCAAAAAAAAAAAAAATCCTCACCAAAAAGAAAAAAACTTTAGCTATAGTTTAGCTCTAATCCCTCACCCTTGCTGCTCCACCCCTGTTCAACCCCTACCTGCACCAACAGTCTAATCAAATCTTCTATGCAAAATTTACCACTCACCTGATATCAAAAATGGTTAGAATTTCTATATAATCCACATTGCAATATAAATTTTGCAGCACCACAGACATGAGTTTAAGAATTTTTGTCTGGCAATGTCCCAGTTGATAATGTTAAGTGATAAGAATGTGTAAATATTGAGTATTTCATAGGGAGTCATATTAGCATTTTTAAATGACCAAATAATAAGAAATTTTAATGTTTTAAGTTGTTATTTAAAATTTCAAAGTCACTAGAAAAAAAAAGTCACACACACATTTTTACCACCCAAACATAAAGCTTCAGACAGTTGATATGGACACAGCTTTCTTCCTTCCTTTCTTAAAGAAATTACACTGACTTGGCCACTCCCTAGATTCTTGGTTTGCCAGTTTATAGAGTACACCCAAGAGACAATATAATATATGCACTGAAACCATTCATCCTCTATCATCTTTGGCTAGAATCCTCATGAAAGGACACTGAGGGATGAGTGGGGCAGGCAGCCTTACACATCACTGACTGGCAGGCTGGCATCATCTAAGTCCACTGGCTCACCATCTTTTCCCTGAGGGCCATTTTTATTCTGAGGTCTAAGCAGAGCTTGTTCAGTCACTTTGGAAGCTGATTCTCTTGCAGAGACAGTCTGGACCTTGAAGTTCCCTGGCTTGATCTTGGCAAGAGATTCGTAAAATCCTCGCTTCTCCATGGTATAGCTTGAGACCAGAGAGTGGCTGCGAGAGGCTGCGGAATGTGAGGTGGCTGCTGCTGCCCCGGCAGGACGGCCAGTGTATTTGGATTCTGAAGGGCAGCCGGAATGCTCCTGGAAAGAGGAAAGGTGGTCAGACACAGCTAATCACTGACAATGAAGTTAGTCATTCACTCAGTGTGAGACTTGATTCTCTGAAAAACAAACAACACACACACACGCACACACACAAAGCAGAAGCATGAGCCATGCAGCGTAAATGTGCAAGTTCCTTCCCAAAGCAATGCATTTTAGGGGTAAGTTCAAAGCAATGATAGCCAACAACCAATTCTACTAAGAAACTGATTCTGTCACCAAAGCTGAATTTGTCAACTTATGGCACTTTGAAGGCCTAGCTAGCCTAAAATGAAATACAGTGTTCCAACTGCAACTGAATTGTGTTGAAAGAAGAGTCTACCCGCATTTAAGAATAATAGGGGTTATCCCAAGTCTTTAAAAAAAAAAAAAAAGACAAAACATAAAAATGAAAGGCTTTTCAGACTTTTCAGACATGATTTTGTCGAGTAGTCTGACAACTTTTTTTTGCTTCTATTAATTTCACTATAATTATGGCAGCTGATTTAATTATTTTGGTAAGTCACACATTCATATGGTTTAAGATTTTAAAAGTAAGAATGGGTACATCTGAATCACTTTTAAAACTGATGAAGTAAGACCAGTCATGAAGACTGACTTTATTGTACGTCTAGTAACAAATCTGGTGACACTGGAGTGCTGGGCAGCTCCTGGAGTGCACTCATTAGGATACTAGCTGCCTTGATAATAGCACCACAATCAGCAAACACTACAGGCTCCCATTATAAGGTAAACTTCACCAGAGCTATAAAATACCATGCAATTCTGGTGACAAAGTTTATCCAAGGTGGATGCGTGCAGAAGTTTGCCTGGATCAGAAAAAAAAAAAGCACATTTTAAGTGCTGTATAAAATAACAATCTCAAAATACGTAAAACATGGAAATCAAAACTCTTGCAGCAATTCAGTCAGTTAGTTACTGAAGCTCTGGAAGCTTCCATTAGTAGGGTTGCTTTTGTCTTTTTTTTACTATACATACTCAATCTGATGACTACAGTAAAATAGTTTGCGTTAGTGATGACAACTGCAAAAGGCAGTCCAGTTAACTCAACCTTCTATGATCAGTTGTAAGTAGGGAGCGAGTCCAGGCCCTCTACTAAGAAGGCACATTTGCATGAGAGCCCACATACGTGCTGCATTCACCAGCTCTTGATGTATACCTCTGTATACAAGGGTTCGACAGCCTTCTGGCCTGCCGCATCTGGAACACAGTGCAAAGCTAAGATTAGAGTTAACCTATATTGGGAGAGGGAGGAAAAGAGAGAATTCTGCTGATAGTCACAGCTCAGTCCGATTTGCCCCACCACAAAGCACAGAACACAAACACCCTTCTCCAATTTTCCCTCTTCCCAACAGACATTGTTTTTGCAGAGAATCTCATACTTGATTGTTGAAAGAGTCACATAAAATGCAGGCAGTTACAAAACTAACACCCATGAAAGAGATTTCTTCAATATTCCTAAAGGAATACTAGTATAATGATAAATGATTAAGGAATGGGAAAAACGGATTACTATCTACTGATCTGTTATTATCACTCTCTTACTACCTGGAAAAATAATGAAAGTACAGGATATCTAGGCTATGACACAGCACACCAGGACAGCTGGCAACTTTTAAGATGTAATTTCTCAAAAGGGTTTGCATTTTCAGAACAGAAATGAATGACCAAAGTATTTCTGACAAACTATTTCTTTTTTCTTTTTTTTTTTTTTAGATTTACTTATTTATTTATTATGTATACAACATTCTGCCTGCATATATGCCCACACACCAGAAGAGGGTGCCAAATCTCATTACAGATGGTTGTGAGCCACCATATGGTTGCTGGGAATTGAACTCAGGACCTCTGGAAGAGCAGGCAATGCTCTTAACCACTGAGCCATCTCTCCAGCCCCCTGACAAACTATTTCTTAGGATTCATTTAAACAAAATGAACAACAAATGTTTCTCTTGCTATATCTGAACAGATCATTTAGTTGTTCCAATGTAACTATCAAACTACAGCAAAGATAAATAAGCTTTTCTATCAACCTGCTAAAAATTTTAAATACCATGAAATAGGAAAAAGCTGAATGGGAACACAAAACTGTACTTAAGGCTCTAATTTGGTTAGTGGTATTCCAATACCACTAAGGGAAAAAAATCTTAACTGAAAATTGGCAAGTAAAGGGGAAATCAAGACGTCACAAAACTGTTTTGCTAGAACTGAAAGTGCCTTGAATGGCCAGGCCAATGCCACATCAAGAGGGCCAAATCGCCACACCTAGACCTACTAACAAGAACCTAACTGCAATAACAAAGGAAGAAAGGCTCTATTCTTTAGCTGCCCAGCTTGTGCATTAACACAATGTGCACAGAAAGTCATGTACATGTGACACTACAAGGAAGCTCTGAATTAGGGTGCATTATTTTTGCAAGTCCAATTGGTATGAAAAGTCAACATGCAAATAATCTCAACAAAATAGAAACCAAAGGACTAGGGGAGAGGAAGAAAACAACAGCAAAGGATGCAGAGTCTCCCCAAGGAGAAACCTACAGAAGATGCTGATCTGCCAGGTCCCCGCTGTGCTACGATGGCGCCAGAGACTGCTTTAATCCAACTGTGCATTTCTTCAGGGCTATCAGCCTAAAGGAAATAAAAGGGATATCTCAGTGAAATTTCTCTCCAAATCACCTTCTATTTCCATATATTCCATACCGTGGCAATAAGATGTCACCTGCAAACACATTCAAAGACAATAATTTCTTTAAAAAGTTTTCAGAGCACTTTTGTTTATTTTTAATTATTTACTTTTGTTTTGTTTTTCAAGACCGCTCTGGTGGTTAAATCTGACCTAGAACAACCTAAAAATTTAGAAATTTAGGTCAAATTTTAAATCTAGATGTTCCCTTCATCATATTTCACAGTAAATGTATGAAAACTCTAGATAAATGTGTAGTCACAAAGACCAGAACTTGAGAAACAGCCGTACGTGGAGTGAGTGTAGTGAAATTCTAAAATGTTTGCAGAGATGGCTTTTTGTTTGTCTGATTGAGTTTTCTGAGACAGGATCTCACTACACAGCCCTGGCTGGCCAGATTCACCAGGATCTACCGGCCTCTTCCTCCTGAATGCCTTGAACTGTGTGATTAAACACAAGAGCCACCAGATTTAGTTATTGCCAAACAACTTTTAATGACACAGGGAAAATGACAATATAGGAAAACAAACAAGATTTTATACATGTAGCATATGGCCTTGCTTGCTGTAAGAATCAGTGCTTGGATATGAGAGTGTGTGTATTTTATAAACTATCATTTTCTTAACTTTTCTGCAATAAGCAAATGTGCTAATCTTCATGAACAAAAAATCTTCATGCTCTGTCCAATAATTTCATTTATATACTTGAGGCTTCCATTTTTATAAAGTTAAAAAATATTAAAAACACAGAAAGAAAATACACTTGAAGGCACAATGCTAAAATATAAATAAAACAGCACTTCTTTTCTTCCAAATGTGACTTTGATTGATATCACTAATTCATACCGCAATAACCCTCATTTCTAAACATATACCCCACCACCAACCACCACCTGACATCTTTCAATAAGCTGGTAAATTACATTTGTCAAAACAGACAAGGTTTATCTATATTTATTTCACCTCTGAATGTTATTAACTGCTTGCAAGACAATCTATAATCTCCAAGTATCTTACCTGCACATAAAAAGTTCGAGACGTCGTTACAATTTCAAACAGGTTGTCCCTCATCATTATGTCACTGTTATGAAAAACAATCATCCAGTTGCATGTAAATCAGTTTTGACAGTTTCTCTTTCAGCTGTTTACTCAGTACCAAATATGTGTCATTAAATGTTTAGAGAGAAAACACTAATTTAACAAAGCCATATTATCTTTTCTCAGTTTTGATTACAACTCATTTAGAGAACAATCATAAAGCAACTTTAGAGTCTAAGTGCTTATAATTTATTCAATTCAGCATGGTACAGCAGGTGCAACTCCTTGTGACAACCTGTTCTCTGCACCTTATTAATTTCTCATAATTTTTCCTTTGCATCAATGAGCTACTTCTGAAATGCCATTTATAAATGAGTAATTTGTAGTTTTCAAATAAAAGATCGCAATACCTTACAGATTAAAGAACAAAACTGCAGCATATCTCAACCACAGTTTAAAATTCTCATAAGATGGAGAAGCACATGCTGTAAGTTCATGAACCAGGCCAGGCGTTGTTTGTTCTTCAAACTGCTGTGCCAGCGTCAGGCGGTCCCTTACCTGTGCTTACACTCTTGGACTTTATGAACTTCTTTAAGTGGTATTACCCGCAGAGGTTCCTTTTCCTGGCAAAAAAGCAAAGAGACACAGGACATTTCAAGTCAATCTCAGACACAACTGTACCTTCTGAAACCTGCAGCAGCAGGTCAGCTTTATGGCCTTACACACACAGCTGTTTTATAGTTCTCTGGTCTCAATGACAGTCGCTAACCAGCAGACTTGGTCATGGTGGACCATGAGGACCAGTAAGTGCTCTATTTCCTCTTTTGGAATGCTATCTTGACATCAGCAGCACCGTGCAGCAAGCCCCGCTTTGCTATAAGCCTGTGCACATGTGTCTGAATACACACTTAGGGAGCACCTGCAGGTAAGATAAAGACATGGTATATCTATACTACTGGGTACTTGCATTTAACTTCTAAAACAGAGTTTCCATGATCACGGCATAGTTATGAAGCTCGGACCTCAACATCTTTGCAGTATGACCACAATCCACAGGCCACATTCTGATCTTACAAGTTATCCCATGGGTGTCCGTCATGGCAGAAGACAAGCTGACATATTTTCTGTCCAAGATTCAGAGTCTATGGCAGACTTGCTTCACTGTCCCTTCTCTTCGTCTCCTTTACTTCAGAGCAGTTACTTCTTTGGTCTTCCGTGATCTTGCAGAGCTGTAAATCGCCCACTTATTTCACAGACTGTGTCCCAGTCTGGGTCTGTCTGATGTTTATTCATTCTGATGCGTAGGCCACATGCTTCTAGAAGGAAACCACAGTACTGACTACTTCTCAGCCATCCCTACCAGGAGGTGCACGGCATGGACTTGACCAACTGCTGGTACATGACTCATATTGGTCACCACTGAGACATTTGGAGCCTATGCAGTACTCGATTTTCCAACATAATTTCCCCACCAGTTTTACCAAATATTGAGGATTCTTACCTGAAATCATTATTACTGGCATAACTGACTGCCAAATGGTGATTTTTCTACTATCACTGACATACATACCAACCTGGAATTTAAAGAAACACTACTTCTTCTCCACTTATTTTCTCTGGGAACAGATCTGTGATCTTTCCCTCAGCCACAGCCTCATGATTAATAATCTCTATCTGTGCAGTGTACATCTGGATTTCCCTGATCCTGAGTGACACTGAACACTGTTACACAGTAGTACTAAGGCTCTAACCCCAAGGCCTCAGATACACTGGGTATACATGCTACCATTTAGCTTCACACTACGTTCAATTTCTTTCTAAATGAATTGTTTGCTTTTTCTGTTTCTTTCCATGCCAGATATTTTCCTCTCAATTTTCTGTCTCTCTTTGAACCATGAGACAACCAGAACCTTACAAAAAGACTAAGAACACGGTCACTTCGAGCTGAGCTGCTGCTCTAGTCTACTACCTAAGTCCTCACGCTATGGGCATCACAGTCAGCAAGTGGCCTCCATGTTGTCTTACGGGGTAAGAATGCTCACTCACTGTCTCTCTTTTCCTTTAGGATGAAGAGTTCTCACTCCTGGGCTGGAGAGATGGCTCACTGGTTAAGAGCACTGTCTGTTCTTCCAGAGGTTCTGAGTTCAATTCCCAGCAACCACATGGTGGCTCACAGCCATCTGTAATGAGATCTGGTGCCCTCTCCTGGCCTGCAGCATACATGGAAGGAATGTTGTATACATAATAAACAAATAAATATTCAAAAAAAAAAAGGTCTCACTCCTGTAGAATGAGGACTGTAGAACCCTGCAGATCACAACAGTTACTTTATTTTGTAGATTGTCCCCTCCCTCGGATGTGGCTACTGTCCCCTGGTGACTAAACTCAGACTATTCACCTTCAACAGGGGCAGCACAAAACTGATGCTGTGTTCTTTCTAGGCTATCCTGTCAAGTGTCAGTGGTTTCAACATCCTCACCACCAAAGAAGTTCACTGAACCTGATTGTCTGCCAGTCTTCACTGTACAGCTGCTCTCTTCCCTCTGGGCTCAGTGTTTATTTCACAGATTGATCTCTCATTCCTATTTAGGCATCTTGTCCCTCAATGTAATTACATGAACTCAGTCACCACCCAATCATTGAGTCATATGGATATATGGGCTGTAATATATTATAATCATTATGTTATTCTGATACTCTCACTGCCCACAATCTGGTGAGGGGATTGTTTGTAAAGTGGTTTTTGGGTGATTATCATTTTCTCAGCATGTTCTTGCTTTCTGACATAAGACATTGCAGGCTCATCTTGCATTTATTTCTCTTGCCCAGGTATAGAATCTGCTATTTCTCCATGGAGTCCAGGATTCTTTCAGGGGGGAAGGTATACTCATATGCACTCACATGAGTATATAATACATATCTGAGTCTATGTTTGTTGAGTTATAGCAAAAACTATATTTTTATACCATGATTTTAT
Source organism: Myodes glareolus (assembly GCF_982192425.1). Taxonomy (NCBI): domain Eukaryota; kingdom Metazoa; phylum Chordata; class Mammalia; order Rodentia; family Cricetidae; genus Myodes; species Myodes glareolus. The sequence continues at coordinate 73,387,511 of NC_142032.1, forward strand.
ACCAAGAACCTTGATTTCTAGGTTTCTATTATCCTTCATATATTTCCTCATTTTATCAAAAGTATTGTGTGACCATTCTCATCTCTGTCACTATCCACGTCCTGTGCATTCCTTCCTCTCTGCTCTTCAGGCTGGGAGGGGAAGCCTCCTCGTTATATGTGGGCTCTGACTGTCTACGCCAGCTTATACAGACTGCTTCTGCCATTTTACCCCACAACAGTTTCCTAAAAGAATTGACACTTAAGACAAATCTTAAAATATTCCTAATACAGTAGCTATTGTCCATGAACAACTATAAATTTAAATTACTAAAATGAAGTAAAATTAGTTTTAATTTTAAAATGAAATAAATTCAGTTACTTATATACTGTTTATTACCAGCACTCAAAAGTCACATGTATCCTGCACAGAACATAGGTATGGAACATATCTCTGAACAGAAAGTTCAACTAAACAACGTTGTTTTGATGCCTTCATTCAAGTACAGTACGGAGTATACAATAGTCCCACACTTTTGAAAAGGCAGAGAATTTTATTAATCTATGCAATAATCTACTGAAAGATTTAGGCTACATGACTTCTTAAATAGTACATTATTCAAATGGAGGGAGGAGGGCTCAAATTTTGATTCTGCCTTCAAAACACGACAAAAATATCTCAGATGAAACAACCTAAGAGCTAATCTGAGGCAGGCAAAGAAAGGGCTAAGAAGAAGAGCAGGGAAGGCAGACATGCAGAGGGCTGAATGCTGCTTTTAGAGGATTCCTTTTACCACCTCTTCCAATCCCCTCTGACAGAGATTTACATATGGGAGCTGACAATTTTAGATTCATCAAAATGAAATGTTTCCTTGAAGATATGGCAGTTTTATTTAAAACACATTAAAGAAAAATGTGACTAGCCAAATGCATTACGACCAAGTAGACTGAAATACAGATGCCCTCAGAACCAAATTAGGAAAACAAAACAGCATACAAGCATACATTCATTACAGTGTAACTTGCCAGGCATTTGAAAGCATATTTATGAAGTAACTGCATACCAGTTCAGATTTGAAGTAGCCTATTGTGTTTTCATCCAATTGAAAATATCTTCTTTTCCAGTTTTTCATCTACCAGAGAAGACACAGACATAGGCTTCAAAGAATGTCCAATGTTAATCACCCCTTAATAATTCCAGTAAGAACCCACAATCAGAAACACCAAGCACACAGGAACAACAGACTTCCCCCAGGGAGGTGACAACTGGCACCTGCTCCTGTTAAACAGTCCCTGAATGGTGGTCTCAGCCTTGGGCAGCTCACTCTCAAGAGTTTATGAATCACTGTGTAATTTCAGATTTTTTTTAAAAACTTCTTTCTTTTTATTTTATGTGCATTGGTGTTTTTGCTGGCATGTATGTGTGAGGATGCCAGATCCCCTGGAACTGGAGTTATAGACAGTTGTGAGCTCCCATGTGGGTGCTGAGAATTGAGCTCAGGTCCTCTGGAAGAGCAGTGTTTGTAACTGCTGAGCCAACTTTCCAGCCCCTCAGATTTTTTAAATATTTATTTATTTATTTTAGATGTATGAGTGCTCTATCTGCATGTATGACTTTATGCCAGAAGAGGGCATCAGATGCCACTATAGATGGTTGTGATCCACCATGTAGATGCTGGGGATTGAACTCAGGATTTCTGGAAGAGCAGTCAGTGCTCTTAACTACTGAGCCATCTCCCCAGTCCGATCACTAACAGTAGAAAATTTTTACAAAAGTATTCCTTTCATTTCTTGCCAGCCCAGCCTACAAAGTAAAGATCAGCATGGGAAATGTCATTAACTCATCAGGTTTCTCTATCTATAACATGCATTTCAAGTATTTCATATATAACAGGTCAGCAATAAAAACAAAGCAGAACAAACCATACAGAAAATGTTCAGTACATTTTCATATGAATAGCTCTGTCAATTTTTTAGTACCTGAAATTATCTGTAAATAGTGTTGGAGAGATGGCTCAATAGTTAGAATGCTTTTCCAAAAGACCCAGGTCCAATTCCTAACACCACACAGCAGCTCAGAACTGTTTCTAAGTCCAGTTCCAGGGGAGCCTACACCTCTTCTGGCCTTCTCTAGCACTGCATACACACGGTACACAGATGTACATTCAAGTAAACACACATATACATAAAATAAAATAAATTTTTAAAAAATCTCAAAAAAATTAACGAAAAAAATCTGCAAATTTTTCTTTCTTTTCTTTTTTTAGATTTAGGAATAAAGGTCACCTCCTTAAAAGCCTAATTAGCCTACAACTAAGGCTCACAGCCTGGGGAAATCCTTCCTCCACCTATGGACAGCCTATCTTAAGAAACTGGTTCAACAGGCAGGAAGAATTTTTCCAAGCTGAGCTACCAGAAAGTGAAGCAAAATCAAGCAGAATTACCAGGAGAGTTTGAAGTATTTGTTTATTCATATTTTTTCCTTTTGTTTTCAAATGTTAAACTTTATCTTGTCCTGAGATTCTCAAGATTTAGTTCATACAAAATAAATGTTTAAAAAAACTGATAAAATAAAACAAACATCAGCTGAATTGTGGTAGCATAGCACACCTTTAATCCCAGCAGTCTGGAGGCCTGGCACAGAGAGGCAGATCTCTGAGTTCAAGGCCAGCAGCCTGGTCTACACAGAGTTCCAGGACAGCCAGGGTTACACAGAGAAACCCTGTCTCGAAAAACCAAACCAAAAAAAAAGAAAAGAAAAAAGAAATTTCCTCCCATGACGCTGACGATGGGGACAACCTACACTCACCTGTAATGCTTCCTTAGCACCTAGAGCTGTGCCAAAAGCTACACCTCTCATTTATCTCTTTCAAAAACCACAGACCACAGGTTTTATAAAAATAGTTTTCTCACATAAAATAAAACTGGAAGTCTGGGAGATTAAGCAGCCCAACCTCAGAGCTGTCCGCTAGCAGCCACTCCTGGTACTTCCGCTTCTCTATATACTTGACCATCTCTGAGGATGCAGGAAATCAACAGAACTTTCTGGGAGTTAAGATGACTCAGCAGGTAAAGTCACTTGCCTAAATTTAAGCCTTGGAATCCAAGTGAAGGTAGAAGACCAGAACTGACAAAGTTGCCTTCTGCTCTCAAAGCATAAAACAGTGCAGTCATGCTCCCCTCCCTCCCTCATATATGCACGCACATTCACAAACTAAAGCTTTTTAAATAAAACACAAACAAACAAGAAATCCTTTCTATCACAAACCTAAACTTGGGAAAGCTCACTTACACTAAATATAGGGGAAATAAGCATTAACTTACCCAGCAGTGCAAAGACCAAGGAAATAACTATGCTGTGTGATAAAACATGGAGCAATCCCTTTCTCCCCTTCCCAGCAACAGACTGCTCTGCACTCTGGGCCTTTCAAACATAAAGCACACAACTTGATTCTGCCTTGCTACCTTGCTGGCACATGACCCCCCCAACTTCACAGGTCTGGTTAAGCTACTCACCACTGCTCCTTGCTTCACACAATATCCAGCTTTGATAACTGCACTGTCTGGAGGTGGCTTAGGAGCAAAGTAAGGAAGATGGCTTTGGGACCGTTTCAAATTGTTTCTGTCGACAATTTCACCACATTCATTTACTTCTTCTTTCTAAAATGAAGCCAAAGAAATTATTTTCTTGCTTTAAAACATACTTTCATTTAATGTTATCTTAGAAAATCTTAAAATCGGTGACACTCAATCACAACTTTCTTGATCAAACCACAAACATCCACTTTTATTGTTTTGCAAACTCCTGACTTCAGGTTTTTCTTGGGGTGGGCTTTTTTATATTGAAATCATTTAAACAGATCTATGGGAAGTTACAATAAATAAAAAAGTAGCAGATGTCTTGTATACCCTTTAACCGAATTCTTCCCAAAGAGGAAGTATGTATTTCTAAGGTAGATCACCCAAACCAGGCATCTATAAGCTTTATTCAGGTATCAACATTTATATATGCACTTGTTTGTCCATATATGGTATTACCATTTGCAGTTGCTGTTGTGGGATATTTGCACACTGTGTGAAGATATACTGCTGGGATTGGTTTAATAAAAAGCTGAATGGCCAACAGGAAGGAGGTATAGGCAGAACTTCCAGGCAGAGAGAAGTAGGAGGAGATAATCGAGGCACAGGGGAGATGCCAGGAGACACAGAGAGGAAAGAGGAGGTGCAAGATGGAAGGGAGGTAACACCATGTGATAAAACATAGATTAATATAAATGGGTTAATTTAAGTTATAAGAGCTAGTTAGGAACAAGCCTAAGCTACAGCTGAGCTTTCAGAGTTAATAAAGTCTCTCTGTCATTATTTGTGAGCCAGCGACCCAGAGGAAGGTCTGACCAGAAGTTGCACAACTATTGCCATAATCAACACAAAGAACTGCTCTCTGCCACAGGGTCTGCTTGTGATGCCCTTGTAGCACTCCTTGACAGCCAATCATTTGTTCTGACATCTTGAAAATACAAACAGAAGCACACAGTAAAGACCTTTAGGGATTTTTTAAAAAAAATATTCACTCAACATAACTCTCTGAAGGCTCATTCAGATGGCTCTTGTCTGACTGCTGTATCCAGTGCTGTGGGTATATCACCACACCATGCTGCTGGCCACCTACCCGATTATTTCCATCTTCTAGCTACTAGGAATGAAGATATTATAAGTGTCCGTGTACAGGTTTTTGTGTGACCATAATTACCCACTTCTTTAGGGTAAACGCCGGAGAATACATACTAGGCTAGAGAGCAATTGCAAGTTTATTTCTAAAAATATGACAACAAGAAAACTACCACACCAAATTGTTTTTTTCAGAGTGACTGAACTGTTTTATTTACATCTCCACCAGCAATGGATGAGAAGCCCAAGAATCTTTGCTTAGGTATAATATTTCACTAGGTTTTTAATTCAATTTTTTTCTAACGGCTACATATAGTGGCAATCTATCTTTCCTAGTGCCTATTAATACATATATCATTTTTTGGTGAAATGTCTGTTTCTGAATTTCGTCTACTTTTAAGGAATTTTTGGTTGGTTAATTATTGTGTTTTGAGCACTCTTTCTGTAGATAAAAGTCCTTAGTTGAATAAGTAGGTATCTTGCAGACTTTTCTTCTAATCTTTTTTTTTTCTTTAATTTGGAGAAATAGTTTCTATGTAGCCCTGGCTAACTTACTCTATAGACCAGGCTGGTCTCAAACTCAAAGACCTGATTTCGCCTCCCAAGTGCTGGGATTAAAAGTGTGTACCACCACCGTTGACTAGTCTATCTTTTCTATTCATCCTCTGAACAGGGTCTTTCACAAAACATAGATTTGATATACTGATGATGTGCAATTATCCGTCTTTTCCTTTTACAGATAATGGGCTTCATATCAACTCTAAAAGCTCTTTGCCTAATCCTTGACCTGCAGTTTTTCCCATGCTCACTCCTGGAAGTGCTATAGGATTTTTTGTTTTGTTTTGTGGGGTTTTGTGTGTATGTGTGTGTGTATGTGTGTGCTATTGTTTTATGGTTTTTAAATTTAATTACTTTTTTAAAGATTTATTTATTATGTATACAACATTCTGCCTCCGTGTATGCCCGCACGCCAGAAGATGGCGCCAGATCTCATTACAGATGGTTCTGAGCCACCATGTGGTTGCTGGGAATTGAACTCAGGACCTCTGGATGAGCAGCCAGTACTCTTACCCACTGAGCCATCTCTCCAGCCCCTGTCTTATGTTTTAAAGTTCAGTGTTAACAAATCCTTAACCATACCCAAGACTTCCTGGTTATTTACAACATCCACAAACTACAACACCACAAATAAATCACTCACATATTTAAAACTCAAAAGAACAATTAAATCTGAACTGTCGGGCTTATGAGGTATTTTCAACCTGTTCTACATTTAAACAGGTCAACAATACTAATTAAATACTTAATAATTAGCCAATAGATTCTGAATAAATTAATCATCCAAATGAGATTTAATTAACATTTTCTTGATTCTATGGTGTGAGAAGTCCTTCTGTCTATGTATTGCTCTTATTGGTTAATGAATAAAGAAACTGCCTTGGCCTGTTGATAGGTCAGAACTTACGTAGTTAGGGAAAATTGGACTGAATGCTAGGAGAAAGAAGGCAGAGTCAGGAAGATGCCACGGAGCCACTGGAGATAGACATGCTGAAACTTTGCTGGTAGGCCACGACCTCATGGTGATACTCAGATTAATGGAGATGGGTTAAATTAAAATGTAAGAGCTAGTCAATAAAAAGTTAGAGCTAATGGGCCAAGCAGAGTTTTAAATAATACAGTTTCTATATGATTATTTCAGGGCCAAGCTAGCCGGAACTAACAAGTGGGCCCACCTCCTACAATTCCATATTGTCTAAATGTTACTTTGTATTTTTGTTTGTTTGTTTTTGTTTTTCAAGACAGGGTTTCTTTGTGTAGCCCTGGCTATCCTAGAACTCACTCTGTAGACCTGGCTAGCCTGGAATTCAAAGAGATCCACCTGCCTCTGCCTCCTGAGCATTAAAGGAACTAGCACTGGAATTATTCGCTACTTTGTAATTTTAAATTCTGCATTACAATAAAACAGTTGCATTATTTTAAATCTTTTAAAAATGCCATCTTCTATAGAATCTATTCTACAATAGCCACACAAACTGCAACAGTATCTTAACAAACTTATCCAATAGCCAACACCAGTCATAGCATGGGAGAAAGTTCAGCCCAGCTATTCATCAATCACAAGTTTAGCGAGCTAAAATCATTATTTTAGAAAAAGCAACACCACACACATCCTTCTCCCTAATTTTTTTTTAATTCAACTTTGAACAACAACAAAAGTAACTGTAAACTCCCCCGAGAGCAGAGATTGGTGTTGCTAAATATCCTTTACAAAGCACAGAAAAAGATACTCAAGTTAATTGATGTTATAAGATTTCTTCCTACTAATCACACTCACCTGGCACAAGGCTTGAAAAAATATGGTATCTGTTAAAATTTTAAAAGTCTATGCTACGTGGTGGAGGTGTACTCCTTTAATCCCAGCACTTGAGTGATAGAGACAAGTGGATCTCTGTGAGTTTAAGGCTAGCCTGGTCCACAGAGTGAGTTCCAAGACAGTCAGGACTACACAGAGAAACCCTGTCTTAGGAATTAGGGAGTAGTCTATAAAGCATCAAAGTTTTTTAAAATCCAAAGACAAAAGTAATGAGAATATCCAATGCTAGCAATAGCTATCACTTTAAATGCTTGTTTTTCAAATTTTAGTAATTTAATTTGCATTAAAAGTACATTTTTCTCACACTCTTCCATTGCTAGTGGGAGTGCAAACTAGTTTGGATACCAGTATGGCAATTTCTCAGAAAATTAGGAAACAACCTTCCTCAAGACCCAGCAATACCACTTTTGGGTATATATCCAAAGGATGCTCAATCATACCACAAGGACATGTACTCAACTATGTTTATAGCAGCATTGTTTGTCATAGCCAGAACCTGGAAACAACCTAAAGGCCCCTCGACTAAAGAATGGATAAGGAAAATATGGTACAGTTACACAATGGAGTACCTACCACACAGCAGAAAAAAATAATTACATCTTAAAATTTTCTGAAAAATAGATGGATCTAGAAAACAGCACACTGAGTGAGGCAACCCAGACCCAGAAAGACAAATATCATATGTACTCACTCATAGGTGACTTTTAAACATAAAGCAAAGAAAAACCAGCCTACAATTCACAATCCCAGAGAACCTAGACAACAATGAGGACCCTAAGAGAGACATACATGGATCTAAACTACATGGGAAGTAGAAAAAGACAAGAGTTCCTGAGTAAACTGGGAGCATGGGGACCAGGGGAGTAAAAGGGCAGGGGAGAGAAAGGGATGGGAGCGGAGAAAAACATACAGCGCAATAAAAATAAAAAGAAGTCTATTTCCTCAATAGCAATACAAGAAACTTAAGTTCATATAAAAGTTTCAAGTTCATTTTTTAAATTACATAAATTTATTTTCCCTAATACCTAGGTACATCATTACTTTTAGGATACAATCCAGCCAGAGTTGCAACCCTCAGGTTGTAGGAAAAATACAAAACACACACAGGTTTTTTTTAAAAATTTACACATATTTGCAAATGCTAACCTAGCAACTTTACTTGAAAGCATTAGTTTATCTTGGTGTAGACTTGTAGTTACAAGGCTGGTCTGAACTAAAAAGTAGATTCAAGGACAACTTGGTCAGGGCCAGCGTGGTGGCATGCGCCTTTAATCCCAGCACTCGGAAGGCAGAGGCAGGTGGATCTCTGTGAGTTTGAGGCCAGGCACCAAAGCTACAGAGAAACCCTGTCTCAAAAAAAAAAAAAGGACAACTTGGGCAACTCTAAAAAGAACTATGATATAGCTCAGCAATAAGGCTCTAGCATTAAATCTCTAAAATTTTAGATATAAAAATGTTCATTACAACATTTTTAAATAAAATAAAGGAAAGAAAACCCTTCCATTTGTCTACCAATAGAGGCTTATAAATTATGGTCAAATCCAGGGCAGGACTCTACAGCCATTACAAGTGATAGAGACTAACTTCTGATGCCTGATTTAAGATATGCTGCTACAAAGTCTGACATGTAACCCCCATCCCAACTTCTGCAGGGAGAATACAAACAATTCAGCTCAGAGAAGGACCAAGTGTTTATCTGTGTAACTTCTGATCTTTTTTATAGTAACATACAAAAGTTTGCAAAGCACTTTCTGAATAGGAAACCAAATTAAAAGCTTTTGTAGTTAATAAATATTGAATCAATTCAAAGATATTCTGTTTCAGCTTTGATGAAAATACAGCAGACGCATTGATTTGGTACCTGAGTTGGAGTGATGATGGGAACACCACCAACAATATCAGTTCTGTAAGACACTTGCTTCTTGCCACAGTCACCTTGGCGACTCAGGCTGTCAGAAGCCGGCTGTGAGTCTGACTGCTTTGGTACCTGGAAGAGTAAGGTGGATTATCATACAACAAGAACTGCATTTGCAACCCTCTTCATCACTACAGAATTTTCAACTAGTTAGTATCTATAGATGACTGACAAACAATCTACTTGCAATATTGCAATTCAAGATCTCAGATTGCTCTGGCCTGGTAACACTTTACGTCACAGACACCACCACCTACTGCTGGTGCTGGTGCAGTCATTAGTTCACACACTTCCTCCACTCTCCCCTGGCCAATTCTCATCACAGTTGGAGAGGGAAGCAGGGCTTAGAGGCAGCATGGAACATAGGTTGAGATCACTGCTGAACTACTTTCTAGCCAAGTTTGTGCAATAAAATGACATCATACTTGGCACCAATTACATACTGAGTATGATTTAATGTATAATTTGTTTAGGAATCCTCACAATCTTTCAAAGATATTATCAACAACATGAATGACAAACACATGATAATGGTATAAAAATGTTTAATTTAAAATTAAGTCATTTGCCCATCACCTGTGAACTACAGAGAAACTACTAACACTGTAGTCAAAGGCCCTACATGTACCAATGTGATTCCATTCAAGGCAGGGAATGTCTCATACAGGAATATCACTAAAAGTTGTAATCCCCAGGCTCCATCCTAGAATGAGTCTCTAGAACATTCCCCCGCAAACTGGAGTTTCAGAAGGAAGAGGTGCTTTTGAGGGACGGTGTTTCACAAACCACACTTAAGAAACCCTACTCCACACTGTGATCTCACTCTTCCTCACACTGCACTCACCAGGTCAGGAGGAGAGCTAGGGTACACTGTAGGGCTGTGTGCATGAAAAGTCCTCAACCCATCTATACTCATGAACACAACTGTTCATGGATACGAATGGCTTGTATCTTAGGTAAGGTCATTTCTTGCACTGCCTCCCTTGTCAGGCTTTCTCTCAAGCCCTAGCAGCACTCTCCAGCTTCAAATGCATACTCCCTGGAGCACAATTTAAAAAAAAAAAACTCAGAGACAGAAATTGGGGTTCAACCTAAAGGTCAGAAAAGCAAAGCGGTCAGCCACTGGCTCTTACCTTGACCTTGGTCAGAAAATGGCCATCCTGCCTCCAGGAATCTCAGAATGAGACTGTGTCTGAGAGCTGCCTCCTCCCGTTTTGTAATCCTCTCTAGTTCTAGGATTAAGGGCGTGCACCACTACCATCTGGTTTCCATGGCAAGCTAGTGTGGCTACTGGGATTTAAGGTGTGTATCATCACTGCCTAGTTTGTAAGACTAGTCAGTGTGGCTGTTTTACTTTTCTGATCCTCAGGCAAGCTTTATTTATTGAAATACAAATGAAATCCACTACAGCTCCCAATACAGTATCAATCACTGGTGGAAACTGGAAGAAAAGAGAAAGGGAGCCTGGCATTGGCGGTGCATGCCTCTAGTCTCAGTACTAGGGAGGCAGAGGCAAGTGAATCATTGAGATCAAAACCAGTCTGCTCTACAATGAGTTTCAGAACAGCCAGAGCTACACAGAGAAACCTTACCTCAAAAAACCAAAACAGAGAGAGAGAAAGAGAGAAAGAGAAAGGGGAAAGGGAGGGGAAAGAAGGGAAAGCAGAAAATGAAAGAAAAGAAAGGGAAAGGAAGAAGAATCCTGAATGCCTGTGGAATCCTAAGAGGCCACACTCTTGAGTGCTTTTTAAAGGTGCTTTTTACAAGAGAACAAAGTGTTAGTTGTAGGCTAAAATTAAGATACCACGCCCTAGAACAATCTGTAATGAAATCCATAACATTCTCTAGAATCACATAATTTATCTCGGTCATTTTACAAAGTGTAATCCTGTCAACCCGTCAATCTGAAGCCACAGAGATGACCTGAGACTGCTGCTCTGTGGTGACCTGCCAGAGGAGCAGTGGTTATCCTCTAAGGCTTTCATAGAAACTTTAAAATATGCTAATATATGCTGCTTTCCCCACTTTCCTTCCAGAAACATATCATACCAAAAAACCTTTTTTGTGCAACTGGCCCACTGCTAGCAGCCCTCATAATAAAGTCTATGCAAGCACAAGTCCCCCACCCGAACTGAAGATTACAATAAAAGTTATCTAAATTATCATTACCTTGTTTTCAAAGAAAAGTGCAAGTAAACTATTCAGATATAAAGTAACTCCCGTAGAATTTATAAAAAACTCTTACTGAAAAGTGAGTCAAATCCAAACGCTAACCCCCATCCCAACACACACGTACACCTGCAAATCAGCCAGCTGTTAAAGAGCATCAAATAGCCAACTCACAGGGCAGAGGACAAACGTCAGAAATTAAATATTCTTATGTACTATTGTTTCTTCCCTGATTCTTATGTGACTATTTCTTGGGAAGGATCTGAACGTGTGCTTAGTAGGCATTTACTATGATCCCCACAGAATGTCTCAATATTAGAAAAGAAAATACTCACTAGAGAAGGAAGCTGTGAGCAAAGAAGATATTTATGACAAAATAAATAAAAGGCTACAGCCCTCTCAAAAGTTACAGGGCAGTGAAATTCAGCCAGCCAGGAATAAGTGCAGAGTTAGAGGACAGAACCTAAAGTGTTTGATACATTCCTTGGCGGCAAGACCTGTATTCTCTCCATCTGACCTGGCTGATGGCAAAGGCTCGGCTAGACCAGTACTTAGCTTACTTGTCCTAGCTAGCTGTCACTGTGAAATCTCTGCTACAATTTCAAAAGACTAGTTTTTAGATTAAAAGTTAATGTAGACTTTTAAATTAGAACTTACTAGAACTTAAAAGACATTTTAGAAATAGTGGACTTCTGCTTAGGAAAAAACTCTGGACATTTTCTCTTTTTTTAAGCCAGGAAGGGTCCAGGAGCCACTACACTGATGGCAGACAAATACACATTTGAAAGCATGCTTCCAATTTTGATTTTCCAAACTCAAGTAACTAAAAATGTCCTTCAAGATTATTTCTTCTAATACTACTGACTTTTAAAACTCTTCCTTCTTCTTTAAATGCTTAGGAGATAACTGACAATGTTGCGCAGACGGAAGGTGAAGACAGACTCCAGTGGTGAAGAGCAGTGCACTGAGAAGGTGTGCTACTACAACTGGAACACTTAACTAATCACCATGCTCCTAGCCACAATGCTCTAACAATCTCCAAGGTGAAACCACATTCTGGAAAACTCCAATTTTAAATTTCTGTATGTGTTAAGTGTACAGATGACATAGTATTCAGCAGACCACTAAATTATAGGTGATTAAAATATTATTTGGAATGATTGTAGAGAAAGGTAAAACTACACATATACTAAAGTGGAAATATTAATCTTTCAAAGATTCTACATATAAATCAATAGACATTTAGATATGAAATTAGACATATCACACTCCAAAATAATTAAATATGCAAAATGCCTATGAAGTCTAAACTGATCTAAATTTCTGTTAAAACATTTAACAAGATGTCTATTTTTTCCTCTTTTTTTTAAGATTTATTTATTTATTATGGATACAGTGTTCTGTCTACATGTAAGCCTACAGACCAGAAGAGGGCGACAGATCTCATTATAGATGGTTGTGAGCCACCATGTGGTTGATGCAAACTGAACACAGGACCTCTGGAAGAGCAATCAGTGCTCTTAACCACTGAGCCATCTCTCCAGTCCCCCAAGATGTCTATTTTTAAACACACACACACACACACACACACACACACACACACACACACACATTTGGTTTTTTCAAGATAGGGTTTCTCTGTGTAGCCCTGGATGCCCTGGAACTCGCTTTGTAGACCAGGCTGGCCTCAAACTCACAGAGATCATCGGCCTGCCTCTACCTCCTGAGTGCTGGGATTAAAGGTGTGCGCCACCAGCACTCAGCTATTTTTTTTTTTTTATTTTATCTGTATGGGTGTTTTGCCTACATGTCGTGTACCACCTACATGCCTGGTGCCTGTGAAGGTCAGAAGAAGGTACTATGTGTCCCAGCACTAGGGTTATAAACAATTATGAACAGTTACGTGAGTATAGGGAACCAAATCCTTTGCAAGAGCAGTCAGTGCTCTTAACCAGTCCCAGCAAAATACATCTTATTAAAGCCTGGGAATTCTCTCCTTTTCCTATGTTTACCTAAAACTGACTCCAGTCAGTTACCAGTTTTATATTAACATCACTGCACTTAAAATTACTGTATCTTATTTGTATTTATATTTTCTAAATATGAACGATAAAAATCACAAAAATCATTATCAAGATTTATCTAAAAACAGTAAAAATGCCATATAAAATAAAGCTGCAAGATCCCAAAAGCTAATTAAATATTACCAGTTTCTCTTTCCTGCGGAACAGCTTACAATGACATAAAAAACTATTTAGTCTCATGAATAAATGAGAGAACAATTCAAGGCATTCCAACTTAGTAAAATGCTGAGACTTTTCTTTAAATCATTAAAAGAAACCAGTTCTGCTTATTGCTGTAGACTATAAAAAACAAATCCAGGAAAGTACTACATACAGACTTTATAAAGACATCTTCGAGGTAGGGAATATTTATTAAGAGCTCAAAATGATCAGCTAAAACTTTTAAGAATGTAAACTTCTGAATCTGCTCAAAATATTGCTATCATGAAACTGCACAAGCCCCAAAATAACTTCTGCTTCGCATACAGCTCAGATGTGGTGTGTGGGCGTTTTCTGTCATGTGGTAACAAGCTGTTCTGATGCAAGACAAAAAAAAAATTGATCTAAGAACAGCCTTGGTCGGCTATCTTAACTCTGCTGCTGTGTGGCACAGACAGAGAGAGAATCATTTCCTTGAGGTGAAGACTATATGCATCAATTTCCTGGAACATGCTCTTTGACCAAGAGTAGATTAGGATCAATAAATAACTATACACCACTGAAAAAAAGTTTAAGTGATACAACCCCACACAGGAGGAGCTCCTTCCTAAACCTTCTAGGCAGCCTACTTTTAAGGAGAAAAGGCACAGCAAGGCAGTCCATGGGCGCAGCAGCAGCAGCAGCAGCAGGGGCAACTTGCTCAGAAAGGCTTGTCTGACTTTAGGAAGGGGTTCTTTATTCATTGCACTGCAGAATTCAGGGTCCAGGACCAACCAACAGGCTTGCCTGGGTTTCAGCCTCATAGCTTACCAGTGCTGAAGTCTATACAAGTCACTCAACCTTTCTGGAAAACTGAAGGAAAACCTTCTGTCTAAAGCCTTCCTGCTGGTATGGTGTAAATAATCAGTAAGTACTGATGTTCATCTTAAAACCAAACAGAAGAAAGGTTTAACAGCAGAGGGTTGTAGCATCAACAGGAGGGAAAAGCAGCAGGCCCTGAAACTCCAGGGAAAAGGGCAGGTGACATCCCTAGAACACCCAGGCAGGACCCTCTGGGCACCACAACTCTTCAGACTCAATCTCTAGACCTGAGCCTTCTCCCTTATTCACACCCATCTCCTTTGCCTGCCATGGCTTAGAAAAGGGTAATACTATGCCCATCCCCAGAGTAAGAGGTTCAAAGCCTCTCATCCTACTCTAGATATACAACAAAAACACAATCAACATACACAGTGATGAATCCTTACTGGAGACACACTGTAAGGTATTCACAGGCTGACCGCCCCACGCACAAGCAAATGGCTCACATTCAGAACATATCTTTTAAACCAAACTTGAATGTGTAACCTGCTGGTAATCTGAGGATATTAGACACATTTTTAAAATGTAAAGATTACTTCTGTAAAGGGAAAATTTTAAATACATACTTACTGTAATTTTTATAGCTTTGTTCAAGACATTTACCCACTCCACTAAGTCTTGCTGATCATTGGCTTGTAGGAAGTATTTTCTCATCCCTGCATTCATAACTGTCAAAAGAAAAATACATGAAATATAGTTGTTATCTCTAAATTATGTTTAGGACAGCTGCAAATGTCTTCCCAGATTCAACACTGCAACTCCTGGATTTCACAAAATACATTAGGCCATATAAAACACTGCTTTCACTGAGCTATACAGGCAAAACTCTTTCATGACCAGTTTTCATTAAATGCATATACTGCTAAATAGTGAGTCAGTTCTCCAGTGATGTATACTTCAATCCCAACGCTCATGAGGCAAGCAGATCTCTGTGAGTTCAAGGCCAGCCTGACCTACACAGAGAGTTCCAGGAGCCAGGGCTATTACACAGAGAAACCCTATCTCGAAAAAAACTAAACAAACAAAAGAACATCACAATGAAATATCACATGGACATGCACCTTCACACTTTGACCAGCATTTCTGTGGAATAATTTTCTTGATACAGACTTAATGAGTCACAGAGTATTAACATTTAAAAATTTTGCTTTGGGGGGACTGGAGAGATGGCTCAGAAATTAAGAGCACTGGCTACACTTCCAGAGGACCTGGGTTCAATTCCTAGCACCCACATAATAGCTCACAATTGTCTGTAACTCCTTCCTCTTCCAGGGTATCCAATACCCTCTTCTGACCTTTGAGCACTGCATACTGCATACAAGTGGTGTACAGACCTGACAGCAAAATACCCACACTAATAAAATCATTTTAAAAGTAATTTTTAAAAATTTTGTTTTGGGTCAGGCATGGTAGAATATGCCTTTAATCCTAGGACTCAGGAGACAGAGGCAGGCGGATCTCTTTGTGTTCCCTATCAGCCTGGACTACAAAGGAGTTCCAGGTCAGCTAGAGCCATATAGTGAGACATTATCTCA
This sequence comes from Myodes glareolus, assembly GCF_982192425.1. Classification (NCBI taxonomy): domain Eukaryota; kingdom Metazoa; phylum Chordata; class Mammalia; order Rodentia; family Cricetidae; genus Myodes; species Myodes glareolus. Next base: position 73,403,233 of record NC_142032.1, read on the forward strand.
AACAAAAAACAACAAAAAGAAAAAAGAAAAAGAAAGCCAACTTTTGCATTAGAAAATTGCCTTCCCTAAGACTGAATCCCTATCCAGAAGCATCTTCCCAATTGTGTGCACACCTCTCACCTGTACTGTTACTAGCATCTGTGCTACATATACACCCATGGCTTTAAAGTCTTCAAGCTTGGAGTCTCAGAGTCTGAACCGTTCGTTACTGCATAGCTTCCTGGTAGCTGCTCCTCCATTACAGATGATTCCTTTCGCTCTCCTAGCCCAAGTGGAGCAGCTTCATGCTGTCCCTAACGTCTCAGTTACTGCAACATCTCCACTGCGCTCTTTCTGTCTTCTGACATGTGTAAGAATAATCCCCCTGTAACGATTACCTTGGGACCAAGAAATGCCTCAAATGTTATTTCATTCAATGAAGCCTAGCTGATACAGCACTCTATTAACAACCTAATTAGTTGCTAATAAGTAGATAACTAAACCTTGTTTGAATTTGAATTTAATTATTGAGAAAATAAGTTTTATATGGGTATTAGGCACCTGCATTTCCTTCATGAGCTTTATATATTCTTTACTCATTCCTCTTGAGCTGCTCAGCTGTAATTTACTGATCTACAGGAGCTTTCCTATTAACCAGTTACTTTATCATAAGTACTTTCCCTGTTAATTCTCACTTTCCCTGTTAATTCTCATGGTATCCTTGACAAAACAAATATTCTATCAATTTTCCCTTTAATCCTGTAGACTTTATGTATTTGAAATCCTCCATAATTTAAGCTTATACACATATTTATTTTTTAGCCTCTGATAATATTTTTAGCCCAAAATAATATTTGCATTTAATTTTAAATAAAGATATTTTTACACTTGGAGCTTTCACCAAACAAAATAAAACACCAAACCTTTTTATTTTATTTTATTTTTTTCTCTTTTTTTCTTTGGTTTTTCGAGACAAGGTTTCTCTGTGTAACAGTTCTTGTTGTCCTGGATCTAGCTCTTGTAGACCAGGCTGGCTTTGAAATCACGGAGATCCACCTGCCTCTGCCTCCCAAGTGCTGGGATTAAAGGGGGATTAAAGGCATATGTTCAATGCAATTTACAAATGCCTACTTAGGGACTGGAACCCTGAACTTCATAAAGCACATCTGCAGGCAGCTGTCTACAAGTCATAAGGGGCTCTTTAATTACACCTATTTATATCATATGTATTTGTTTAGAAAATCAAAGACTACTGTAGAAGCTAATGCATCCAATGCACCTTAACAGCCACGCCATTGAAATTGTTCAAATATAAAATCAACTTCCAAGGCCAGGTGTGGCCAGGCGTGGCAGCACACACCTTTAATACTAACACTCTGAGAGACAGAGGTAGGCCTATCTCTGTGAGTTCCAGTCAGCCCAATCTATATAGTGAATTCTAGGAAAGCCAAGGCTGCAGAGTGAGATCTTGCCTCAAAACCAACCAACCAATAAATAAATAAATAAATAAACAAACAAAAAAACTTCCAAAAATCTCCACCACAACATTGAATTATTAATGTACTAGCACTGAGTTGAATATGACTAAGAGAAAAAGGAAATGAAAACCCTCAAGGGAAAAGTTATTTCTCAAACACACATGATTTTGAAATTGGGCCTGAGAACAAACTACTCTAAAACAAAGCTCCCTAGACTAAGTTGAAAATTACAGAAGTCAAAGCTATCTTATGATGTGCTACAGAAAAATTCACCTGAAAAGTAAAAAACTGTAATGCACCACATTTTATACTTTCGTTTGTTTCTAGAGCAGTGGTTCTCAATCTGTGGGTCTTGAGCCCCTTGGGGGTTGAGCAATCCTTTCACAGGGGTCGCTAAGACCATCGAAAACACAGATATTTGCATTGTGATTCATAACTGTAGCAAAATTACAGTTACGAAGTAGTAACGAAAATAATTCGATGGTTGGGGGTCACCACAACATGAGGAAGTGTTCTAAAGGGTCAAACAGCACTAGGAAGGTTGAGAAGCACTAGAGGGTGTGTATTTCAGCATAACTAGGAACTCCCTAGGACAATCTGTGGCCAGCATACAGTAGTCAGCACAGTATTCATCCAGACCTTGCCCACTGTCAGCTCAACGGTACTTCCTCTCCAAAATAATGTTTAGGGCATCAGCTCAGAATACTGAAGAAGTTTATGATCTAAGAGAAATGGCTTAGGTCTTCCAGGGGATACAAGTACGACTCCAGAACCCATGTGGCCATGTACAACTGTCTGTAACTCCAGTCCCAGGGAAATCTGACAGGCACTAACCAGACACACACCTGGTGCTCAAACATACATGAAAGCAAAACACCCATACACACAAAATAAAATAGTAAGTTTAAAAATAAATAGATTCTAACAGTGAACTACACTAGCTAGCACAGGCAAATGTATATAATAAATATACTTCTAAAAGTGTAATATTTATAGAAGGCTTTTTTGAAGGAACAAAAGGAGGCCAACATAACTAAACTAAAAAGACTCCTTGCAGTTTGAGATGTAGCTCAGTGTTTGTCTACCACACGCAGGCTCTGGGTTTTATCTCTAGCCCCTAAATCCCAAAACATAAAAACTAAAACAAACAAAATAACACAACTCTTGGTATACCCTGCCGTTGGAATAAAAAACTCACATGCTTTCATTTCATACCTAGGGGAGCAAAGCCATCTACCACAAACTACGAAGTCAGGAATTAGCAAGGCGGATAAACATATGCAGGGCTCTGAGCACTGTCTAATCTGAGTTCTGCTCTCCTCACCTCCGCATCAGCAATGTCATGCATCCTTTCCCAGAGAAAAGTGACAATGCATGTGAAGACATGGACACAGGGATCCTCCTATCATCATCTCCAGGGAATTACTGGAAAGTGGTGTGTATGCGATGCAGGGGGGGAGTGGACATGGAAAGGAAGAAAAAGCTGTGAATCCCACAAACACAAAGCCAGGATACCTCTGGGTTGCCAAGCCTTTTAAAAAAGCAGTCCTCAGAGGCTTGTTTGCTTCCTACCTTTTCACCTGAGTACATTTGTATTCAAATCTTTACAAGAGAGGAAATAAATGCATAAAAACTACAGCACAGGCATTAGTGTAACTGGAGCAAAAACCCTCCCATGATCCAGGACTAAACAGCCATGACTCAAGTGTGTTAGTGTGGCCACAGATTTAGTGGTGACGGGGTCCTTTTCTCATTTCTCTGGTTTTTGCCCCTCCCTTTATAAAAAAGTGGCTGGTGGCCTGTGACCTGCCATCCCCTAGAAATGCTGAGATTACAAGTTTATAAGTGAGATTGCCACATCAATTTCTCTATTACCTCTTTTTAACTTTTGCTGATTTGCCTTTAAAAAAAAAAAGTTAGCCTGGTGGTGGTGGTGCATGCCTTTAATCCCAGCTCTAGAGAGGCAGAGAGGTCTCTTGAGCTTGAGGCCAGTCTAGTCTACAGAGAGTTCCAGAACATCCAGGTATACACAGAGAAACCCTGTCTTGGGGAGAAAAGAGAAAAAAGCTTTCTTCTGTGTTTTGTATTACTTGTTTCTTTTTCTATCTGATAAGTCTTCTCAAATACTAAGTAATTTGGGCTGTCTGTTACTATTTTAAAAGAGGGACTAAAAGGCCGGTTGTACCCTCCTGGGTTGTGAGGGTGCTACATATTGCCTAGCGACAACATCCAGATGTCAGTACCACTCTTCAGTTCTTGAGGGTATTCAGGCTCTACCCACCTATTGCTGGCTGCAGCTGGCTGCAGGTTCCCTGGGGCTGCACAGGACAGGAATCCTTCAGTATTCAGATTCTCCTTTAAATCCTCCTTTTCAGTTTGTGCCTCATTCCTTCCCTTCTCTGGGATTAGTGTTAGTTTCTATTTCTGGACACACCAAACATCCCATTCCCTGCTGATCTGGGGGGAAGGACTGCTGCTGACTTGAGCCAGATGGAGACAGAGGCTAGAGTTTTGTGGGGGGTTTTTTGTTTTTGTTTTTGTTTTAAAGACATCCAAACAAAGAACCTGTTCTCAGTCCCCCTTCACTGTAGCTTCCCCCATCCCCCAAACAGGCCCCATTACCTACGCCTATTAGAGACAGGGCAGGGCTCTTCATCGGCCTCTTTCTCTGCTCTGCAAAGTGAGTTGCTATTCTTCTATCTGCTTTCATATTTATACACTGAGGGTCACCTGCTCATGTCTCCTACCTTTATCAAAGATAAGGTTTGTTGTTTCTTGTTTCCCCTGTTTCAGGGTAATTAGAGATAGCCTGCCACTTTAGAATGAAGTTGGGGTTCTAGTATCTCTCTCTGAAGGCAACTGTTTTATAAATAATCTATTCCTGTCAGATGCAGTAGACTACAAAAAAGACGAAAAGAGGCTCATCTTATTCTTTGATCCCAACTAAAATCACCTACTCTAATTAGGCCTAATAACTATGAATGTTGAATTTATTACTATATAAAAGGTTTCTATACCCCAATATTAAGTATCTCTGCTGATGCAGCAAACACAATCAAGCTGAATTAAGAATTAAACGTTCAGATGTAATGAATAAAACACAGCAGGACGGTCTTCCAAGAGAGGAGAAGGGGAGAGGGAACAGGAAAACCACCTGGCCTTTTCTTAGGAGGCCTTTAAATACCCTGTAGGTATGGTCGTGAGTATCTCTTCAGGAAGAGTCACCATTTCTTGTGCTTTCTGAGACTGGAAAGGGTTTGAAGTGGGGAGGAGAGGGCAAGGCGGAATTCCACCTGAACACTTTAAACAATGCCCTCAAACTAACAAAGGGGAGATATTTTTAAGTGTTAAAAGGATGTGTGTTTGGGCTGGAGGTGTATTTAGCTCAGTGGTAGAGCATTTGCCTAGTATGCCCAAGTCTTAGGTTCAAAATCCAGCACTAAAAATAAGCATGTGATCATATATTCTAACAGAATTCTGTTAGGTGATGAGCCCTAATACCCTTCAATTCCAAGGCTCTGAAACATCCTCTTATTTAGTAGCCATAATTCTAATGTGCAGCAATGCATAACTTTTACAAAAGTTTCTTAATAATGACAAACACAGCAGGCTTCTCTGAGCAGCTAACTTCAATCTGTTCACAATGGCTTTTAACTTACTGGACATATGTGGCTGCTATCAGATTCTGCTCTGAATACTAACTTGCAGGAGAAAGACACCCTCTACACTGGGAAGAATGCAAAGAACTTTAACATTAATATTGTTCCAAAAGTACCCTTTTTTAACTTCAATGTAAAACAGTCCCCCTTTTATAGGAGTTAGTCAATCTTAATTTCCTTCCCACATTAACAGACTGAGAGGCACCAATTTCCTCAGTTTGAGCTACCGCCCATCCTCTTAACTCACTCTAAACTTCTCCATATACTAATGCACACTAATTGTAAAAGCCAAGAGGTTTCACTGAGTCTCTCTGTCCCCCTCCCTGGATCCTCTCTTGCTCCTGTTTTAGTTCCTTGCCTCACTGCTACAACAAAACATCTGTTAGAAGCAATTTAAGGAAGGAAGGGTCCATTCTTGCTTACAGTTCCAGATGATACAGCCCTCACAGCAGGGAAGATGTGGAAGCAGGAACAGGAGGTGGCAGGTCACACTGCATCCACAGTCAGGAAGCAGAAAATGATGAACCTCTGTGCTCTGTTCACTTCCTCCCCAAATCCACATAACAGTACTACTCACATTTAGGAAGTTCTTCCCACCTCTGTTAATCTAATCTCTAGGTCACATTAACTCCCTCACAGACTTGTTTCTCCAAAGGGTTGTTTCATGATGGTTCTAAATTCCATAAGTTGACAATCAAGATTAGGCACCACACCCTAGCTTCCTGCTCCACACTGTTCCACAGAAGAGAAGGTTCTCTTCTCTTTCCCTGACCCTTTCTACTTTTAGGGTATTTTTACCTCGAATTTTCACATATTAGAAAAAAAAAGCCACTTCTTGGTATATGCCTAAAGGAAATGAAATCAGTATACAAAAGAGACAACTGCAAACCAGTCAGAATATGGAACTGCCTGGGTGGAGGCCAAATCTCCAAGTCTCTGTACTTCTAGCTTCTCTCACCTCCATCAGTTCCATCACGTGTAAGATCTCAAGTACAGTAGTCACATGACTACCCTTGTGTGGAGCCAGCAGCCTCATTCACCTTCAGGTACTCTACTTTCTTCCCTTTTTCAAAATAAGGAAATGCACTGGTTGTCAACATACCGCACCCTGACTTCTGCCTCCAGCATCGTCTCCAGTTCCTACATCACATTCTCCTCCCCTGCACACCTCTGCCCAAGAGGTCTTATTTCTTGTGACTGGTGGTAAAAAGTGGTCGGACTTGGCCCCCAGCATGGGGTGTCCTCACCCACAGTGGCACCTCTGACTCATATCCCCGTCTACTGACGGCAGGAATGATGACGACAGTATTATATCTGTCAGTTAGCCTGAGATCCTTGAGGCACCAATCCTCCTTATTCTCCCACAGCCCAGTGTGTCCTAGGCATTCACTGCACACCTATCCACAGCCTAGGTAACATCCTCAACTCCTCTTGCCTCCAAGATGTAAATATCTCATTCCCTTGCAAAAAAAAAAAAAGCACCCTTTGCATTATTTATGTGGTCAACAGAGACAAAAAAGTACAGCTAAAAACTCCCTGAAATACTGCTGGGTGAGATCACAACAGTTACACAGGAATGTGGGGAGCTTATGACTAGGATGAGAAGAGGAAAGACAGTGAGGTTGGTAGCAGGGTCGAAGTTTTATTCCCTCACCTGGATGATAGGTGTAAAGGAATTTCTCACAGATTCATTAAGCCATAGGACTGTTTCTTGTGGCTGTATTACTATTTCTCAGCCTACCGTAAAATAACGAGCAGAGCTGGCAGGACGGCTCAGCGGGGAAAGGCACTGACCACCAAGCCTGATGGCCTGACTTCAACCCCTTGAGCCCACATGGTGAAGAGAGAACTGACTCCGGGAAGTTGTTCTCTCATCTCCACATGAATGCTGTGACACACACACAAATAAATAAATAAACGTTTTTTAAGAAGAACTAAAAGGAGATTGGTGGAATGATTATCATTTAGAAAATAAAATAATGTAAACATGGCTACTTACCAAAACAGAACTCTGCCTTTGGCCTTAACTTAGTTGCATCACTAACCTAGTAAGAAAAAGAGGTCTGCGTTACTCCTTCTTCACATGTTACATACAATATTCCACTTCAAGTACTATACAATCTTCCACATGCACGATTTCCCACTTAGCATACCAATCTGAAATTAAAATTTAAAAGCAACCTAAAGATAGCAAATTAAATACAGAATAATCTGGGTCCCAATTGTAATATAAGACAAATAGTTCTTGTACATTTTCTTTGAATAACTTCTTTTCTCCAGAAAACGTGAAGTCGAAAGTGTACCTGTAGGCGTTGTCACACACACTTTTATAACATAATCTACAACATGCCCTCAATGAACACAAAAACTATGGATAGCCCCAACTTGTTTCTATGTTGGCAGTCAACTGAAGTGAAGATAGTAGACTGCAAGCTTGCTTATCTAAAGTCCAAAGCCCAGAAGGCCTTAATCTCTTTGAGGAGTCAGCATGGCACTCAACCTCCTCCTGTTGGGGGTCATGACAAGCAGAACAGCTCGTCTCATAAGCTGATACAACAAGCCACTACCTCAGTACTATTCCTCTGGGTAAGTTCTCCCCAGACCCTATTCATGACCTCTGCTGGGCTGTTCCCAGTGACAGGACTCATATTTTGCATTTCAAAATGAATTCCCAATTCACAGCCCAGTCATGATGAAGTTTGCTTTAGGAATAAATCCTAGGGAAAATCGCATGCCTAAAGTGGAGCAATAAAATTGAATAGTTCAAACTACAGAGTTGAAGGAGAGGTACTAGACAAACAGGGTTACATTTTAACGCAGGAATAACGAAGCAGGGGAAACAGTGGCCACTCCCTGCCTGCCTCACTGAGCTAACTAATACTCATTTCAAGGACAATCTTCCATTTTAAAAACTCAAGGCAACAAATGAGATACAGGTTGGTGGGCAGTACTCTGTTCTCGGCAGTTATTACAACTTATCCTTCTCACATCACTCTGTGTACAGTGAAAAGCACTTGGCAGCACGTTTGCATTGTAGTATACATGTACCATGGGCAACAAGGAAATTGGAGGTCAAAATTCCATTTTTACAATGGAATCCTACTTCTCCCAATAACCATCTCTACAGAAGGCAGGTTGCAAGGCATTTTGAAAAACATTTTCTACAATTTTTTTTTTTTTTGCTTTGTTTTTTCGAAACAGGGTTTCTCTGTAGCTTTGGTGCCTGTCCTGGAACTAGCTCTTGTAGATCTGCCTGCCTCTGCCTCCCAAGTGCTGGGATTAAAGGTGTGTGCCACCACCGCCCAGTTCTGAAATACATTGTCAATGTCTCAATTTACAGAAAATTATTTGTCTTCTGAAATTTTACAGTTTGACTTGAGCAGAAATGTTTCTCTTTAAATATATAGTCAATCTTGTCCAGGAACAATACAGATATAATTTGCCTATAAGAACAAATGCTGTATTATAAAACTGATAACCAAGTATTTTATATATAAAGATGGGTATCTTAAATAAAGGCTATAGTAGTTTGAATGTAATTGGCCCGAATAATCTCATTAGGAGGTGTGGCTTTGTTGTGTATGGCTTTGTCTGGGGGAAGTGTGTCACTGTGGGGGCAGGTTTTGAGGTTTTCTGTGCTCAGGATACTATCCAGTGTCTCAGTCAACTTCCTGTGCCTGCACTTCAATATGTAGCCAGCACCACATCTGCCTGCACACTGCCATGTTCCCCACCATGATGATAAAGGATTGAACCTCTGAAAACTATAAGCAAGTCCCCTAAATTAAATATTTTCCTTAGAAGATATATTGTGGTCATGATGTCACTTCACAGCAAAAGAAACCCTAAAACAAGGCATACTGGGTGTCCTGTTAAAGCAATCCACATCTGCCGCAAGACAACAGCATATGCTCAGAAGTACTAAGTGTGTCACTACCATCAACAGTACTAAAAGTGTCAATAGTACTAACATTTGCACCTCATATTTTAAATTATCAACAGATGCTCAAAACTTCTGTGTAAAACAAAGTTACACATACAAACAAACCCATAGGGCTAGCATAGCACCTCGGTAACTTAATCTTAACTTTACAAAACACTATTTTTAAAAAAAAAAAAAAGACAGTGGTGGTCATTTTTTAAAAGATTGATTGATTGATTGATTGATTGATTGATTGACTATTCATGCAGTGTTCTGCCTGTCTGTATGCCTGCAGGTCAGAAGGGGCACCAGTTCTCATTACAGATGACTGTGAGCCACCATGTGGTTGCTGGGAATTGAACTCAGGACCTCTGGAAGAGCCGTCTCTCTAGCCCCTGACAGTGTTGGCCTTTAATCCCACACTTGGGACACAGATGGATCTCTGTGAGTCTAAGGCCAGCCTCGTCTAGATTACTACATAGTAATCTTTGAAACAGTCTAAACTACAAAAAGACCCTGTTCCAAAAAAAAAGTGCCCTGGCATGGTTTACTACACCTTTAATCCCAGTACTCTAAAGACAGAGTCAAGGAAATTTTTAAATTCAAGGCCAGCCTGGACTACATTGTAAATTCACAGACAACAAAGATTATAAAATGAGACCCTGCCTAAAAAATAAAAAACAAACAAAAAGGTTATTAAACAAATATATAACCTAAATTTTTGAAAACTAAAATTCAGTACTACAAGATCTATTTCATTCATTCATTCATTCATTTTGGTTTCTCAAGACAGGGTTACTCTGTGTAGCAGTCCTTGCTGTCCTGGAACTTGCTCTGTAGAACAGGCTGGCCTTGAACTCAAAGGCATGTGCTACTACTGCCTGGCACAAAATCAATTTTAAGAAGCAAAAATTAGTAAGAGCAAAGTAAAAAGGAGAAACCATCATTACTTCAACATGATGACAGTGTACATTTTTCTCAAAATAAAACATAGGGGGTGGAGAGAGTTCAAAGGTTAAAAGCACTTGTTGCTCTTTCAGGGGCCCCAATTTCTGTTCCCAGCACCATGTCAGGCGGCTCTTAACTTCAGCTCCAGGGGATCTGATGCCCTCTTCTGGCATCTGCAGGCACCCAAATACATACTATGTGTATGTACATACACATACAAATAATAAAAATAAATCTTAAAAATGTCAGGCAATGAAATTTTTAAAATTGGGGAAAAAACCTTTAAAAAGTAATACAAACTTAGCAACTCTTTCCTAGAACTTCAAGACAGAACCCGTTAACTGACTTCTCTATGGTCTTTTTGATCATTATTTAACTTTCAGACAGTGTCTTGCTGGTAACCAAAGCCGGCCTTAAACTAGCAATCCTGCCTCCACTTCTGCCCGCACCACAGCTCTGCCACTGTCCTCAGCAATTTCTCCCTTTTGTAGCATCCAGGTACATGATCATAAAAATTAATATTACTTCTCTAATTTGCCATATTCTATAAATTAATCTCATATTCCTTTCAGTTTTATCAACTTAAAGAACTAGTCACAGTAAGCAGGGACAATCTTCATCATTACTGGAACCTGAGCATCACTGCTAAATGACAGAGAGAAGCTATTCTGATCTGTTCACACTCCCACCTGGGGACAGGAATTCACATGAGAATAATGCAATGAAAACTGCACAGGATGACACACACCTGTAATCCCAGCACTCAGGAAGATGGAGAATTCAAGGCTAGCCTGGGCTACATAGTTAAGATACTTTCTCAGAAACACCAAAGAACAAAAAAAAAAATAAATTTTAAAAATAATATATAGTCTACCTTTGAAATGTAGGTAAGTTTAATGGCTCCAACCCGTGATGATCCCGAAGGCAAGTTCTAAAAATAAATATTAAAATACAATTATTATCCAACATTATTTATTTTATAATATAGTTTAAATGTACTAAAAACATTTGAAAATTTTTAAAATAACATTTTATAAGTATACTTTATTCAGTTTACACATTTACTAGATCTGATATCAAGATAACAGTGCAGGACTGTGGGTGTGGCTCTGTGGTAGAGCACCTGCCTAGCATTTGTGAGGCCACAGGTTCTAATCCCTGCAGGTAAAAAACTGAAACAAACCGAAAAGAAAACAACTGGGGTAAGGAGGTGAGTCTCACTCTGCTCCATTATGGTATAGCCTAGAGCTAAAGAGCTGTCTTTTTCATTGTAGCTAAACTAAAATTCTTTTTTGAGCTTAAAGATTTATAAGACCAAATTTTGTTTATGTAAACAATGGGAGAATATTTAGAGACACAAAGCAATATAGTTTTAATTAGTTTTAAAAAACCATCCATTTTACATTGATCTAGTAAAACTTATCAAATATATCACTTTAAAAATATTGGCCTTTTGACTCCAAGCAGGAAATAAATCCACGCCTTGCTCAGCCATTCTGAGAGAAGCTTCCTCCTGTAGCAGATGGGAACAAATACAGAGACCTACAGCCAGACGCTGTGCACAGTGAGAGACCTCGGAAACTCAGTCATAAACAAGATGGCTCCATCAAATCCCTCCTCTCAGGGAACCCAACAGAAGAGTAGGTAGAAAGAGTGCAACAGCCAGAGGACACATCATTTAAATGGTTTAAGTGCTATGCTATAAACTACTTTAATGCTTTTTAGTTTTCAAAAATATTAACTCACTCTCTTTTTAAAGGAAATGTGCTGTGTATACTTGTAAGTCCTCGGCTCATCTTGCCAAATACTAAACTTTTCAAGTCTCTTCAAATTCACTTCCTAGTACAGATACTTCATTAATTCTGTATCATTACCAACTTCCTCAGCAAAACATAGCCATAAAATGAGTCCTCGTAATAGACTCGAGTAGATTTTTAGACTGAAGTCTAGTGACAAAGAAAGCAGTGGAAAAAGGAAGTGGCTCTCCAAGGAGAGGCGAAACAAACTGCTTATTTATCAAAGCTCTTAAGCACTTGGACATATACAATGAAGTGGAACCATTTGAAGTTGCTACTACTTCTCAGTCATTCAAAATGGCTCTAAATTGGCAATCTCGTATGGCTTAGTCTTTATATTTAAAGGTGAAACAAACTTGGCATTAATGACTACTATACTGACTGACAGAAACAAGATTTTAAAAAGTTCACTTAAACTAGAAAAAAAACTGTAAGGAGCCAGGAGGTGGTGGAGCACACCTTTAATCCCAGCACTGTGGAGTCAGAGGTAGGCGGATCTCTGTGAGTTTGAGGCCAGCCTGGTCTACAGAGTGAGTTCCAGGACAGCTAGGACTGTTACACAGAGAAATTCTGTCTTGAAAACTCAAAAAAAAAAAAAAAAAAAAAAAGTAAGGACTAAAGACTGAAAAAAGACCTTAATTATATACAATATTCAGAAACTCAATATACTAATTACAAAAAGAACAAATGTCTTTTAAAAAGTTCATGTGAGCTGGGTGTGGTGTTCCACACCTGTAATTCCAATACACAGGAGGTAGAGGAAAGAGGATCAAGAGTTTCAGGCCAGCTTGGGCTTGTTGTGCCCCTGTCCAAAAACAAACAAACAAACAAACACCGAAAGGCTAGAAGTTTAGCTCTCAGTGGGGTATCCTGAGCTTAGTACAGATGGGGGCAATCATCAGCACGTGCCTTACAACCGCCCCGTATGCACAAAAAGTCTATGTGAAAAGAACTAGCTGAGTGCCAAATTCAGAAGACCCCTCCCTGCCAAAATGGATTACTAATCCAGACACTCTGCAGACACCTACAGTGACTCCTTTGCCACTGCTACCCTGAATCCAGGGATCATTACTTCTCCACTTCTGGGCCAAAGTCAAATTCAATCTTCAGGTCAATTTTAAGTGTCACCATCTCCACTAGAATGTCAGCTCCCTCTGCTTTTTGTAACTTTTTCTAATTCTAAGTCTGTGTTTCATACACGGTAACAAATAAACTTCGTTTCGTATTTATTTTTGTATATATCTGTTAAGTGAGAAGTTTTGGTAAAAGAGAGAATTTTAAGAAGAATTCACACAAAAATAATAATAAAAAAAACCAGAGGGTTTTATGGAGAATTCACAAGAACCATATGTAAGGTCCTCTGCAAAGAGACCAATCAGGGTAAAACATTGACAACCTACGCCCTGGCTCTGCGGGAACCAATAGCTGAGACCTTGCAAAGAGGATTCAGTGTTACTTCTGATTGAATCATGTCCCAGCTAAACACACAAGACCATAAAAGAAAAGAATCGAATTCATATGTTGAGGAAAAGGAATCAACATGAACTTTTGATTCCTGCTGTCCTGTTATTTCTCACTGACTCAGACCAAGGAGATGAAGATAATAACCATGCAGCTGCTTGCTCGGCCAGGTAACTGCCTCCTGAGGACATCCTTAGACTCAGGGATAAAAGAGTAACACAAAGTGTTAATAAGCTCTGCATGGACACTGACAGAGGATGCTACTGCCAGCTAAAATGTCTCACCATACAAAGTGAGTACACAGCTAATATAAGCTGAATTAAGATATAACCCATCCCATCCATTCAAATTTCCAAGATTACCTGTAAATAAAGGGCTAAACCTATATGGTAGAGAATCAGAGGGTAAAATCAAGACTGGTGAGGAAAGCCAAGGAACTGGATTTTAGCTCTGATAAAAATAATAATTGACAATTTCAAATATGATACACACTTTTTAGCTGTGTGTCATTCGAACTATATCTAAGTTGAAGAAATTAAGGAGACTGAATTAACACTAAGGTCATCTATAACCCCCAGACTATATAAAGGAATACTTACACATTATCACATCAGTACAGATAATGAAGACTAAAGACTAGTTACAGGGGACCTGTTTCTGGTTATGGTGACCTCTCTAAAAATTCCTGCTCTATCCAAGGCCATACAATCAACGCACTGGGTAGGAAGCTGGCCAGACCCATTCCTCACTTTCCACATACTTCACCATGACACACACTTCCATTTTTAGCTTTTAGAATAATTTTGACTGGAAATAAAGAGCTCCACAGGTAAGAAGCTTTCAACTATTCAGCAGAAAATTTTTAATTTCAGGTCTCTCACTGATTTTAAAACTGGGATTTTTTTTTAAAGGTTCTTTTTTATTTTTTAATTAATTAATTATGTATACAATATTCTGTCTGTGTGTATGTCTGCAGGCCAGAAGAGGGCACCAGACCTCATTACAGATGGTTATGAGCCACCATGTGGTTGCCGGGAATTGAACTCAGGACCTTTGGAAGAGCAGGCAATGCTCTTAACCACTGAGCCATCTCTCCAGCCCCAAAACTGGGATTTTTTTAATTTATATTATATTTATTGAGGCAGGAGGGAGGGCATGCACATCATGGCTCAAATGCGGAGGTCAGAGAACAGTTTTGGGAGTCTGTTCTCTCCTTTTACCATATGGATTCCAGGAAGAGCGCGCAGGTCCTCAGACTTGGCCACGGTGCCTTGACTTACTGAGCCATCTCTCAGTAATTAAAAGTAGTATTCTATTTTTCAACTTCTTACATCTAGCCCAAAAGTTTTCAAGAAAACAACAAAATTAAAGTCAACTTCTGTCACAGACTCATCGCAGTGACTGACACTCAAAGGGACACACACGATGAAAGAACTACATGAGCCCAAGAGTATCAAAGAGTTCCAGTAGGTTTTCCAAATGGGAACACTCACAATCTTAGGTAGAGTATCTTAAATCTGTGGTTAGTCAACATTTTTCTACAAGAAGAGTACTTCCCTCACAAGAGGGAGAAAATAGATGTGCAAGGATAAATTTTAATTTCAATCAAATAAACTTAATTTTATCCTCTGAAGTTCAAATAGGAGTACAGTTCACAGGTACCAACAGGGGAGAAAGTTAAACCAGTGGAAATAAATCTAAATATGAACTGTTTAGGAAGACAAACTCATAATCTACATCAAACGCTGTAATAAATACAACTCTTTATGCTGTTATAAGGTGATTTGGGTTCTTACAAACCTGTGGATTATCCATGTACCATACGAAGCTGTCCTCTCTGGTATCCAGGATGAAATACCGTCGAAGAAATTTCCCACTGTTTTCATTTTCTTCAATGTCTAGAAAACCACAAATGCGATTCTGCCGATCCACATAAGGCATTTCTGGGCTTGAACATTACACTGTAGAATGAAAATAGCAGCAGTAAGCCCGAGGAAGAGTAATTTCTAAGCAAACATCAAGATTAAACTTGGACGACAGTTCAGTCTATTCCACAAGCAGCACAAACCCCACTACAGGGGAGACCAGTAACAGGAGCTCACACCAACATCGGACGCACTGGCAGAAAGTATTTAGGACTTAAGTTTGCCACAAATGTGCCACTAAATCCAACTTCAAACTGGACAAAGAAGAGCCGTTCTACTCAATTAAATAACTCACTTGATTTCCTTCTAAAATAAAACCAAGTGTGCTAAAAATTACCCATTCAAACTTCAATTTCCTCATAAGTCAAGATGACCTACCTTTTAAGATTATTCATGGTTTTAATTTTTTTAAAGATTTATTTTTTGGCTGGTGGTAGTGCAAAACTGGTATAGCCCCTTTGGATATCAGTATGGCAATTTCTCAGAAAATTAGGAAACAACCTCCCTCAAGACCCAGTAATACCACTTTTGGGTATATATCCAAAGGATGCTCAATAGTACCACAAGGACATGTGCTCAACTATGTTCATAGAGCATTGTTTGTCATAGCCAGAACCTGGAAACAACCTAAAGGCCCCTCGACTAAAGATGGATAAGGAAAATGTGGTACATTTACACAAATGAGCACTGCACAACAGAAAAAAAATAACGACATCTTGAAATTTACAGGCAAATGGATGGATCTAGAAAACATCATATTGAGTGAGGTAACCCAGACCTAGAAATACATTATCACATGTACTCACTCATAAGTGGTTTTTAAACATAAAGCAAAGAAAACCAGCCTACAAATCACAACTTCAAACTGGACAAAGAAGAGCCGTTCTACTCAATTAAATAACTCACTTGATTTCCTTCTAAAATAAAACCAAGTGTGCTAAAAATTACCCATTCAAATTTCAAATCCCAGAGAACCCAGACAACAATGAGGAACCTAAGAGAGACATACATGGATCTAATCTACATGGGAAGTAGAAAAAGACAGGATCTCCTGAGTAAATTGGGAGTATGGGGACCATGGGGGAAGGTTGAAGAGGAGGGGAGAGGAAGTGAGGGGAGCAGAAAAAAACACAGCTGAATAAAATCAATTTAAAAAATAAGTAAACAAAAAGATTTATTTTTTTGTTTAAGACAAAGTCTCACTATGTATTCCTGGCTGGCCTAAAACTCAATATGGAGCCAGGCTGGCCTCCTGTTAATAGAGATCTTCCTGCTTCTGTCTCCTGAGTATTGGGATTAAAGTCATGTACCACCATGCCCAACTGATTTATTTTATTTTTAATTGTGTGTGCGCCTGTATCTGGGTATGGGGATGTGCACATGCAAGAGCAGGGCAGGTGCCAAGTTCAGAAGTCAATGCCTGATCCTGCAGAACTAGAGTTACAAGAGGTAATGAGCTGTCTGGTATAGGTACTAGGAGTCGAACCTGGGTACTCTTTTAAAAACAGCACACTCTTCAACCTCTGAGCCATTTCTCTAATCCTTCAGAATATTTTTAAATTCACACAGCAATAATTAACATTTACTGATCACTGCTGTACGCTAGCCTCTGTGGCAGGTTCTCTTCTAAGCATAATCGTAATCTTCAAAGCAATCCTAAAAAAAGGAAAAAGGAAAAGCAGTCATCAGCATTTCCGCTTCTCAGAAGTCAATGCTGAGAGGGAAGTGAGCTTCCCAATTAAGATAGGGGGAAGGGGACTGGCAGTGGATTCACACGCCTTTAATCCCAGCACTTGGGAGGCAGAGACAGGCAGATCTCTGTGAGTTCAGGGACAGCCTAGTCTACAGAGAGAGTTCCAGGACAGCCTGAGCTACGTGGAGAAACCCTGTCTCAAAAACAAACAAAAGACAGCAGGAAAATAATAACTGCTTAAACACATATTCCTAGGCATTAGACTCTTTAAACTCTTCAGATTAAAATGAATCAGAATAAGCAAACAACAAAGAAAGATGGACCAGGTATTATGTATTTCCTTATGGAAGACATTCAAACATCACCTGTGAAATCAACATGATAAGAAAAGATTTTATCTAAATCTGATTGAGTTACTAGATTCTCCTGTATTCAATTACCAATTTATTAGAAATATAGAAGACACAGGAAGACACTAACTGCTCCACAAGAATTCCATCAACAAAAGACAAACTGGGAAACAAAAGGATATACAATCCAATTTTTTTCAAAAGTAAAGAGGAACTACAGATTCAACTTGTTAGAGGGGTTAGAAATGGCCAGGGTTCAATTCTCAAAACCCATATGACAGGTCAGGATTGCCTGCAATTTTAGTTTCAGAGGATCTGATGCCCTCTTCAGTCTCTGCCGTGCACTGCATGCCTATGGTGCATACACATACATGAAGGCAAAACGTCCACAAAAATAAAAATAAATCTTTACAAGTATTACAGCACTCACTCAGCATGTAAGGGACCTAGGTTCTAGCACTATCAGTACGAGAGAGAGAGAGAGAGAGAGAGAGAGAGAGAGAGAGAGAGAGAAGAGACAAAAAGAAAGGAAAGGAAAGGAAAAGAAAAGAAAAGAAAGGAAAAGAAAAAGAAAAAAGCCACAAACATCAGAGAACGTATACAGTATACCTACACCGGGTAACCAACACTAAGAACAGTTAATTACAATTCAATAAAACAAACAACAGTAAAATGGACACAGAGCTTCACAGACCAGCTAGCAAAGATGCACATCATTATTCAGGAAGATATGGCAGATTTCTAAAAACAACTTTGAGATACTCTTAGTGTCTCCTAGGACAGCCCAAACAAAACTAACAAAGCACCTAATACCCACTGTCAGGGATGAGAGACAAGCAAACTTTCATACACACTGCCAGGGTGCAAAATGGTTTAGCAACTCTGAAAAACAAGTTAGCAACAGATTCTAATAAAGTTAAAAATACATATAATACAAGCCAGAAATTCCACTTCTGAGTATTTATCCAAATCAAATGAAGATCTGTTCACTCAAAATCCTGTAAGCAGCTGTTTACAGCAGCATTACTCGTAAGTGTCAAGAATCAGAAGCAACCCAATTGACCGGCTGCCGAGTGAGCGCAGTGCAATGGAGCTTTACTTGGAAAGGGGTGAACTACTGACGCACAGAGCAACGGAAATCTCATCTGTACTGTGCTAAGTGAGAGGCAATCTAAACATGCTGTGGAGTCAGAACAGATTACTAGGTAAAGAAAAGGGTGACTTCAAAATGGTAAATTTGGGGTGTGATGAAATGTCCTATACCTTACTTGTGGTGAACTAGGCGCTTATCAAAGCTATAAAGTCTACATGTTATAGGACAGAGAAATCAAGCTGGAACCGAGCTGGAGGGTCCTTCCCCGCTAGCTTGATTAAGTTCACCGTGCTAGAAAGTGCTATAAAGGCTGCTAAGGAAAAAAAAAAAATCAATGATTTTACCCACCTGTAGACCTGTATGCTACAATACTAGGCACCAGGCAAGCTATGCCCCCTGCAGCGACAGTAGCTAAGTTGGTAGTAGGGATAACCAACCACTTTGTGATTGGGTTGGAGGCCTGCTCCACAGGAAGGAATACAAATCTGGTATTATAGTCAGATCAAAGCCTATTGCTGGGAAGTACAGAGGCCCAAAGGGAGAGCTTACTACACCACTGTTGCCCTAAATGGACATTTGTCAAACTACCATAAACTTACAGACCAGTGTCACTGGAAGCCTAGGACCAAGAAGTTTCTTTTTCAGAAGGCTCATATCTCACATGTAGAGGCTCATATCTGACCAAAATGTCAAGAAACAGTGACTGTTGAGAACTCAGTCCTAAACAGGATATACACATCACCATCACCTCTCCAGGCCCATTGAAGAAGGGGGGAGGGGATTAAAAAACTGGAGGGAGTAGGGGAAGTGCCATAAAATACTGCCATCAAGACATGGCACTGCCATTGCAATTCCAAACAGCAGCTATGGTTACCTTCACAAGACTGGGCCCTTCAACATTCCATCACAGACACAGGAAGTACCTATGGGGCTCCATCCTTTCCTGACAAGCTTTCCTGCAGCCACTGGGAGACTAGTTGAGGAGAATAAGGAGTTGAAAGAGAAAGGGAAGTAGATCATAGAGAGTAATGGGGGTGAATATAATCACAATACACTGTATATAAGTATGAAACTGTAAAAGATAAAAAAAGATATTAAAAGAATAAACTTCTTGCAAAGTAAAAAGAGCGAAGCATCCACCCCACCACGTAGAAAAGATATATGACTAGGGAAAGGATCAACTACAAAACACTTTGAAAATTTTTTTTGAGGGGCACGTTTTGATTGTGGTAGTTATACTGTTGTATTCTTATGCCAAAATTCACAGAACTGTATGCTAAAATGGGTAAAATTGGTTGCATGTAAATAACATTTCAGTTATCCCAAGCTTAAACAAATAGTAGCATATATACTCCAGAGAACAGCTAAAATAAAGCAGACTGGCAATACAGTGTATCATCAAGGACAAAAAGCATTCATAATTTATGTATACACTGTTGATGAGAAATATAAAATAGTAAGCCACGTCAGACATCATTCTACCCTGTGGCCCACCCACCTCATCCCACATATCAGCCCAAGAGAAATGAAAACAAGCACAGAAAGACTGACGATGCTCAGAGCAGCTTTATTTACAGGCTGTAAACTAGAGACAAAGATGCCTCTCAGCAAATGAACAGACAATAAATGCAGCATAGCTAAACGATGGCACGCTGGTTTGTTATACAAAGTAGTTATTGACATGTAACAGTTTGGATAAAACTCAAAAATCATTATTATACGAAGTAGAAAAAAGGCACAAAAAGCTGCATAATAAACAGCACAATTCTAGTTACTTGGAACTGGGTAAAAGGGGGAAGATTAACATCAAAAAGCAAATTTAAAGATTAACAGCATCTTGAGCCTTGTCTTTAACCCCAGCACTTGGGAGGCTGAAGCAGGCAGATCTCTGAGTTAAAAACTAAACTCATCTACAAAGTGAGTTCCAGGACAGCCAGGGTTATGAGAGAGACACCGTCTCAAAAATAAATAAATAAACAAATAAATAAATGAAACAGTAACGATTCAAGAAATCACTGATAAATAACCACAAATGATTTTAAAAGAATTTGGATGGCAAAAATTAATATGCATAATCAAAGTCAACAGAGTATGTTTGCAACTTATTCCACAAAGGGCTATTTTCCATTGCCAAGAAATATAAAAAAAAATATCAAAATTCAACAAAAAATGACTCAGACATGAATAGATATTGCACAGAAAAAGATACAATCAGACTTTGTGTGCTTCCTCACAGAAAAGTACTATAGCCTGAGAGCCTAAAAAAGGGCAAACAGAAAAGAGAAACCTCTGCACAAATATATCTGAATCTGAAATTCTGTGAACTCTAGATGTTTGGAAACATGACAGCAACAGCAAATCACCACTGTATATAATGCCACCACTGAGTGATCAGATGTAAACACCCCAACAGATATTACAACCACCAAATGAAACAGGAAGAAAAAAAATCAAATAGCCTCAAAATACTACCTCACAATTTTCTTACTAATCACAAAGAGGAAAATGTATCTTTTCAATGAAGAGATCGTCTAGCTCCACCTTTACCAAGTGTTTTAAAATCTAATGAATCCAGAAACTTGGTCTTAATGGATATGGCTTCTTTCTCTCTTAGTAGAGCATACTATATAGGATTCTACTGGTATAAAATATCCAGAATAAACACGTAAATCACTTAGATCAGCAGTTGTCTACTTACAGGAGGGTAGGTAAGAAATGAAGAAATGAGGATGGGAAGTATGTTGGGTTTTCTTTTGCGGGGGAGGTAATGATACAAATATTCAAAATTTTGGTGACAGCTATACAGCTGCAAATACACTAAAAATCAATGAACTGTAACTTTAAGCAGATGAATTATACTGGGATAACTCTCAATAAAGTCTCTTTTTAAAATGAAATAATTATAATTGTCTTTCATCCTAAAGAGCATCAGAAATACTTTGGGACATTTCCTCTCCCAGATCTGTGAATGATGATATAGTCTAAGGCTTCATTTCTATTTAAACCTGGTCTCTTGGTGAGCTCACTTTCACATGTTTAAAACAGTAGAGTTCCAGTCTGGAACTTTCAGTCTTAAACATCCTTGAACTCTAGACTCATGGATACACAGCCCACAATATATAATCCACTTACTTCCCTAACATACATCTGCAACTCACAGAACTAAACCCAGACACTCCCCCTCATAAACCTGACTCTCTTGTCTTGTCCATCTAAGAAAACCACCATGTCCTCCTTTCAAACTGGAACTGGAACTACTTTAGTTCCAGCAAAGTACCTCACCTAGTCATGCTTGAATAAAGTTCTCCTTTCTCACTCCATGTTCAATACATCAATAAATCGTGTTGGTTCTGTATTTTAAATATATACAGATTCCTTCCACTTTCCATTCTTGCTGCTACCTGGATTGCTGCATGGATCGCCTTGCTTTTTTAGTATTTGCCCCACTGCAACCCATTCTCAATCCCATAATTGAATAAAACACAACTCAAGTGTTTACTTAAAAAAAAAACCAACACAGACATTTACCTCTTTTTAGATGCTGTTCTAAATACTAGTTTAATCCTTATAACAACAATATTACAGATGAGAAGAATCAAAGCCCAAAGCAGAGGGTTGGGAAGAAACAGAGCCAGGATTCAAATGAGGGGAGCCCATGTCCCCTAACACTACACAGTATCTCCTACTACTCAAAAAGCTGCAGTAAAGTGGATGCCAACCCCAGCTGTTCAGTAGAATTACTCTGAGTTTCTGAAAACCCTGATGCCTTGGATGGTCAGATGATGCCCCACTCTATCCCCTCTCAAGACCAACTCTAGAGGAAATTCTGGGATTGAATCCAGTCACCAGAACCTTCCTGTTCATCCAAGGCTGAAACACTGTCATTTCAACAGGATCCCATGCCACTCAAGAGTAAAAACCAGGGCCTTTACAAAGACCTATAAGGCTTCACCACCTCCCTGTTCCCTGCCATCCCAGTACACCCCTACCCACCCACTCATTCATCTGTCACCAGACTAACCAAACAAGCTCCCGGTGTAGTGCAGGGAAGGGCCTCTTCATTTCCTTCAGTGAAGACCTCCTTGTGACCTTAGCTAAAGTTGCAGAACCTCCCAAGCCCACTTCTCATCTCCTTTCCCTGCTGCACTCTTTCGCACATATCAACATCTAACAGGCGAGGACTTACTTTTTTACCTGCACCTTTTCTATTTCCCCACTCTGGAGTGCAAGCTTCATGAGAGCAGGGTCTTTTGTTTTTGTTAACTCACTGCTGTTTCTCCAAAACCTACAACAGCATGGTGGAAGGTGTTCACAAACTACCTTCTGGATGAAGTGTGAAGTGACTACCCATAATTACTGCATTTCCAGATACAAAGCTGCTTTTCCTTTATCAGATAAAAAGTCATGTAGCAGATTTAACTGGTTTGTTTAGATGACAGAAAGAAAAAGGCCCTAGTACTATATTCCTATTTGAATTTATAGTCTCAGTAAAGCAAACACCAGAAAAAAACATAAAATTACAAGATCAGCCCACGGCCTCACATCTACTCCTCAGCTTGATTTATGTACTGAGGCATAGCCGGATTTAAAACTCAGTCACAAATTAACATCCAGTTGTCATTTCATCAGCTGGGTACCAAGAAACAAGGCTCTTAAGACACAAAACAAAAATCCGACAGAAGAAAAAGGAAGGAAAATATAAATTTTACACCGAAAGACCTCAGGCCACAGAATGTCATACTATTTGTTAATCAGATGCTGTACAGACCAGAAACCCACACAGATGGAGCAGAGAACATTCAGTTGTTCTCCCTTACCCATGGGGATTGGTTTCAGGACCCCCACTGATACCAAGGTCTGTGCTGCTCAACAGCCTACGTAAAGTGGCACAGTATTTCCATATAGCTCACGCCTTCTTCTGCTGTACAGCACCTCTAGATTACTTACAACATTGAACACATACAAGTAAATATATACACATGATTGTTAGCACAACAATATTACAAGAAAAAAACCTGTACATGCATGAAATATGATGAAATCTTTTTAATCTATGGGTAGCTCATTTGGGGGATAGCATCTACACGGTACAGACAGCTGAGCAATTAGGCATGGCCTTCACCTACCTGCCACATACAGCTCTCAGGGCTCTGGCACTCCGAGTACCTCCTTAACATCCTTTTCCTCAGGAGAAGTAACTGACAGAGAGAGAGGGAAGAAGTATCCCATGTCTTCAGGGAGAAGAAGACAGAAAGTGTTCACCAACAAACAAACATTCTATTCACTAAAACTCGGAACGTCTAGGAGACAGGGAGACTGACACTGCACAGTCCAATTCACTTTCGGCCTGCACAGCAGACTCACAACAGGCTCTGCCTCCCAGAAAGCAGCAGGCACAGAATGGCAGTCTTAAGCAGCCCGCAAGCAAAGGAGTGAGTTTCCAGCGGCTTGAGCAGCAATGGCAAGCACAGAGGTACTCAGGTGGTCTTGGCATCATCAAAAAACTTGACTACACAGAAAAAGATTCTTAACCCTCTTCACCCCTACACACTATAGGGAACAAGCTGGTGGAGTGAGAAATGGAAAAGGCCTGGCCAGAGAAATTTCATATGCAGAAACTGTGCAGCAGGGAGTCGCCATGCAAAAACTCACCAGTAATATCAGCTTGTGTGTCAACCCCGCCACCATTAATTAAGGAGGAACAGATAAGGAATAAGTGCATTTTTCCATTCTTCTGACCAGTCCCTATCCAAGCAGATCCCCAAAGAGGTACAGGAAAAGCTGCATAGTAATAAATAGCAATCCCTCTGTATCCCAAGAGCTTTAGTCAGTAATTGGCCAGACTTTGGGTAAGAGAGGAAAGTAGTTCTAAATTAAATATCTGACAGATGCTTTAAATTGGAATAGATTGGACTAGAGCTTTTTCTGGGGGGGGGGGGGGGCCCGCAGGGTCCTAGACAGGGTCTCACTATGTAGTTCTGGCTGTCCTGGAACTCACTATGTAGAACAGACTGTTCTGTAACTCTGTCTGACTCTGTTTCCCAAGTGCTGGGATTAAAGGAGAAAACCACTATGCCCAGCTCTGTCTAACTTGAGCTTTTAATAGCTGTAAAAGATAGAAAAGCTAGCCTTACTCTTGGGGTATGAGAGAAAAAAAGGAAGATCCTTCAAACACGACTGAAAACAATGAACATTAAAACTGTCTTACGTTTACTGTTACTAGCTCAGACTTCAATGGACCGGCATAACCACCCTTAGTTATGGGAGGGAACACCTGACATGGAAATTCTCAGGGAGCATTTACTGTACCTGCTACAAAGCTGCATCAGGAGCCCTCTGAGATTACCCCTAACTCTGGCACGGCTAACAACTATCTATTCTTCAAGAAGAGGATAAACAGAAGCCAGAACCAAGAACTCACTGGTTAAACTATAAAAAGCACAGCTGCCTAAAGGCATTACCACAACCTGTGCAGTGTACAGTTTTCAGACCGACAAGTCAAATTAAGAGTTTCATTTTCAAACAGTATTTTATTCTAAAAAACATTCAAATCCTAAATGACTCTAATTTTCTTTTACATCCAAGAAAAAATCCAGTTCAAAGAAAGTGTGGTATAAAAATTACCAAAGCACTATCATTTAAAAATCAAAGCTATTCAATTTGTCCAATGGTTCATCAAACAAATGTTCACTTAAATATATTCTAGGAATCACAATGTACATATTCTTTATCATACAGAAACTACAAGGAAAACTATTAACCCTTCAATTGCTTAGTTACTCTTTAATTGTTACAGACTCCTAGTTATGTGACAAGTTATCAACAGGATGTCTTTTATTTATTTATTTATTTATTTATTTGACAAGTTCTATTATGTGACTCTGGCTGTCCTGGGTTCTGGAACTCACTATGTAGAACAGGCTGGCCTGATCACAGGGATCCACCTGCCTCTGCCTCCCAAGTGCTGAGTTTAAAGGCGGCCTCAATGGGATGTCTTTTTCTTGTATGAAAACATTTCATACAAGTATTTCTAAAAACAACTGAGTATTACAGGCAGGCATCTAAAGCTACTGACTATTTCCCCCACATGAAGTAACTTCATATACAAGTCAATCCATTCTCAAATGCTGCATACTCATAAATAGTCGAAATAAATGAGTAAATTAATAAAGCTAAAATCTGATATTTATTTCCTACTGGACCCATCTTATTTTATTATTACAGATCAGAAGCAACTTTTTTTTAAATATTTATTTATTATGTATACAATGTTCTGTCTGCGTGTATACCTTCAGGTCAGAAGAGGGCACCAGACCTCATTACAGATGGTTGTGAGCCACCATGTGGTTGCCGGGAATTGAACTCAGGACCTTTGGAAGAGCAGGCAATACCCTTAACCGCTGAGCCATCTCTCCAGCCCCAGAAGCAATTTTTTGCTTGGGCATATGGAAGGTGATTATTCGTCTATGTTTAGCTCACAGCTGGCATTCAGTGGACGCTTAAAAACATCACTACCAGTCTTGAAATTTTTCAGTCAGAGCAGAGTAGCTACTGGCACATCTGTACGGTCACTACAATCTACCAAAAGCCATCTTCCTCATGCTTACATGACAGCTTCTAAACAAGAACAAGACAAGTGTACACCGCACAACATGACCATGACAAAGTCTGATTTAAATCATACTAATTAACTATTTCTTACATTTCCTTCTGGCTTACGAAATACGGAGGGGGTGGGAGTGGGATCTGCAATCTAACTAGCTGCATAATAGTAAAGAACTTTCACTCAGTCTTCGGCCCAGAAGTCATGTTTTCAGTAGAAAAGTCCATAGAGAGATGGAAGCTTCCACCTTTCTCAAGTGTCTTCCTGGGCATTGCCCACAATATCTTATCCCATTTCTGAATACTGCCCACAATAACTGTTTAAAGAAAGGAATCCAATGCTATTCTTAACATCCTTAAATACTTCTAAAAAGGTCCTTCCTGCTTATGAACTCACCACCGCTTCCTCACAATTGTATACTTATCCTGCCCTGCTGTCTCAGTCTCCGCCAAACAGATGGACACAAGACCTCTTTCCTATTTTGCTACATTGCTAAACCCAGACAGAAAAAAAAAAGATACAAACCTGCTCCTTTCCCCCCAAAAGCAACAGTGAAACTATTAGCGAACAGGATAAGGGAGATAGAAGGCAACATATATATATCACTTCCCTGCTGTGGCAAGCTACTGACCCTTTATTACAAGCACAAATTCACCGTCCATCCCCTGACACAGGGTTACTTCTCAGGAGAAATCTGTCCCTTGGCACACTGTATGGTTTATAACACTATAAAATAAACTATTAATTTGAATTGTCTGATTTAGTACTCCGGTTTAAACGTACCTCGGCTCTTAAAAAAAAATTTAACTTTCCCTAAGAAGAGAGTTAGTACAAAATATGGAATATTCAATTTTGAGGAAAAAATGCTTTGCCACAAGTGTGCCGTCAAGAAAAATTAAGACGCACGCATTGCATTCAAAATGCATGTCACTATTTTTGAAGTAATAGTTGCTCAAGTCCAGCAGTAAACTAAAAATGGTTTTTCAGTTTTGCCCCCAAAGCCTGAGTCACTTAACGTTCTCATAAACTTTGCAGTAGATTCTTCCAGTGGCAGTCAACGTAGAAAGCATGGACGCTAGCTAGCTCCTCCGAGGAAAATAAAGCAGACTGCTTCTACAGTTTTAAGATAAAAGACAATGGTATAAACCTTGGAGTGGGCTATTTGTTCCGGTCATTAAACACACAGGAAACAAGCTTTTCTAGGTAGAAAACTAATTTACAAAGGGCAACGACTTCATTAGAGTACAGAAAATCCCATTACAATAGATAACGACCGACTTATCCAAGCAAGTATTAGAAAGAATGGGAAGGCGAACTAGAAACCAAATGCCATAAACTACCTGGGTATCTGTTCCTTAAACCTGTCCTCGGGATCTGACCCCAACCAGCAAGTCACTTTCTGAACTGACTTGGCCCTCGGTCGAGGCTCCGCTGGGGTGTCGCAGCAGGCAGCACGGGGATTCTAGCAAAGGCGGAGCAGCACGCACAGCAGGGCGCTTTCAACCTGACACCACTTTCTTCCCGGACGCCCTCCCGGGAGGGTCAATAGAAAGCATCAGAAAGGAACCACAAGCCGGGCAGGGCCGCCCCCCGACGCTGTCCTCCTGCGAGTCCCCAGCCCCGGATCCGGGCACCTCCCGGGTCCCACCCGCGTGACCTTGGCCGAGGCACTCCCAATCGTGCCACCCGCCGTCCGCACACGCGGGGAAGCCGGGCTGTGCGGGAGCGAGCGGCGGGGGATGATGAGGCGGACACGGCCCAGGAGCGGTGCCGCTCCGACAGGCGTCGCCACCGGGATCCCGGACAGGGGCCGAGCCGCGGAGGCGACAGCGAGGACACGCGGGTCCGTGGGCCTTGGAGGGGACCCCTCAGGGCGGGCCGCGGAGCGCGAAGGAGCCCGCGCACAGGTGAGCCCGGCCTCGCCCAGGTGCACGCGCGCCCGCGGACGCGCGAGGAGGCCTGGCCCCGCGCCCCCTCAGCAGCCGGCGGCCGCCTCCCACTCGCCTCAGCCTCGCGTCCCTCGCCCCGCTTTCCCCTTTCTCACACCCACACCCGAGCTGCGCGCCTCACGCCCCACGTTACCGCGGCCTCCGCCCGGAGCACCCGCGCCGACGCGGACCCGGCTCCTTCAGGCACTCAGCTGCCGGGAGCGGCGCCCACGACGGCCCGCCCGCGCACTGCGCACGCGTGCACGCGCCGCCTCTACCCCACCAGACGGCGACTGAGATTCCGGAGCGGGCACTCCCAGCCGCGGACACTACAAGTCCCGGCAGGCTCCGCGCGCGCCCAGCGGCGTGGCGGGCAAAGGAATCGGGCGTCTTCCTAGTTTCAGGGCGGTGGCTCGCGGGCCCGCGCGGGGCGCTCGGTTCCTGCACCGCGCTGCATCCTGGGGCTTGCAGTTTTCGAGGATCACGAGGCTTGGCTTGGGACGTGGAACTCCCTGATGTCATCACCTAGAGCTGCGAGGCGCAGCGATCCTTAAAAATAGGCTTGGTTCCTTTGCAGATAATTTTCAGGCTGTCCCACAGTGGGTCTAAGAAGCATAAAATTCACCGGTTGCACTCCAGCTTTTCAATAATAACCATTTCTTTCTCGAAATACAATTTCGCCTCATCTTTATAAAGGTGTTAATAGTGCAAGAGGCCAAAGGAAATTTAAAGGTTTGGTCAAAACCCTTTCAGGGACATAGTTAGAAACAGTCAGCATATTTGTTGAGCAGCTACAGTGTATGAGGTCTCTGCCCTCATGAAGCCTTATGTTTCATATGGGAACTAGCCCTGTCAAAAGTACAGTCTTTATATTTTTACGTGGGAGAGAAGAGTGAGGTTCAGAAACAGGGGAGTCGGGCTTCCTCAGAAAGGACGTCCTGTCCAGCAAAGTTCTCCGGGGAAGAGATATTTGAGCTGAAACCTGAAGGAGGAGAAATATTGAAACATGCAAAGAACTGGGAGAAAATTACATGTACCCCCGTTTCACAGTGAGTGACACACTCTAGACTCTCGATAAACGTTCGAAGGTTCTGTGTCCTTGGTATCCCCCCACTGCGCAGCTGTGGATCATGCCCTCTCAGTAGAAAATCTTTCTCAACGCTTCGCATGACAGCCTTCCTCTGGCTGTACATGAGACAACCCTCAGGATGTGCTAGTCTTAGAGTGGGCTGCGAGGGTGGAGGTGAGAAAGAACTGGCAAACTGCCCCTTGCTGACTCTCTGGCTCCTCATCACCAGCTGCTGTACCTCCAAGAGTCAGCGTGTTACCTTCTGAGAAGTCTCAGCTGCACAGCCTTGCTGAGGAACATATGTCTCTTCTAAGGGTGGGAGCAGAGGATTCATTTCCGCAACCACATAATGCCTGAAAGAATCTATAAAGTAGCCAGAGCTGACACTTTTATTTGGTCCACGCACTGAACTTTTGCTGATTTAACTGAATGTGTAGACGACATTTTTAAAAAGTTTTCACGTAGGAATCCAGACATCACCTGTCTGATTTGTCCAGACTTTTGAGACCACCTTGGTTTCTCAAAGATCTGAAAGAAATCTCTGACTTTTCAGCTCTTGGAGCCTTAGAAGATTCCACTGGGAGGAATTAGGACATAACCAACAGAATGCTTGTTTGCACTTCTGTAATAAAATACCCAAGAGAAGCCGCTAAGTTAGGAAGGG
Source organism: Myodes glareolus (assembly GCF_982192425.1). NCBI lineage: Eukaryota > Metazoa > Chordata > Mammalia > Rodentia > Cricetidae > Myodes > Myodes glareolus. The sequence continues at coordinate 73,432,801 of NC_142032.1, forward strand.
CTTATTCTGGTTCCCAGTTTGGAGGTATGGTCATAGAAAAGGGTATGGCAGCAGAAGAATAGATGGTTCACCACACTGTGTCTGTGATCAGGAAGCCAAAAGAGATGCACGCCAGTGCTTGACTTACTTTCTACTTGGTCTTCCTTCTGGGACCTCAGCCCATGGAAGGATGTGGCCTATATTCAGGGTGGGTCTTCTCGCCTCAGTTACATTTCTCTGGAAATTCCCTCATAGATATGCCCTAAGGTAGTGTTCTCTCTCTCTCTCTCTCTCTCTCTTCCATCAAGTTAGCAATTAAGATCAACCAACACAATCTGAAAATCAAATACAAGTTCAGTGTCTTTTCATGAATACCTAACCCTGAAATCAGATTGTCATAGCAGTGATCTTCTGAGTCCCTCTCTGTTCCTGTTGTCCACCAGAGAGCCATTCTCCTGCTGGTTGTTATTACTGTTTGACTAATACTGTGTATGTGGATAATGAACCCTAAAGCTCACTGGCTTTGAGAAATATATATGTGTGTGTGTATATATATGTGTATATATATATATGTATATATATGTGTGTGTGTATATATATGTGTGTATATATATATATATATATAAAATGACAGGAACAAGAGAAGTGACTCAATTTGCCCAATGACACACAGCAGAGTAGTCCCAGGGCTACTTCGAGACTGGGAGCCAGCCAAAACTTGATAACTCCTGATCTCCCTCTAAGTGCAAAGACTAAGGTGGAGGGGGAGAAGCAAGTGTAGGTAATAGAAGGTCCTCTGCTCTTCCACTGCCCCCCATTTTTCAGTTCATTACATAACAGTACTTTCAGTGTTATTTAAAGAAAAAAAAAGCATAAGCATGTGAACTATCCCTCCGCCAAGATTAGAGTCTGAAAGTGGGCCCAGTGAAAGGGCCGAGGCATGCCGAGATACCTCCTAGATCCAGTCTCCATCCAAGGCTCTGTAATTCCCCTCTGAAGCATTGCTGGCCCATCATCGCCACACTGCAAATGGATAATGCATTTGGGCCTTTTCTTCCGAATACGCCTTGGTTTCTTTCTCCACATACTTAGGGCAAGACATTGGCCCCTCTGATAAAGCCAAGGAGACTGGAGTAGAGAAGCCAGGAGACTGGTCCCATCGCAGATGTGCTAGGGGGCATCATCCCCTCCTTGACAGTCTCTGACTTGCTTTCCCAGGGAGCACACCTCACTTCTCCACATTACTTCCTCTTCTTTGCGGTGCTCATGTATTATTTCTATAAACCTGAGGAGACCATAGCATACATATCGCACTGGTCATATTTGTCTCCCATCCCACTAGAGTAGAAGCCCTAACCTGTCCATGTTTAATTCACTGCTGCTCTCTGAGTGTCTTGAACAGAAACGTGTGCTAAACAATGTCACAAGCCTCCTTTCCTGTTGGAGTCAGAATCCCAAGTCCAACCGCAGAAACAATTCCTGAAGTAAATCCCTGTCTAGCCAGAAGTCAGGGCCAAGGTGGGGCAAGGATTAAACAGGGATGGAACGCTCTCTGAACCCAGCTCTGTTCTGTGTTCCCTCTGGAAACTCAGAATCAGAGAGTTAAAAAACAAAAACAAACCAAAAAAAACAAAGAACACAACAGCTTTTCCTTAATGTTCGGCAGAAACATAGAAGCAGAGCCAGGAGAGAATCAGGATTTTGCCTCCGCAGCTACAGTGGTGAAGCTGGCTCCTGGCTCGCTGCCACACCCACACACCTGGCAACAAGCTAGTGATAGGGAGGATGGTTCCTGGTAATTACCCGGGGCTGGTCGGGTTAAGGGACTTGCCTAGACTACAAATGAGGTGGCTGGAATCTCCTTCGGGAGTCACGTCTTGCTCAGCACACAGTCCCACTCCGAGAATGAATGTGAAGGACTACCCTGGGTTGGTGCCTGCTCGGGTGCCAGCGAGAATAGTCAGATTTCCAAGTGGGTCCGCAACCAGTCAGAATCCCAGGCCCACAAAGAAGAGAGAGCGTGCGCAGGTGACCAGCTCAGACACCTGGAGAGAGCAGAGTTAAGTCTTTCCGGATTGCTGACCGTCAGGCAACCAGGAAAGAGCATAGCCCTCCACATCTGGATCAGTGTGACGTAAAAATCACCTAGTGCCACTAGAGTGCCCAAAGTGCCCAGTCACTCTGTGATCTCTGGGGTCTAGGAGCTTCTAGCCACATGAGACATCTGGTTATGTCATTGTCTAATTCTTCTGACCACACATGGTGATTCTAGGATGCGGGTAAGCCCTAAAATTGAGGCACTCAGACTGCTGCTGTGTATTATCCAAGCATGTGGCCTCTTGCTCCAATGTGTCATTCAGACCTGAAAAGCAAGGTTTTCTGAGTTCAAGCTCACCATACAGCTATGTCTCGATTGTTCTTTGCTATGATAAGGTAAGGAACATTCTTGAAGGTGAAGGCTCTTTTCAGAGAAAATTGAGAAAGACTCTGGGAGCTGGGAACAGTTTCATCTTGGCCATCATAAGCTCTTCAGCCTGTAGGAGACCCTACTTAGATCACTGCCACACACTTGTCCCGCTACAGCCAGACCCCAGCTGCAGTCAGAGGTCACCGGCTTTTCCCATCCAACTTACCATTTACCAGAAGTGGTCATTAGTATTCAACAATAAGAACTAAAACCTCGAGTAGCCCAGAGGGTTAAATGCATGCTATGATCTGTTTCCCAATAAAGAGAACATGAAAAACACAGCCTTTATCACAATCCCATGGCTACCTTATCCCACCCCAGGAGAGGACCACAAGGAACATCTACAGTCCATCCACACTGACCAGCTGGGCCATCTTGGCCTGTTACCTCACTTCTCTGAGTGTTAACATTGCTTCTTTGTAAAGGGAGGGGATTATAGCTCTTTTTTTTTTTATGGTTTCCTAGGGAGTCTTAAATGAAATAACACAGTCTGGCCCACAGACTGGCTCCATCACTGTGAACCATTAAGTTAAGTAGTTTACCCCAGCTTCTTGGGCTGCTATGGACTCTACAGTTAACAGGGAGACTGACGTGGGATTGGCAGCTCTGCCCTTGTCTAGAGAGCAAGGACAGGTAGAAGCAGGGCTAGAGGACGGGGAAGGACTCCAGAGACCAGGGATTCTGGTTTGTCTTCTCAGGTGCACCCTGCTATCACAACCACACAAATAAGCACGTTCGCCTAAGAGACACCAAGGCTTGACTCTGAGAGTGTCACCGGCATCATCCCCTGCGACTCCCTGAGAAACATTTTAAACTTGAAAGACTCCCCGATGGCTCCCTCCTTGACAACTGACAACTGGCCCGCCCTCAGCCAGCCGCAAAGGCAACTCTCTAGATCCGGCATTCCTTCGCCGACTCCCCTCACCGCGCCGCACGTAAACACGTCCTTCTTCCCAGCTGGCGTTTAATAACTGCTCTTTCGAGCGAAACAAAAGCTGCAATCAGAGTCCAACAATCGGGGCTGAAGTCGGTGCCGAACAATACCTCCAATTCCCTTGGTGATCTCTCCCATCCGCAGCTGTGAGAACCAGAAATGGAACCGTGAATTCCATTCACCATTATTCACCCGGCCCCACGGAGGCTTGTTTGAGTCAACGCTTTCCTGCCTCCTCAGCGGGGCTTTCGAGGGTCTGAGATGGCATGCCAAGCCTGGCCCAGAGCCAAGAGCAGGTGTACCCGCAAGAGTTGGCTCTGAGTAGTCTGTACAGGGGTCCTATGACAGAGCCAGAGGGCCCCAAGCTGCGGCCGCCATTCCTGCAGGAGCACTTCATGCAGGACTTACTCAGGATGAAAGAGGGCTTCTTCCTGGGAACGCTGTGGCCTCACATTCCAGAACATCCCCAGCGGCTGACTGCCATACCCAGGCCCCGCAACCTTGGAGAAGAGAGCTCGCTGAGACTGCTCCAGCCAGTGTCACTGGGGTCTGTTAACACAATTTGGTCTGAATCCCTGGCTACTTTCTTGTTTTGTGTAGGTGAAGTTTCATGTAGCTGAGGTTGACCTCAATTTCCCTATGTAACCAATGTTGATCTTGACTTTCTGATCCTCCTGTTTCTACTTCCTAAGTGCTGGGACAACAGGTCTGTGCAACCACACCTGGCTTACCTTATGTAGTGATGGAGATCAAACCCAGGACTTCATGCCTGCCCGGCAAACAGAGCCATATCTCTTCACAATACTATCTTTCCTTCTTTCTTTTTAATTTGTTTGGGGTATAACTTAAAAGTTTCAAATTATTAAATATAAAACTCAATAAACTGTACCTACCACCCAAGAAACACTTCCAATATCCTTCAAGACTTCTCTGACAGCTGGAGACAGCCACTCTTCTGACTCTTGTCCTCAGAGAGTGCCTGGCTTTGCCTGTTCTTGAACCTCACAGAATGGTATCAACACAGTTTGTCATGTAGTCTTAGATGGTCTGAAATCTTTTGCTCAACATTGTTTTTTTGACACAAAACATGTCATTGGGTATCACATTGCTGTGTGATATTGCACTGTGTGAATCGCTTACAGTTGCTTCTTCTACTTCTTCTGCTGTGGGACATTTGAGGCTCCAGTTTGGGACTATAGTGACTAAAGCTGCCTCAAACCTTCTTAGGCAGCTCTTTTGTGGACATTTGTACTCTTAGCCCCTGGAGGTGAAATGGCTTTGGCAGGTCATCTACTAATAGTATCTTCATCATCTTGAGAAATGTGAGCCCTTGGTGTTAGACTCGAGCCCCTGCTGCATCCGCTCTCCTCAGCTCACAGACACCAACAGGTGCATTACTAGGATATTGTCTGTGAGCCGATCAGCGGATCAGACATGCCTGCTGGTACCACGGTTTCACCTGGGAAGTGAAAAAAAAAATATATATATATATATATATATATATATATATATATATATATATATACCAATGAAGTGCCACTTCCTGTCCCCCACCCCCTTCCCACCTTCTGCCTGGAAATCTGAGAGCCTGGCTACAGCCTCCTGCTGTGAATATCCCTCATCCTCCATCCTCACAAAGGATAAGAAGAGGCTTCACCCTCTGCCTTGTGGGCTCCAATTCTTGGTGTCAGAACTAAATCTTTTTGTTTGTTTGCTTGCTTGTTTTTGCTGTTTTGTTGTTTTTTTTGAGACAGGGTTTCTCTGTAGCCTTGGAGCCTGTCCTGGAACTAGCTCTTGTAGACCAGACTGGCCTCGAACTCACAGAGATCCGCCTGCTTCTGCCTCCCAAGTGCTGGGATGGGCTCCAATTCTCTTGAGAGACCATGCCACACTGTCCCATGGCCATGCCACAGGGTGCTGGAAGTCAGGGCCTCAGAGTCCCTGCCATGGTTGACCTATGTGTCCATGGAGCTAATTAATAACTCTTCTATTAATTCTTCAGTTCCCCAGTAACCTGTCTCAGTGTCCTCTTGAAGTCATATTCAAAACCCAACAAGAAACAGCAGTGCTGCTTTCAGAGAGCTTCACCAATTTCCTCCCCACCAGCAATGCATGAGCTTGAGAGCTGCAGTTGCTCCACAACCTCACCACCCCTGGCTGTTGTTGATCTTTCTCTTTTAGTCCCTTTGAGTGGGTACGTAACCTTACCATGGTCCCATCGATTTTAAAATACCTCCATATTATCATTTACAGCTTGGGTTGAGACTCAAGGGTCTTATTGGCCTTGCTTTGTAGACTAGAAAAACAAAACAAAACAAAAACCCTGAGGCTAAGAGAAGAGCCAAAGAGCAGCACAGGGCTTCCTACTCCCGAGCATAGGTTTCTCCTTGGGATGTGTGTCAGCGCTCTGGTCAGGTCTGGCTGAGCAAAGCTGCAAAGCTGGTCTGATTTTAATGTGTCAGCATCACAGGGGAAGGGGTGGGGGAGCAGGAGGAAGTGGTGAAGCGCCTTGGCTGGCTGGGGGAGGGGGCTCGCACAGGTGTGTTTCTGAGCCTCATGGCCCGAGGGCAGAGAAAGCCAAAGGCTCTCAGGTGTTAGTACTTGGAGAAGCCCGGGAGGCAGCTGCTGGCACCATGTACTTTGCCCAGCAGAGCCAATCAATCTCCTTGCACATTCTCTCTGCAGTCCTAACACCTTTTTGTCAACAAGCAGAAGTCTGGTCACCTCCTTTGATTTCTTCCTACCCCTCCTGCCCACAGTCAGTATTGAATATTGTCAGGGCTGATTTTTTTTTTAATAATTTTACCTTTTCTTTTATATGTATGTGTATATGTATGGGCATCATGTATGTGCCTGGTGCCCATAAAAGACAGAAGACAGGGTGGGGTGGTGGTGATTTAAGTACGCCTTAAATCCCACTACTTAGGAGGCAGAGGCAGGTGGATCTCTGTGAGTTCGAGGCCAGCCTGGTCTACAAGAGCTAGTTCTAAGAAAGGCTCCAAAGCTACAGAAGAACCCTGTCTCAAAAAAAAACTAAAAACTAAAAGCAAACAAACAAAAAAAGACAGAAGACAGTATCAATCAGATTCCTGGAACTGCAGTCACAGATGTTGTGAGTCACCAAGTGGGTGCTGGGAGCAGATCTCAGTTCCTTTCCTAGAGCAGCAAGTGCTCCTAATCACTGAGTCATCTGTCTCAACTGACTCTTGACCATCAGGAAGATCTATCCATCCCCCCTACCTCAGTATTCCTCACTGAGCTGGGCCCTGCCATCTGTGCCTGAACCCCGTGTCAGCCCCCTTCTAGAGCCAACTTTCATATACAAACTCTGTAGATCTGTTCTGCTTAAAAGAGCATCGTGGCTCCCAGGAGAAGTGCTAAGTCAGTGGTTCTCAATCTGTGGGCCTTAACCCCTTTGGGGGTCAAATGACCCTTTCACCAGAATCTTCTAAGGCCATCAGAAAACACAGCCATTTACATTATGATTCATAACAGTAGCAAAACTACAGTTATGAAGCAGCAACGGAAATAATTTTATAGTTGGGGGTCACCACCACACGGGGAGCTGTGTTAAGCGATCGCAGCATTAGGAAGGCTGAGAACCACTGCAAGCTCAGCACAACGGTCTTTTGCTGTCTGAGTCAGCAGAGGCTTTGCTACAGTCTGATAAATGGCCCCCAGGCTTAGTCTGCACAAGGCCCCGGTGTCTGAAATGAACTCTACTGAGTATAGTCGATGTTCAGGAAACCCCACATATCTAAACAGTCAAGCAGCACAGTTCGTTTTAAAAACACCCCTTTGAGTACATCTCCACAATCGAAATAGTCAGCACATCCGACACCCCAAAGTGTAAAGCCGCTCTCCCTCTACCCCTGTACCACTCCCCCCCTCCTGCTCCCCATCAGCTCCCACTAATCACCTTGACGATTTTTAATTTTCTAGAACCTCCTATAAGTGGAGTCATACAGTATGTTCTCTTATGTGTCTGGTTTCTTTTGCTCATCAATTTGAGTTGTAACGGAATTAAACGTATCAGTAGGTTTCTATTGCTGAATAGCATCCCAGGGTATGGATGTGCCACAGTGTGCTTAGCCATTGATCTATCTGCTGATAGACGTTTGGGTTGTTTCCTCTCCAGAATCCATTTTCTTACCTTGGTTTCTCTGCCCAGAACGGCTTTTCTCTCCATCCCTACCCCACCCCCTAACCTCAGACAAATAAAATCTCTGCCCGGAGGGACAAAGATCTCAGTGAAAGCTCCACTCCTTGGAGGAATCCTCCTGAGCTCTCAAGGGAAGGTGGCCTTTCCCCTCTGCAGCATCCCCATCCCACACCTACTTTACACTGTAGTACAGACTTTACCCTGTAGCCAGGAGACTCTGATTTCCTCACTAGCAGGGCCTTGTCTTAACTGTCTGGCTAAGACTCTGCCCAAAAAAGCCAGGCATGGCAGCACATACCTTTAACGTTAGCACTCAGAAGGCCGAGGCTGGCGGATCTTTGAGGTCAAGGCCAGCCGGCTGTGCAGAGCAAGTTCCGGGACAGTCAGGGCTGTTAAACGGAAAAACCTTGTCTTAGGAAAAACAAATAAACAAAAACAAAACTCTTAGGAAAAACAAACAAAAACAAACCAAAAGAAAACTCTGCCCAAGTGCCGTGTCCCAGGCAGGTACTGGGAAGACAGAGCGCTGGTAGCTTGTTTCTGGGAGACAGGTCTGCTACTGGGGTGTGCCTGGGCAAGTCTTGGGCAGATCTGGCTTTGGGGTGAGGTGGCCGACTGGAGGACATAAAGGGCAACATGACAGGACACTCACGCGACACACTGGAAGAAGCACTGGGGACTACTCAGGGTTCCCTTCTGGCAGCAGCCCTGGGTGACTTCCAAACCCTCGTTCTCAGCTTCAGACACTGAACTGCATAGCCCCTGTGCTCCTGGGAGAACAGATCCTCTAGATGGATCAGTGAGCCCAGCAACAAAGGGCCGAGGACTAGAGTCCTGTATCCTGAACTCCATCTCGGGTAGTAAGTGCCGCGTGGTTCATGGGCTCCCAGTGGAGCATTCGACCTGTCCAAAAGGCTCATCAGAGGATTCTGTTACAAAATTAATGGCAGAATTTCTTTTATTTCTCTCTTCTTCTTCTTCTTCATATAAGTCCATTAAGGACATCGGTATAGTTTTAAATCCAGTATGGCAACTCATTCCCAGGATCTGCCTCTAGTTAGGCTTTCTGTCACACAGAGATAGTAAGTAGGGGCTGGGAAGATGGTTAAAATGCCTACCTTACAAGAAGATGACTTCAGTTCAGATCCCTAGAACCTTGTAAAAGAAGCCAGGCATGGTCTCCTTGTCTGTAACCCTAGCATAAGCAGGTAGAGATTGACAGCCCCAGAGCTCAGTGTCTAGCCAGTTTAGCCAATCAGTTAACACCAACGCCAACTTCAGTGGGAGATACTGCCTCCAATGTCGATCTCTGAATTACACACACACACACACACGCACCACAGGCATAAGGCATACACAGCACATATACCACACCTCTCTGTCTCTCTCTCACACACACACACACACACACACACACACACGAGTTAGTAAGTTTTACTTAGGAAAACTGCTTTAACATTATGACAGTGACTGGCCTTTTACCAAAACATAAACGATCATCACGTCTCTGGGATCTAAGTTTTCTGACCCACGACACCAGGTTCAAGCCCACTGCTTGCTGGCTCTGTGGCTTTGAGCCGCTCACTGAAATTCAGTTCTGGGATCCAGCTTGTGTTCTCATTGGAAAACCAATCTGCTGCAGAAAGGCTGGAAGATGGCGCTTGGCACACTGTAAGCGCCAGTAAGCGTTTTAATGATGACATCCACTGGACCGCGGCGAGAGTCATGTGGGACCTCTATGCAGTCCGCTTCCTGGCTTCCTCATCTGCTTCCCAACAACAGTTGAGTTGGTTTCTCTGGAAGTTCTCCTACTTATCCTGAGATGCCCTCTCGCACTCCATTCCACTGCCCACATGCTGCCCGCCAGACTGTTTGTTTTGGATGCAGGAGGCCAGCCAGGGAGTGGCAGGCCTGCCCATACGGTTCCTTGAAACAAAAGTTGATCCCTGAGTCATCTCGGAGAGAAACCAGCATATCTAAACACCCACAGACATGTCAGAGGCAGAATGCCCCGGAGGCAGAGTGACAGGGAGAGGGGCCCTATAAGCCTGACAATAGGCAGGAGATTTACCCTAGGGAAATGTAGGGGAATAGATAATAAATACATACATGCATGCATAATAAATGCAGAGCGATGAATTCTATGGAGTCTGAGCAGGCAGCTTGGGAGCAAATGCTACACCCCACCCCAGTTCAGCCTCATCAATGCTTGTCTCTGTTCCAGTTACGGCATTAAAGCAGACTTTGCACTCCTGCCTCTTCTGCGTGCTTGCCTCTGCTGGCAACGTCCCCCACTGTCCTTCAGGTCTTGCTTGCTGTACCTATTCCAGAAACACTCTCCATGCCCGCAGCACACGACTGTCACCCTGCACTACCAGAACCCATGGCTTTTTCCCACACAGGCCCAGGTGAGAGCCACTTATAACTGCTCCCCTGGGGCAGCTAATTCCTGCAGGACACCGTACTGTGAAAAGAGCAAAACCTTTGTAGTCGGAAGCCCTGAGTTCGAGTCCAGAGTCTGTATAGCTGCTTCGTGGTCTTCGGTATCTTCACAGCTTCTCTCTGAGCCACGCTTTTCTCCCTTGCCCATAGGCCAACACAGGCATCTCCAGGGGTCATGGTATCATGGGAATTTTAAAGCACTTGGTAAACACTCAGATCAAATAAAAGCTGGAGACAACATGGCTGACGTACCAGGGAGGTCTGGTATGAAACCCTGGCGCAGTCTCCTGCTCTTGACTCTCTTGAGACAGGCCATCCAATCTCGCTGGTATTATTTTTCTCCTTTGTAGGCAGAAAGCTTACTAACCGCCTCTGGAACTAAAGTGACAGTCTAGTATGTCAAGAGGTCAGCACCTTACCTGGCGTATGGTAACCTGGCAACGGATGTTAGTGCCTCTCTCTCCTCACTGCCAAAAGAGCTTTGGACTTTGGAGTGTATACGTATCTGTTGGTTGCCTAGATGATTTTATTATTGGCTGAGCAAATGAAAGGATAGATGCGAGGTGAGTAAGCAGGTTGATGGACGAGTGGAGGGGATGGAGGGATATAGGGAGGAGAGATGGCTGAAGGGCTGGAGGGATAGGCATTGGATGAGTGAGTCTGATTGTGAACAAAAGGCTATCTAACTGGATGAATCAGCGATCGAATAACCAAACTGATAGCTAAATGAACTCCAGGAGAGAATTAAGCACCTGAATAAACGGCCAGTGACTGGAAAGAGCAAATCTCTAAAGGAATGACGAGGAGATTGGACAAGAATAGCTGTCCCCGTGACCCAGAGACTGTCTCCTTCTGTCTGTCCTTTGCAGAATGACTAATATGCTTGTTACTACACAGGCCCTTCCTTATGCGCAGACAGACCTCACTGATGGGTATCCAAGGCACTAAAGTTCCCAAAGAAGCAAAAGGCATGGTGACACGTGCCAGTAACCCCAGAACTCAGCAGGCTGAGGCAGGAGGATTGTAAATCTAAAGCCTGCCTAGGATATTTAGTGATGCCTTGTCTTGGAGCAAAACAGATTCAGAAAACAGCATCTTTGAAGGCACATCCCAGCCTGTGTTGGCACAGAGGTCAGCCTTCTGGGACCACGTGAATGGAGGAAGAACCCACTCTGAGCTGCCGTGGAGCCGTTCTACCTACTGCACCAGGTATCTTCTACAGTCTACGCAAGAGGAAGCCTTGCTTACCTCACTGCAGAAGATGGACACCCGACATCAAGTTAAAACCCCAGGAGGTGGGAATCCGGAGACAGGCACGGCTCACATCACTCACCGATTGTGAGCCAGAAGGTCAGGAATGGCTGTCAATCCGTGGCTCTCACAGCCATGAACAAAGACTCATATGTAAAGACATCATGACTGAGCAACTGCTCCCAAACACCGGTCTCTCTCAAAAGTCACCTTGGGAGGCAGCCAGACAGTGCCAGTCCCTTCCCACGCTTACACAGGCCCTTTGCAACAGTAAGGATGTCCCCTTTAAGATTCATATCAAAACTTAGTATAGAGACTGTTGACATTTAGAGACTGAGTCTTTGGGAAGTAGTTGGGGTTGACTGAGTTATCAAGCTGCGGTCTCCATGGTGGGATCAGTGCTGTCACAAGAAGTAAAGGGGAAGCCAGGTGTGGTGGTACACGCCTTTAATCCCAGCGCCCGGGAGGCAGAGGCGGGCGGATAGATCTCTGTGACTTTGAGGCCAGCCTGGTCTACAGAGGGAGTTCCAAGACAGCCAGGGTTACACAGAGAACCCCTGTCTCAGGAAAACCAAACCAAACCACCGCCACAACAACAATAAAATAGAGGGGAGACCTGAGCAGAGGCCCGTCGTGACACGTGTCACCCTCTGCCGACTGTGCTGCAGCATGAAGACCTCTCAGATGCTGAGCATCCTGTTCTCAGACCTCTCCGACCCCTCAATTGGGGCTCAGATAAACTTCTACTCTGTTTCAGTTGCTAGTTTTGATTATCTTTCTATAGTAACACAAAACAAAGATAACCCTGTCTTTTTTGTTTGTTTGTTTTTTGTTTTTGTTTTCTTTTGTTTTGTTTTTTCGTGACAAGGTTTCTCTGTAGCTTTGGTGCCTGTCCTGGAACTAGCTCTTGTAGATATTATTAGGCTGGCCTCAAACTCACAGAGATCTTCCCGCCTCTGCCTCCCGAGTGCTGGGATTAAAGACGTGCGCCACCACTGCCTGGCTCAAAGATCACCCTGTATGGGAAAAGATTCTCCCAAGGCTCGAGATTGGTAGCAAGTCTCAAGATTTGCAAAGCAAAACCCTAGGTTTGGGGATGGGGCGATGGCTCAGTTGATGAAGTGTTTGCTGCCCAAGTACAAGGACGTGAGTTTGAATCTCTGGCATCTACCTGAAAGCCAGGCACAACAGCCATGTTTGTAAGCACAGTGCGGATAGGATAGGGTGAATCACTGAGCTCACTGACAAGCCAGCCTAGACAACTCAATGAGCTCTGGATTCCAGTCTCAAAAACGAAGTTGGAGAAGGACCAAGGAAGAAACCTCTGGCCTTCACGTGCACACGTGCATGTGCACCCACACACACGTGCCCACGTAATAACCTGTTGTTTGTGTATTTTTTTGTTTGATTGTTTGTTTTTTTGTTTTTCTCAAGGATAGGATTTTTCTATGTATCTCTGGCTGTCCTGGAATTTGCCCTGCAGACCAAATCAGGCTGATCTCAAACTCAGAGATCCTTCTGCCTTTGCCTCCCAAGTGCTGGGATCAAAGGTATGCACCACTATTGCCCGACTTAATTAGGGTTTCTTTGTCTGTGATAAAACACCATGCCCAAAAGACACCTGGAGAGGAAAGAGTTTGTTTCACCTTGCAATTCATGAGTCCATTTTTGAGGAAGTCAAAGCAGGAAGCAGAAGGCAGGAATTGAAGCAGAAGTCATGGAGGAACCCTGCTTACTGGCTTGCTTGGTCATGACTTAGCTTGCTTTGTTACTGCACCCAGGACCACCTTCACAGCACCTGGGACCACCCACTATGGCTGGATCCTTTCATATAAGTCACTGATTAAAATATGTCCTACAAACTTGCCTACAGTCCAATCACATGGAACCATTTCCTCAATTTAGAGTCCCTCTTCCCAGATGGCAATAGAGTGTGTCAGGTTGACATAAAACTAGCCAACACAACACCATACATCACAGAGAGAAAGAGAGAGACACACACACACACCACACGGAGGCGGGGATGAAGGAGGAGAGAGAGAGAGAGAGAGAGAGAGAGAGAGAGAGAGAGAGAGAGAGCCAATGAGATGAAGAACCCAGTTCACTTTAATGTTGTAATTCTACATGTACACATTCCACACTGGAAAAAAATCAATCTTCACTCACCAAAACCACGACTAACACAATGAGCCAGCGTGTATCTATCTGCTTGCATGAAAAGGACCCGTCTATGAAGCGTTGAGGTCTGCTGTCACTGCCTAGCACATCAGGGCTCAATTATGACTGATTTGCTATTGCTGTTACTAATTAAGACAATTAATATTCACCAGCTCAGAAAAAAAAAATTCAAGAGGATCTCTGTTGTGTGTTTGCTATTCACTGGCTGAGAATGTGAAGTGAACTGAGTTCAGAGGCATTCTCCCGGGCATGCGCATGGTGAAGAAGGTGGCGGTGAGGCAGATCTATCTATGTGCTGCTGAACAAGGGTCAGGAAAGCAACTGGTGCTACTGGACTCCCCAGAGAGGCTGTAACCATTAGGAAGGAGTATGTATCCCCACCAAGGACAACCCCCCCAGTGTCAAATCCACACAACTAGCCATAGCCCACACCACTCCTTCCCTCACGCTCAAGGCAAACACAGTCCTTTTCTTTCCATTCCCCTTCCTTTCCCAGCATGCATCAGGGATCTTAATCACTTTAGATTTTAAGTTGAAAACAACCCAGATGATACACAGAACACAATGACAGTGAAAATCATCCTCATATGCCATCTTGACTCTGGCAAATATCTTTCCAGATATCTCGCCACACAGATCCATTTAGCTAAGGACAAGTGATTTCACCAAATAACTTATTCTACTTCATAGTCTTAAAAAATTAAACTCTGAAGTAATTGAAGATGCAGGAAGTTACAAAGAGGGTACAAAGAAGCACCCTGTATTCTTCGCCGTTTTCCCCAATAGTTACAGGTACACAGTTGCAGCATAGGATCTAAACCAAGAAATTGTTATCGCTACAATGTGTGCAGACACATAGCTTTATTCCATTTGTTGCACTGTGTGTAACTGTGACAGTCAAGGTACAGGTCCACCTGTTACTACAAATATCTCTTGTGTTTGAGAACTATTTTGGGGTCCATCCAAATCTTTGAGTTAATAGCTCATTCTTTTTTTTTAACTGATAATTACTATTTCCATACCTTGAATATATTACAGTGTGTTTGTTTATTCACTTATTCAGAGATTTAAGAGTTATATTTATAGCTGGGTGGTGGTGGCGCACACTTTTAATTCCAGCACTCGGGAGGCAGAGGCAGGGCGGATCTCTGTGAGTTCGAGGCCAGCCTGATGTACAGAGCAAGTTCTAGGACAGGTTCCAAAGGTACAGAGAAACCCTGTCTTGAAAAACCAAAAGAAAAAAAAAAGCACTATATTTTGGTTACTTCCAATCTGGGGCTGTCACAAGTAAAGAAATGATAAATAGTCACATGCATTGTCTTTGCTTTTATGGGGTAAGTACACAAGAGTGACGTTTCTGGGTCACATAAGTATAGGGTTAGGTTTGGTTTTGTTTTTAACTAAGAAATCTTTTTTTTAAATTTATTTTTTATTTTTTTATTTTAGAGACAGGGTTTCTCTGTAGTTTTTGGTGCCTGTCCTGGAACTAAGCTCTTATAGACCAGGCTGGCCTCGAACTCACAGAGATTTGCCTGCCTCTGCCTCCCGAGTGCTGGGATTAAAGGCGTGTGCCACCACAGCCCAGCCTAAAAAACCATTATAATCATTTCCCTACATTTTGTCTGGAGCAAAGCTTCATTGCATCGGAGTGACCGTTCTACCTGTGTAGAGAAGTTCACTGAGCTACAGGGAGTGGGCTGGGCAACAGCTTGAGTGCTTTCAGTAATCTGTGTGATGCAATTTGTGAGTTTGTTAAAAATAAATAAATAAGTAAAGCTATTTCAATTAATTAAAAAAAAATAGCTGAACCACTTCACACTTGTATCAGCAATGTGTGAAGGACCCACCTCCCATCTCTGTCAGATTTGGTCTTACCACTTTCATATCAGCCATCCGCATAGGTGTCCTTATCATTCTTTGTGTTTGGAGAGCTTCCTTTGCCTATTTTTCAGAGCCTGTCTCTAGGCAACAAGCGACCCGAGCTTTCCTTCAACCGAGAAGTCTTTCTTGCTCTTCAGCCCTGATTTGCTCACTGGCTAGGGAATTATGAGTCAACTGTGTTCTTTTAGAATATCGAAAAATGTGCCTCTTCCTTCTGACCCCCAAAGTTCTAATGGAAAAATCTGCTGCTGTCTAAACTGCTATCTAAATGTCTTATTGGTGTTATGTGATTTGTTTCTTTTTTAATTCTAAATATGTATTTGATGATTCCAAAGTATTTTACTTGCTTTCAGCTTTTAGAAACTGTCTTTAATGATTCTGAGCGTGGATTGCTGTGCCTTTTCACATTTATAATTCAACCGTCTTCTTGACTATGCAGCCTCACGTCTTTTGCCAAACTAGGGACACAAAACCACTCTATTCTCTTTCAATTTTGGTCCCACTCTCTTTTCTCCATCCTTCTGGGGCTCTCGTGGTATAATTCTTTCTCATACTCCCACGCATCCCCTGCGTCCTATACATTTTATTTTTCACTTTATTTTCTCCGTTTTATTTAGACTTGGTAATTCCTATCTTCAAAATCACGATTCTTCTCTTTTTGTTCTCATTCCATTGTTATATCCATCGAGGGGTAATTCTTTCGTTTGCTTTGTTTTCTGTTTTTGTTGTGGTTAATGTCTATAGTTAGTCTTCATCACCTGCTTGAGCAGATGTGGGGTCACCTGGGACACTGGTGAGGCACACTTCTAGATGTGTCTGTGAGGGCATTCCTAGAAAGGGTAAGCAACGAGAAAGACTCACATTGAAAATGGCCAGCACCACCCATGGCCTGGGAACCTGGCCGGAATAAAGAAGGAAAGGAAAAAGCCAGCAGAATGCTTCCTGCCCAACGCCAGGTAGGGGATTTCCTGTGCCACATATGGGGCATGCCACACACACGGGATTACGGAATCATGGACTGTGTGGGTTACAGAATCATGGACGTATGAATCATGTTATACACACGGGGTTACCAAATGATGGACTGAACTCTCGGAAACCACAAGCTGAAATAAATTCGTTCTCCCTTCTCTATGACAGGTGTTTCCATCTCAGAGACTGAAAGTAATACTGTGGTTTCTCAGTTTTGAAGTTTCTGTTTGGCTCTTTTTTCAACAGTCTATTTACTGAAATTTCTATTTCTGTATTGATCATTTCATATGCGTGTGTGTCTGTGCATGAAGTATATGTGCACACGTGTGGGAGTGTGCATGCTTATACTTGTGAAGAAGCTAAACCATGAAGCCAGGTGGGCTGCTCTATCAACCTTCTGTCTTAGTCTTCGAGACAGAGACTCTCACTGAGTCTTGAGCTCGACTGGCAGCCAGCAAGTCCCAGCAATCCTCCTGCCTCCACTTTCCACAATGCTGGGGTTTCACACACACCTGTGAGGCCACCCCCGGCTTTTTAGGTGGGTGCTGGGATCCGAACTCGGATCCTCAGGTTTGCGTAGATGGTGCTCTTACCCACTGAGCCATCCCTCCAGCCCTGGGATGAGAATTCTAGGTCGCTCGCTCACTGGCTCCCTCACAGCACTTTTGCAGTTGATTGGCTGGCATATAGAACGGCTACTCTGAAGTCTCTGTCAGGCATTTCCAATCTGTGTCATCTCGTGTTGGATCCTTTCTTCTTTTTTCTTCATTCAAGTAAACATCTTTAATCTTGAAACAATGAGTAACTTTTGTTCTGTTGCAATTTAGACATTTGGGTGCATACTTTGTTATGAGGCCCTACACATTATTATCTTTGGGTTCCAGCCCTTCTGCAGTATTCTGAAAAGTTGCTCTGGCAGGGAGCTAAATACCTTGAACTGGGTTAGGTAGTGATGGATTTCGGAGTTCTCAATGTGGCCTCCACTGCCAGGGGAGGTGGGTAGGAGGTGTGGGGGAGCCCCATTATTTCTGGGCAAATGCAGGTCTTCTCGCTAGGTTCCAGCAGATACCTCCTCAGTATAAAGGGCAGGGGTGTTCATTTTGCACCCCAAGTGGCCTCCAGTGGTATTGAGGTCTCGGGGGTCATCTTGTTACTACTACTGATCAGTAGGGGAAAGTCTCAAGTTTCCATTGGCCCTTTTCTGACACCGCCCTAGCTAGGGAGAAGGGGGCAGGCATCTGGGTATCAGTCACTCAGGCTTCCTGGGGTTGAGAGGGCAGGGAACCTGTCCCTGCAAGCCTTCTCTTCCCACTTGGCCTGCTCTCACAATAACACCCGGTGTTGGGGGTGGGTGCTTGACTGTGAACAGGATTACTGCTACATCTCGGCAACAGTGCAGGCCTATCCTGCACACACGGCTTTATGGGCTTGAGTGTAGGTGGGAGGGTCACCGAAGTCATGTTGAGGCTTGGTTCCCAATGCAATGGTGTCAGGGCATTTGAGTTCGCGAGGGATCTGCCCTCACGAGTCTATTCATTTAGCTCTTGAGGAAATGGATTCCTTGTTGCCAGAGCGCATGATTAGGAAGCTGTGTCAGCTCCTGTCTCCTTCCCTCTTTCCTGGAAGTGCCCATTTCACTTCTTCTTCTGCTTTTTCCGCTATGGATAGCAGCACGAAGCCTTGCCACAAGTCCAGAGGACAATAGTGGCTTCTCAGCCTCTAGACCATGAACAGAGATCAACCATTTTGGTTTTCCTAAAAACATGTTAGATAGTCTCCGATTTCTCGTTGTAATTGAGACTAAGAAAAATATGCAAAGTGTACTTTAAAATGTACAATTGCCTGTACGTCCAGAGAACTGAGTTAGTTACAGCTATTTAAACATTCTTCCTTTGGTGTGCTATCTGGTGCTTATCAGCATCACCTGATGGGAATGCCTGATAAAGAGCTGGTCCCTCTCCTTAGCTCTCCCTGCCCTTTAACTTGGCACAACCTTCTGGGTCTTCAGTAGACATGGTTGATTCTCAAACTGAAAAATCACAGGCTGAAGACAACCCCTGTTGGCAGGTGCAGGCCACCCCTTACACATATGACCAAAGACCCCTCCTCCTTTTTCCTTGAATGACAGATTTCAGATTCTTGCAAAGAGCAGGCCCTTTGAAAGACTCAGAGTCCTTTACCCAAAACATAGCCCTGTGGGTAGCCAATAATCTGGAGGGGGCCTAGGGGAAATGAACTTTCCACAAGGCCCAGGCAGGCCCTGCTAGACAGCCTCTGATGTGATTTTGCTCTCACAGCCAAGCTCCTGGGACCCTTTGAATTCTAGTTTATCCTCTGGTCTTGTTCCAGGACCCCTCGTCCCCTTACCTCTCACCACAACTCAGGAACTGCCACCACAAGTTAAGAAAGGATGTCCACTTTCCCTCCGCAATCTGTCACTAATAAAATGTCTGCCCTAGCATTGGATCCAAGAGTCCAACAATTCTCCAAGAGTTCAAGCATCCGGACAGGCTCCAAGGGCTTCTCCTCACTGCTGACCCATGATGTGTTTGTCTTGCTGTACACTACTGCCTACTATGCGTGCTACTGTACACTGCGGACCCATGATGCGTGCTGTTGCACACTGTGGACCCACGATGCATGCTGCTGTACACTGTGGACCCACAATGCGTGCTGCTGTATACTGCGGATCCACAATGGGTGCTGCTGTAAACATGGACCCACAATGCGTGCTGCTGTACACCTTGGACCCACACGATGCGTGCCGCTGTACACCGTGGACCCACGATGCGTGCCACTGTACACCGTGGACCCACGATGCGTGCCGCTGTACACCGCGGATCCACAATGGGTGCGGCTGTAAACATGGACCCACGATGCATGCTGCTGTACACTGCTGACCTGAGATGTGTACCGAAAAACCAAGGCAGTAACTGACAAAGCCCTCAAGTCACAGGTCTCTCCTGTGCTTTCAGCTATCCTGTCTGCAAGGTGGCAGACAAGAACCAGAGGGGTCAGGGCGGCTGGGTGAGACCAAGGGAAGACTGGGGCTGGTTGTTCAGAAGAGTCAGCAAAAGGTAGCAGATGAGGTCAGGTTCTTGCCTCCTCCTTCACGCAAGCATTTGCCCTCCAGCCATTCCAAAAATATGGCTTTTAAATTGTACCTGATTTTTTATCTGGAGCATTCTTCAGCCGTGAGCCCAGTGTCACTCTGTGCAGAGTTCTCATCTTGATTGTGGCTTAAGGGTCCATTTTGTATCTCTACCACTAGGTTGTGAGTGATAGAGATTTCTACAATCTCCTTCCCCCCTCTTTCTCTCTCTGTTCCCCCTCCCCCACCACTTTCTCTCTCTCTCTCTCTCTCTCTCTCTCTCTCTCTCTCTCTCTCTCTCTCACACACACACATCTACCACCGAAGAACAGATGTTAGGGAAAGAGCTTTGGATGGTCCAAAGATGAACAGTCAAACAAGATAATTCTCAGGCAAGAGGAACTGAAAACAAAAATTTCCAAGAGCAATACCTATCAATCACAAAGAATGGATCGCCAGTGGTGCAGTGGTGGGATTTCAGGCAGTAGAACAGACAAGGAAAGGAGGAAACAGAAAATGTGGCCAAAGGCTTTCTTTAAGATCTGAGGGGCATGTCCTACCTACTCAGTCACATATAATTATGTTGTGGCCATATCATTTTTCATTTTCCTTAGGACAAAAACTTATCTTCATTGACTTAAAAGAGCAGCAAAAGTATCCATTAATTTACCAATTAATGTGTGTTGTGTGTGAGAGAGAGCATTTGTCTGTATATGTCTGTGTGTGTGTGTCCCTGTGAATATATGAGCATGTGTCTCTGGGTGTGTGAGTGTGTCTCTATGTGTGAGTGGTGTGTGGTGTGTGCATGCGTACAGGGGTGTGGAATCCAGAGGTTGACATCGGGTACTTTTCTCAGCCTTGGTCTCCACACTGCGGCCGCTCAGCTGTGCCATCCAGGACCACTCCCTGGTACCTAGGCTCCCTCTCCTGTGTAAGATGAAGGTAAAGGCAGAACCTCACAAGGTTAAGGATTAAACCTGATGATGTACATTGAAAGGCTGGCATCACAGGGCCTGCCACAGTAAATTCAAATAACTAATCTTTGTTACTGTCATTAATACGAAGGTGATGTCACTGTTGCTGCAGTTGTTGTGCCGCTTGATACCCCGTCCTTCCGCCATGACGTCAACCCCTCTCCATGTCCAGTTGTTGAGTTGTTTTGTAGGATGGGAGGAACAATAATAAAAAATAATGTTCCCTGCTGAATGAGGTAGAAGATGTAGTTGAGAAATGGACCATGGTCTCATGGATCAAAAAGGCAATCAAGTGAATCCTAGCGAGGGTGCTAGAGGCTCCCATGATTCCTCAAGCTGCCAGGGAGACCGAGGTGCTCAGAGAGTCTGCAGTTCCTCTGGTCCAGACTCCTCAGTCGGAAGTGCTAAGGAAGCTGCAGACCACCACAAAGTGAGTGACGCTCCAGGAACATCAAGGACACCCAGCATGGTGGCTGCCTTCCCAGATCACTGGTCACACTTGAAAGATGAAGAGCATAGTCCATAGTATTCACATGATATGCCTGTGATGGCCCGGAGAGCAAGGAGGGGAATGACTTCTGAAGGCCCAATGTCTATGATTTCAATGACACCTCTTAGCGGTAGGGGTGGCTCAGACCATGCCTAATAACTTTGCTGCAGAGGAGAGCAAGGGAAGGCTGCGTTATGAAGCCTTGGGCATTTTTTTAGGAGTTCCAGAAGCCTGGCCCTCTGACCATCAGGGCCAACTCTGGGACATAGAGGCACCAGGTGTCATAAGAGAGGTTGAACTAAGGAAATTCCATCTTGTCGAAAGTTTAAGGTTTCACAGGTCCCAGCCGTAGAACAATTCACTGCCCTATATGGGAGTCTTCATGAGTGACGTGAACTAGGGACTCTGTCAGCCTTTTAAGGAACGAATGAGAGACTATTTATGTCCTTGGCCATTTACAGTCAAGTGAGAAGCCTGCACAATGACGAAGAGCCTGAGACTAGAGAGCATGACATCGACTCCTCTACCTGCCCCTCCCATGAGACTGCTGGTCCTTCTTCCCAGACTTCCCACTCCAGCTCTGACCATAGATGGCCAGCATCCAGTGACAGACACCAAACGACTGTTTGGTTGTGAGACAGTGGCTGACAATTGACTCTTGTCAACCATTCTGACTGTCCTAGCACCAGGCTCCTTTGGTAAAGAAGTGACTGGTAACAGTTACAGTCACTGGAGAGTTAGTGGTCATGCTCATGGGATCTCAGGTGTTCAATCCACCTTTGACTTCAGGTTCAATGACGTGTTCCATGGGGCTCAGAAGGACCAGCTTTCTGAGGGAGACTCCAGTACCTAGCCCTTCCTATGAGTTCTGTCCTGAGAGTCGTGGGGACTTGCTTCAGTGGGAGTCAGTGCACTCTGGCTGGTAGAGGCCTCCTCCTCTTCCCCATTGTCCTCTGACCCTGCTCCACTCATGACTCTGTAATCTCTCTGGAATCTTTGCTCCCTCCTGTCCTCCTCCTGGTCGCTCTGGACTTCATCCTAGTTTCAAGGGTGAAGAATTTAATGTGAAGGGTCCTTGAAAACTGCACACCTAAAGTTGGACTCTCAGGCAGTCCTTAGACCTTCCCCGCCTTAAGGCAAAGCTTTGACTCGGCACCAGGTATACTGCAGATGAGGCCAGTCTTCTTCCTGGCTCCTAGTAAGATAAGGAAAGAGTCTCACTCTTCTCTAAATCCTCAGGGACATTCAGCTCAACTTGATTACTAAGTGACAGGCATGTTCCCAGGTACTTGGTGAAAAAAACCTAAACTTGGACCTTCTGCCGCTCATGTTCTGTATGTATAGAGTACCTAGGACTGGGGTGGGAGGAGGAAGTAAATCAAATTATATGGCACTTTGAAGGTGAAAAAAATTACACTGAGTAAAGAGATCAATGCTGAGGAGGGGAGGGTGTGGTCCAACTGAACTTCAAGAAGGTCATAATTGTGCTCAAGGTTATAGAAGGTGAGCCCTGTGGCAGGAATGGCTTAACCTTTAGGTGGTGTGATGGCTGGCTTTAATTGTTAATTTGGTACATTCTGGCATCATGGAGGGGAGTGTCAATGAGGGATTATCTAGGTTAGGTTGGCCTCTGGGCATGTCTGTAGGAGGTTATCATGATTGTGTTCCTTAAGGCAGAAAAACTTTCCCACCGCCCCCGGTAGCTTTCCCTTTGCAGCATCCCTAATTTAGGGAAGAGGGCGGAGGTAATTAGCTGCTTGAGTCCCTGCCGCTTTGATCTTTCCCACAGTGATGGTCCTAGGACTGTGAGCTAAAATCCACACTCTTTCCCCTAAGTTGCTTTTGACAGTTTTTTTGTTGTTGTTGTTGTTTTGGGTTTTTTTTCTTCTTCTTTTTTTTTCTTATTGCAGAAACAGAAATAAACCTAAGGCAGGTATGGAAAAGCCAAAGATTGCCCCTAGGAGACTTTGAGGGCAGCAAATACTAGAAAAACAAGTTTGCTCATTCCAAAGCGAGGAAATACAAATGCTAGAGTGAATAAGGCCTATACCAAGTCCCTTAGCTGGCAAACCGAGGTAGAGTTGTGGGACGTTTAAATGAATAAAACAGATTTCTTTCACGTCACAGAAGTTCCCAAGTCTACAGAGTTGCTATGAAAGTATCATTGATTATACACTAAATATCATTACAGCAGAATAATTTCGAAGCCAAACCGTAAATATTCTTTCAAAATAGACAACAAATTATCAAACCTAGATGATTAGATGTGGAACGCGCCAAGCTTTCCTTTGTTTCCTGTATAGAGTCCTAAAGTGGGATCAGGTCAGAGGTGGTCCTAAGTCAATAAATAGTCCCACCCGCTGTGTCTCGTGTCCCAGTGTCACGTGAGAGCCAGCTGTCCAGCAGAATGAGGTACAACCCATTGTGTGCAGAATTTCTCCCTTCTCGGTGCTCACAAAGGAGCCGAGGGCCCCAGCCCATTGAGCTGCATCCCAGCGCTCAGAATCCACTTCTAATGTCCACCTGCACCAAGGGAGTTTTGGTTTCTTTGTTTTGTTGCTTGTGTCCCTGTGGAATCTCATCTTCCAGGGCCTCCCTTTCTCTCCCTGTGTCTCTGGCTGGGCACATCTCACTGCTGAAGATATGGTGTCCAGGGAAGAAGGAATATACTAGGATGTGTTCTCCCAGCCACTAGATGGTCCAGGTTCACATGTTTGTTAATGCTGCTCTAAATAGCAGATGCCTGCCACATTTCTGCTACCGGACTGGGTGCTTGGCCAGAAGAAGAATTCTGGTACTGTGTCTCTAATTTTTTTCTCTTTCAGTGCTGGAGTTTGAACCCTGGACTTCAATCATGCTAGGTCAGTTCTCTACCATTGAGCCACCTTCTCAATCAAGCACCTGCTCTTGAGCTACAATACCCCAAAGCTCATGTCCTTGCGAATTTGGAGTCTGGTCTTCCAGAACAATGTGTCAGCAAAAGGGGCCTGTGAGAAATCCCCTGAACAGAGAGAATACACGCCATCAAGTTTCCCTCCTGCCCAGGCTGCCTCCTCAGAGAGCAACGCCCCACCCAGTATCCCACACACCCTATCCCACGGGTCTGTGTAGCAAGTCCTCCGCCAATTCAATGCTGCTGATCACGTTTGAAAACTGTTGACCTCACCAGAGGTTCTCAACCTGTGGGTCGTGACCCTCTGGGGGTCGAATAGCTCTTTCACAGGGGACGCCTAAGATCATTGGGAAACACAGATTTCTTTTTGAATATGCTAAAAAGTTTAATTGAAAGAATTTCAGAAAATCCAAGGAATAAGAAGCGATTAAGGAAAGAAATTACAAAATAGAAAGTACAAAAATATGGTAAATTTTTTTTTAAAAAAAATCACATTTATTTTACATGTATGTCTCACCTGTAACAGGATGCACATGTGAATCTTAGGGACTAAACTCAGGTTTTGAGCAACCTAATTTGTAAAAACATACTACTTAGTACTATCCTAGATGGTGTGGTATACATCCTTAATCTCAATTCTTAGGAGTCTGAGGCAGGATGATTGTGAGTTTAAGGCCATCCTTGTATTTAAAAAGAAAAGAAAAAGTGGGCCCAGAAGACTGCTGAATCTCTACTCCATTCATTTTTATGAAAAACAAAGCAGAACTAATTGAATATACTAGAAAGCTGCCATTAGAAACAATTTTGGAAGGAACGGTGTCTCCTCTCAACTCCTGTTTTAGCACAGGCGCTTACAAGGAAACACGGATATTTATACTACAACATGAAACAGTAGCAAAATTACAGTTCTGAAGTGGCAATGGAAACAGTTTTATGGTTGGGGGTCACCACACATGAGGACCTGAGTTAAAGGGCTGAGATCCTGGCTAGAGATGATGCTCTCCATGTAGATAAATTCTACTCTCATGGTGCGATATCATGGACTCTGGGAAGCCCTGTACTGTGGGGTCTTTCCTGAAGAGTCATAGATACCCCAGTTCATGGACTGGGGAGAAGATGTGATGCTGTAGCTGAGTGCTGAAGCCAGCTGGCCTGTGGACCAGCACCTGTACGCAGGGCTTGATATCTTCCCGGAGAAGTGCTGGGGCCAGTAAAGGAAACGACCCAAGAGGCAGTCCGCCTCATAGCCAACACTCAGCCTAAATTCCAATACGATTACAAGTGTCACAACTCCAAAATCATGGTACAATATTTGTCGTGGCCCTCAGAGCTCATGGGGCAGTGACAACTTCCCAGCCGGGACAGCCCAAGGACAGAATTCTGTCCACAGTCCTCAAATCAGCCCGGCCTCTGGTTTTCCTGTGGCCGCCTCCCCCTGGTAGCAGACATCGAGAACCCAACAGGGCCACCTCTGCCTCCTGCCACAGGTGGTGGCTTTGGTGGCTCTCTTGGTGGGCCCTACAGCCAGATCGGTGGGTAGTGAGCCACGCTGACTTTCTTTTCTCCTTTCTGCTGAGAAATACTTGGGCTGTGAATTCAGGCACTGAAGAATACCAAACATTTTCCGAAGTCTACCCTTGAACAGCAAGCTGTTTGCCCTCCCATCTATACCAGGCCCTCAAAGGCTGCTCTGCGGACTGGTATCGGGGCCCAGGCTCTTATTCTACATCCTTTGTGGAGTATTTGTAGTCAGTGTTTAGACCCCGTCATGGTGTTTGGGTGGCACCGCTTGCAAGGGTGTGATCAGTGGGCTTGTGGAAGCCTTTGTTCCGGTTCCAGTTCACAGAATCGTCATTGTACATGACCTCCACCGTTCACACACCAGCGTCCCCTCTGAAGGCTGTGAGCACTCAGAGACCTAGAAACTTGGAGACTTGGAAGCCTGACTTGGATAAACGCGAAGAGGTTCTCTGTGCTTTCCTCTCTGCCTCCTCTGGTCCCACCCTCCCTGCCTTCGGGGCTACGATGTCGAAAATTCTGGAATGATTCAGAATGTTTCTTTCTGAGGAAGGGGTCAAAGGGGAACCTAGAGCAATGCTAAGATTCATTTTGGACCTTTACCCAAGCACCAGGCAGCCAGGAACAACTTTCCAAAAATCTTACCTGTGCCTGGAGGAGCTCAATGAGGAGGGACAAGGGGTAGGGTGGGGCCAGCACAGGATGTGCAGCCTGGGTTAATGCCACAAGACCCAGAGGAGGACAGAAGCTAGCAAAGGAACCCCTTGGTACCCTGAGGGAAGAGGGGGCTGTCCTTTGGTGGGAGCATCACATGCACTCTTCCAGAGCTTTCCACTGACCCCCTCCGGCCACCACAGTGGAAAAATCCCTTTATCTCCTTCTGTGCCTCTTCCACTCGGCTGATTTAGGAGATTTTCCAGCTCAGTGAGCCGTGGACTGAGAGACAGGCTGCATGTGGCTTTCAGATCCCAGACCTCCAGCCTCCGTCCTCAGTCATTACGCTGGGGGAGTCAGCTAATTAATTAGGCGACCTTTGTGTGTTGCTGGGCGCTGGGCTGGGTTATGAGCGCAGGTGCTCAGTAGGCCTGACCCCCTGTTCACAGAGCTACAGCGCAAAAGCCAGGAGTGAACAAGCTCCAATCAGAGAGCAGCAAGGGGGTGGGGTGGGGGAGGGGGAATAGGGCCAGAACATGCATCCTGATGGCTCGCAGCTCCTCAAGGCTCTTCAAGCAGATTCATGGGATGTGACAGAAAAGTCTTCAGAACTGAAAACATCCCTCCCCGAGACTCACACATGAACGCCCGTGACTAAGCCACGCTTTGAAAGAGGCATGGTCCCATCTGTGCAGTGACCCGAGGACAGCGGATCTGCTAAGAAACAGGTGTCTGCCCTGGAAAGAAATGTCTACCAGCAGGTTCTGTGGAGGCCTGAGGGTACCAAACACACACCAGTGGCTGGGCACCTATGTGTGTTAGGCCAAGGGCTAGGGTCCTGGTTACCCTGCAGTGATGTATTCTGTTAGTTCTTGGGGGAGCTTAGGAGAACTCTGTACCTTTGGCTCATGTCTCTTGGTGACTCTGGCTGCCCATGAGGAAGCATTCTTTCTGCAGCCATCTGTACAGTTATCAATGATGGAGTCTGCTAAATATCTTGAATTGTAGCCTTCAGGATGCCAGAATGCACCGGGCAATGTCTACTGTGCTGTGTGAGGGGGTGGGCACGTGCCCTTTTACATCTCGTTGTGTTAACAGAGCTCACAAACAGTACAGCTTGTGTTCACAAGGCGGTCAGAGTCCCTTGGAAGCACTCAGAGCCACTTCTCTTGAGGCCAGGCTCCAATCCAGTGGCCGGGCAAGGTTAGGTAACAGACATAGGCCAGCTGTAAGCCACAGCCCTGCCGGGGGTGGGGTGGGGTGGAGGGGTAGGGTGGGGGTTAACCTCCTGGTGAGAGAGCCTAAGCAAGCTGGCATGGATAAGCTGACACTATGATGGCTCGTGGATACCCACAGCTTTGGCATCTGTCAATCACCTGCTGCAGCTGCACAACAGAAACCCTTCTAACTGTATGCACCAGTCTGCATTAGTTGCCTGTGGCTGTTGCGACAAATGACCGTAGACTCAGAAGCTTAGAAACAGTGAGCTCAGGTTATCCAAATGGCTCGGCACAGAAAGGAGCTTACCACCAAGCCTGAAGACCTGAGTTAGACTTCTGGGTTCCTCAGGGTAGGAGAGAACCCACTACTACATGTCTGACCTCTACTCACAAGGTGATACCAGGGCCACCAAATAAATAGATTAAAAAAAAAAAACCCTACACATTCATTATCTTGTAAATTTGGAGGTTAAAAGTTCAAAGGCAGTTTCATGGCGCCAAAGTCAAAATTTCTGGGCTGGATCCTTCTGGTCCTCTAGGCAGGAATCCGAGCCTTGCTTCTTGAAATTCCCAGGAGGGGCTCACACTCCCTGACTTGAGGCCACATCCTTGCATCTCTGCCTTTGTTTTCCTATAGCCTTTTGTCTCTCAAGCCTCCAAGTGCTTTCCTTTTAGACAACTGGGAGATGACTCAGCGGTTAAGAGCCCAGTGTTCTGGAAGAGGACCCTAAAGTTTGATTCCCGGACCCCACATCAGTCAGCTCACAATTGCTTGCTTCTCCAGCTCCATGGAAGCTGACAGTCCCCATGACCTCATACATGGACATACACATGTACACACAAATAATAATAAAATGGTTTGTTGTTTTTTTTTTTTTTTCCCCAAAAAGATCCCTGTGTGGGCCGTAAAGTGTTTGCCTTGCAGGCACAGGACCTGTGGTTGCCCCGGAACCCATGTGAAAAACCTGGGCATGATGGTGTACACTTGTAATCCCAGCGCTGTAGAGATGGGGGCGGTCGTCCCCTGGTGCTAGCCAATCTAGCCTCCTGCGTGAGTTCCAGGTTCAGGGAAATTCTGTCTCAAGCACGAGAAGGTGTTGGCGCCTGGGGTTGCCCTTTGACCTTGGGATGGGGAAAGGAGGGTCGGAGAGTGGGAGCGCACAAGCTTTTTTCCCATCAGGCTGCGGCCACAGCTTCCAGCAATCAGGCCGTAGGTGCCGCGGAAGCCATTATTCTGCCTACGACACCCCTCCCCCCAATTCATCCTTCACCAGCCTCACAGTGGCTCCGCGAGGATCAGAGCGGTTAGGCAATTTGCCAAAAGTCACCCAGGCAGAAAGTGGTGAGGGAGTGATGTGGGATACCGGGCTGTAGGATCCCAACAGAGTCTAACAGCCAGAGGAGGCCAAGGCCCGGTCGCTCAGCAAAGACCGGCAGCTTCCCTCTCATTCACGTCTCCGCCAGCCCCCGCCCCGGGGCAGTCCTTTGTTTTCCTAAGGGTTGGGAGCCGAGTCTTTGTCTGAGCACAAAGAGAACACCTGCAGACTGTCCTACTTCAAGAAGTGACCCACATTAGAAGAATAGAGCCAGGCAGGCCACAGCTGGCTCCAATGCCCCCACCTCCACCCCACCCCCACCCTTCAGCCTTTATGGCGGTCCAAAGGTTGCTGGCCCAGAGTCTAACATGTGGCTTGGTCAATGATTTTCTCAATTAGCCCAGAAGTACATAACCTCCTTATTACCTAGGGGGATGTTCTGTGTCCAGGGGACCCTCAGTCTTGAGCCAACAGCAAGAAAAAAATAAAAACCCAAAATGGTTTTGTATCTTTGGCACTGTGCCAGAGCCCTCCCGCAAGGCTCTGAAGTCAACATTGACTTGTTTTTAGTGAGGCACTGTTAATTCAATATTTAAATGGCATTCGATGGTGCTGACAGGCATTACGCATTTTTCTCAAGGACGTGTGGACAAGCAGTCAAAAACCCGCCAGGAATAAAAGCTCGCTTGGGCCACGCTGAGCTATTCAGTGGCTCAGAGGTTTGCTCTGAGGCCAGCAGGCAGGTTGAGCTGCTCAGTAATTCAAGGATTAAAGAAAAGTTAATCACTGGGCAGGAAGCTCCCTCTTGACAACCAGGGCTCCAGCTGCCATCCCATGCAAGCTCCTGGCCTGGCTTCTAGAGACAGTATATCCCCTGCCTCCTGCCCAAGTGTGCCCTGAGACGAACCAGGTTGGGTGAGAAATAGGTCAGGGGAAAATGTGGGTCTGGGTGGAAAATCAGGAAATCTGTGAAGAGAAGCAAAACAGAGGCCACGTTTTCTTTGCTGAAGATCAGTTCCGACAATGGGCGGATCAAACTCTGTAAATGCTTCATGTGAAGGGACCAACCCCAGGGGAGTAGGGCTGGCAGAAACAACACAGAGTCAGGAAGGCTCCTCACTACAGGTGGGAAGAGAAAGGATCACACTGGTTTTAGAGATCGATTTCACATAGCAAAGGGAAGAGTTACACACCTGTGGACCTATCATCTCATATTAAAATATTTGAGATATTCATATTTGGGGGTGGTCACATTTACACATTTTAAAAGCTGTCCGATTAATAAATCCCAAAGGTAGTACCATGGTGCTTTTTTTTTTTTTTTGGTCCTTTAGACGGGGTCTCACTGTACAGCCCTGGCTGCTTACTCTATAACTCACTCTGTAGACCAAGGGTGGCCTTGAACTCCTAGAAATTCACCTACCTCTGCCTCCCAAGTCCTAGGGTTAAAGGTGTGTGCCTCTGTGCCCAGCCATAACTCATTTTATTTATTTAATATTTAATTATTTATTTGTTTGTGGCAGGGTTTCTCTGTGTAGCCCTGACTGTCCTAGAATTCACTTGGTAGACCAGGCTGTCCTCGATTTCACAGCGATCTGCCTGCCTCTGCCTTCCAAGTGCTGGGTTAAATGGCAGGTGCCACAATGCTCAACCCCCATATACATTCTGAAAGTGGATTTACTTAATGAAAAGAGTGTGTTTCCATTAACTTCTGCAGGGCATACATAGTAAAACCACCACCACCCCCCACCCCCGAAGTTTAGGGACTTGAAACAATGGTTTGTTTATGACTCTGACCAGTTGATCTTAAAGATCCTTTGCAGGGTTCTCCTGGCATCTGCACCAGACTGCATCCCACTGGAGGGTGCCGGACTGGAAAACTCTGCCAGGCAGTCTGTGCTGGAGGTTGGGTTGAAGCAAGCATGTGGTTCTCCTTCACATGGCTCTCACGTGCCCACCAGGCACTTCGAGAACACAGGGTTCCCAGGGGACATGGACAGGGCATCCATGGCTCCCGGACCCTCAGTTTTTTGATTCATGTGCTAATACTTCTGCTACATTATGCTGGCCAAGTCGAGCCTCAGGTGCAGGCCAGACTCAAGAGGGTGTAGATA
Organism: Myodes glareolus; assembly: GCF_982192425.1. NCBI lineage: Eukaryota > Metazoa > Chordata > Mammalia > Rodentia > Cricetidae > Myodes > Myodes glareolus. The sequence continues at coordinate 73,463,337 of NC_142032.1, forward strand.
CGGAATCTCTCCATCGATGAGTGGTGGAGCTAGGGACTCAGGGTGTAGATTCAAGGTTGTGTGACTCACCGAGGCCATTATCACCGTACTCTGGCCCAGGACTGAACATCTTAAGCTTTCCCCCCCAACCTTTTCTTTTCAAACAGGGTCTCATTTATCCCAGACTGGCCTCAAACTCACTATATAGCTATGGATGACTTTGAATTTCTGACCCTCTTATCTCTACCTCACCCCCACCCCTACCCCCAGTGCTGGGATACAGGCATTCACGACGGCTTGAGTATAGATGATTCTGGAGATGGAACCTAGGGCTTCACGCGTACTAGACAAGTACTCTACCACCAAGCCCCAGGCCCTGATCCCTTTTCTAACATGCACGTCGGCCCAAGAAAAGCAGCCAGCCTCTCTTTTTAGAATATTGAACTTTATATGAGCTGGTAAATCACTTCTGGAACAGTCTGCACAATATGATGGGGGGTGTGGAGGTCTGTCCCCTGAGTGGCCACAGTGACATGGCTGTTGTTGTTGTTTAAAAGGCAGGCGTGTTCCCTGGCAGGCTCACAGAGCAGCCGCTAGTCCGACAAGGATGGCTGTGGGTCCCTGCAAGATCTCCAGGGTGGCAGGCTAGTCCCGCCATGCGGCCGGACGAGTCAGGTGGGCGGTACAGCGGATAAAAGGCTCACAGGACATAGTAAATAGACGTAAGGCTAGGCATAAGGGCAAACATTTATTACTTAAAGAAGAAGGAGAGAAAGAAAGACAGAAATAGAAAAGAGGGCGGAGAGAGGAAAAACACGTGTGCACACGCCAAGAGTCGGGGATAGAAGAGAAAGAGTTAAGATGGTGACCAGGAGGTCAGAAGTCGCTGGGAGTGGGCGTGGCTTGCCCTTAAAGGGACCAGAGCAAAAGAATAACAGCTGTGACCAAAGCAAGCTAAAGGGTTATAGAGAAAAGTAGAGGGATCCTCCCCCGCTTTGGATAGAGCAAGTCCTGAGCCCCAGAGACATCATTCCTGCCCAAGCTCTTCCCCTCTACTAGGGTTGAAATAAAAAAAATCCTTGATGCTGCTTGACCTTCATGACCCCTCCACAACCTCCAAGACCACTCCATGACTTTTGCTGAAAGGCCATCCAGCAAAAAGACACTTCACTGCAGCAACATTGGAAAAAAGTACGCATGTCATCAGGGTAGGCACACACTTAGAAGAGAAATCAAAATTTAATACATCCATATTTCCACTATCCTTCAGGATCCCCAAAGTCCTATCACCCAGCCTGCTGCTGGCTCTGATAGCCCTGGCCGCCCAGGAAGAATGTGTGTTTTGAAGGTACCAGGCTTCCCTGCATGTGCTGTCATCTGGACCAGAATCTGCTGAGCTCCCACCTTCCTCCTCTTTGCTCTCCCATCAGCTCCGTGTTGTAGGATTTGTACATCCCAGGACTTGCCCATCCAAGCGCACAGGTCAGTGGCGGTCAGCACACTCACAGAGCTTAACAACTGTTATCACGCTCATTGTAGCATTCTTTCCTCACCTCAAGCAGAAACTTGTATCCTTTGACTCTTGTCTCTAAGGCTCCCTGCCTTCCTGGCCTCGGCCCTTCTGTCTAGGGAGGTCCCGCCTCCTAACACTTTCCTTTTGTTTCTTGGTGTATTTTTGAGATAGGGTTTTACATAGCTCGAGCTGGCATCAGACTTGTTTTATTGCTAAGGCTGGACTTGAACTCCCTATCTCCCTGTCCCCGCCTCTCAAGAACTGGGATTACAGGTGTGACCCACCATGCCCAAATTCTACACATTCTTCTATGAACAAAATCACACAAGATGTGGTTTTGATGGCTGCTTCTTTTGCTCAGTATGCTATTTTTAGGGTTCATCCATGTACCAAGCACAGGTCTTCCATTACTTTATTTTTGCCAGGGATGAAGCCAGAGAGATCCCTGAACATGCTAAGCACATGCTCTACCATGCTATACCCCAAAACTGAATAATATTTCATTATATGACTTGCCCGCATTTCATCTTTCCATTCACTTATACAAGGATATTTAGCCTTTTCCATCTTTGAGAGCTTGCAAATATTATTGCCATGAACATTCACGTGCAAGCTTCTATGTGGACATGTGCTTTAGTTTCTCTAGATCATTCTAGGAGGAACCTTCACTTACGTTTCATATTTTCACTTTATATATTCCGTCGGCAGTGCATAAGGAATCAAGTTCCCCACATCCCCCCATTAGCTTATTTTGCTTCTTACTCCTACTTGGATAAAGCATCCTCTTCCTGGGAAGGATCCTCCTTTAGGAATTGCCTGCTCCCCACAGGGTCTAGGCCTCTTTATTTGCTTTATAGTTGCAACAAGCTGCCCCTACGTCAGTGCACCAAGCCTTCCTCACTGCCTTAACAACTTCCACAGCTGTTCTTCCCAGACACTGGGGCTCATAATGGCAAGGCCCGTTTGTGTCTTTTGCTCACCTTTGCAACCCTAACTCTTGACCTGGCTGCAGCTCACCTATCTGTGGAGTCAAGGATCAGGAGTACAAGGGTCACATGAGTCAGAATCATGAGGAACATCAATGTTTCCTGGTCTCCTGCTCCTGACCTGCCCACATGGCAGTCATGAGCTGTGTGTGACTGGTTACTGGATGTGACTCCCAGGCAACATTCTAGTCTGTTTCATTTTGGTGTATTTAAAATACAAATACACACAAGTAGAAGGAGCAAGGTACCAGTGATATTTCAATACAGACGGAGCTCTGCTTCCCTGACCTGAAGTATGGTTTCTCCTGGCCCCTGGAAGGTGGACTCCCTCTGAGTAGTTCAGCTGAGGTTTTGGGGTGGTCCAAAGTGAGCCTGAGACATGACTGGTGCCATTTGTACAGGAAGGGAGAGGATCTTGAGCCCTGGGGCGTGTGACATCAAGGAGCACTGGTCCATGTTCCAGGGTGGGCACACTCCATTGACTTCCACCAATGGCTATTTAAGCTTACATCAGTATGATGGCAGAGAAGTCAGAACCCAGCCTCTTTGTTGCAGTGGTCATGCTTCAGACACTTAGCGGCTGCACTTAGCTTGTGGCTACCACATTGGGTAGTGTAACATGAGGGCCGGCTTGTTGGGGTATCTGTCCCGCCTGATACCCCACAGTCGGTATGCCCCAAAGAGAACATCACACACAGGATTCCATAAGGTTATAAACTGATTGGCCCATTAGGTCAGGCTTCTTATTAACTCTTATAACTTATATTAACCCATTATTCTCATCTATGTTAGCCATACAGCTCTGTACCTTTTTCAGCTGGGCAGGTTACATGCTGCCTCTTCAGTGGTCTGCGCAGGAGAGGCTGAGGAAGTTTCTGCTTCCCAGAATTCTCCTGTTCTCATTGCATCACCTCTACTTCCTGTCTGGTTTTCCCGCCTATACTTCCTGCCTGGCCAATCAGCGTTTTATTAAAATATGATTGACAGAATACAGACAATTCTCCCACACCAGGGTAGGACGAGTATATGGTATTTTTGTGCGTGTAAGCAGCTCTGTCAGCTAGCCCTTCTTTGGGGCTTCCTGGGGGCGGAGTTGGAGGGGTTCTCTTTTCCTGGAAGAAGCTCCTCCACTGTCAACTGGCAAGGACTCGGGTCCATGCATCCAAATCTCACACCCCACATCCATCCTGTGGGAGAAGTGGGGCCAGTCTGGCCCTCCTTACTGCCCTGAGCGGTCCACCCATCCTCTGAGAGCTAGCAAGCCCGGCACTTCCCTGCCCATCCTAGGTTTACAAGGGCTTCTCTCCTCTGGTACTGCAAGACATAATGGTCTGTAGGACACAAAACCTCTGAAAAGAGGAGAGAGACTTAGGTGTGGTGGTTCATGCCTGTAATCCTGAGGCAGGACGATTGTGAGTTCCAGGTTAGCCTGGGCTACATAATAAGAGGCTATTTCAAAAAGGAGGTAGGCAAGCCTGGAGTGGTGGTGCACGCCTTTAATCCTGGCACCTAGCACTCAGGAGGCAGAGGCAGATGGATCTACAAGAAATAATAAAAAAGGAGCTGCAGAAGGGCCTTTCTTACTCTTTCTATACTGCTGTCTTCTCCTCATCCTCCTCTCTCTTCCTTCTTCTCCCCCACGTATGTGTGCTCTCTACCTTCGTTTATTTATATTCATTCATTCATTTGTTTATTTATTTAGACATTTAGACAAGGTCTCACTATGTAGCTCTGTAACAGGATGACCTCAATTTGAACTCACAGAGATCTGCCTACTCTGATTCCCAAGTTCTGGAATTTAAGGTATGTGCCATATTCAATTCTACCTTTTTTCATTTTTTTTTCTTGAGGCAGGGTCTTTCACTGATTGCTCAGTTAGCTCCAGAATTTCCTGCCTTGGCCTCCTCATCAGTGGTGGGGTGTCCACTACCACATCTGGTTTTTTATGTGAGTTCTGAGGAGTCAAACGCAAGTCTCCTTCTTGTGTGGCAAGCGCTTTACCCACTGAGCCATCTTCCCAACCCTCAGTTTCATCTTATTCTGTCAAGCCCACAGTAAAGTAAGCCAGTGTTTTCTTCCCGAGTACCACCACGCCTGCTCCACAGGCTCAGTTTCTCCTCTACTCTCAAAAATCACCACCTGTGACTGCAGCCTGAAAGACCCAAGGCAGCCACAGGTCCAGCCGCCTCATTCTGCATCAGGCCCCAAGGAGGACGCATCCAAGCCTACATGGTGTCTGCCTCAACCTTCAATAAGTACCAAATCACTCCAAACAGCAAGTGAGCAACAGGAATAAAGTTTATCGAGTGTTGGCGATGGGTTTAGGTGCTTGACAAAGTCTCCGACGTCGGACGGGATTCTGAGGCCGAGAGTTTAGCTGACTTGCCCAGGCCCACAACTAGGAGGAGGCAGAGTTGGGAGCCAAATCTAGGTCATCTGGAACCTGAAAGTGGCTATGCATCAAGGGGATCTGAAGCTAACTTGCGAGGACAAATCTTTCCTTCTCTAGGGCCTGGGAAATGAAGTGCATGATGAGAGAAGCAAGCAGAGTCATAGGACGCAACACTGCCCAGTGCCTGTATCCACTGCCTTGAGCTGGTGGGAACCTCTTGAGAATTTTTTTTTTTTTTTTGTCTCAAGACTTGTACTTCCCAAGTTCAGAGGCTGTATGGTTGGACTCCTTGCCTCTCACCCCAGATGTGTTAGTTTCATTTTTAACCATTAAGCAAGGAGGACCCAGTGCTGCAAGGTGCATGTTCTAGTTTCGCTTCTGTTGCTAGTACTCAAAGCAACTTTGCAAAGGAAAAGATGTATTTGACTTACACTGCCAGGTACATCATTGTGGGCAAGAACTCAAGGGAGACCTTGAAAACCAAACCTGTAGAGGGATGCTGCCTGCTGGCTCATTCATAAGCTCATGCTTAGCTAACTTTCTACTACAACCCAGGACTGTCTGCCTGCCCAGGGAGTGGTACTGCTCACAGTGGGCTAGACCGTTCTACATCAACTAACTAGGAGGCAATGCCCTACAGACATGTGTGCAGGCCAGTCTCATCTGGGCAATCCTCCGCTGAGACTCCCTTCTCAGATGACTTAGACAGTGTCAAGTTAACAGTTAATGCTACAAAGGTTGCCATTTTCAGCTACTGCAATTCTGACTCCCAAGTTCGAGGTCAACTCTGCCCTCTGGTGGACAGGAGCAGATTCTCAGAATTAGAGCCAATGGTTCTTCCATGGGGGAGCTTTCTCGTGGAGACTGTGTGAATATTGTATTAGAGGATGATTTCTTTTTTCTTCTTTTCACCCAGGGTGGTGAGGCAGATTCCTAAACTTGTTGTTTTGTGGGGGAGGGGAGCACTGGGAAGAAAGATAAGTGTGTGTGTGTGTGTGTGTGTGTGTGTGTGTGTGTGTATGGTACAGTGAGGATCCTTAAGGAGGAATGGAAGCTTCTAGACTTCAGTCCTTTCTAGCAACACCCACAGATCTCCTGCACCACGCGTGCATAACCCATTTGGAATGAAAAATCAAAAAAAATCCCCAAAACGTCGAAGAGACCCCAAAACCACACCAGAGGGTCTCCCTGCCAAGCTCCTCAGTGATGGTGGTCGCCTCCGTTCTGTGTTTTGTCTCTCATTGTTCATCAGCAACCCGTTACTAAGCAACACTGATTTTCTAAGGAGCAAAACAACCATGCTTGTCTGGTAAAACTGCACCTCCAGGAAACTGAGGTCAAACCTCTCGGACGTGCTGCTGTATGAAGGTATGCGGCCGTGATGGGTACCTGTGACTATGGGTTGTCAGCCTGACAGGATTGAGAATTGCCTATGAGACAGACTTCTGGGTGTCTTCAATGAGTTTCTAGATTTGGTCACCTGAGGTGGGAAGAGCCAGCCTAAATGTGGGTGTCATCATCCGTGGGCTGGGGGCGCAGACCAAAGAGAGAGGAGGAGACTGAACAGCAGCGTTTATCTGTTTCCTGACTGCAGGGGTGACGTCACCAGCTGTCTCCAGCTCCGGATGTCATGGCTCGCCTGCATGAGGGACGGCACCTCTGAACTGCGAGCCCGAGCAGCCCTTTCTTACCTCATTTGTTCCTTGTGAGGTACTGGATCACAGCAGCAAGAAAAGTAACTAGGACGCTGGCCGAGGAGTGTTTCTGTTTGTAAAACAGCCAATCGGACTCCGTGGTCAAACTAGTTGGTGGTGTCGGAAGTCTGGGTAGTGTTTGTCGGGGTGAAGGAGCCTAGGAGAGGCTGGCTGGGACATCCAAGACCTGACCGTTATGTGTGTTTTTTGTTTGTTTGTTTGTTTTAGTATTTTATTTTAATTTTTTATTTTTTTATTTTTTTGAGACAGAGTTTCTCTGTGTAACAGCTCCACCTGCTCTGGAACTTGCTTTGTAGACCAGCTTGGTCTTGAACTCATAGAGATCTGCTTGCCTCTGCCTCCTGAGTGCTGGGATTATAGATGTGCATCTCTATTGCCCGACTCCACTATGTTTTGATATGAGCACTGGCCATATAAGTGTGCACCTCACGATGGTTCATCCATCTCTACCGTAGTGAGTTCTTTTTCCATTGGTTTTGAGGTTTTAAAACATTGCATTAGGATATCGTTTGTCCAGGTTACCGAGCATTTCTGAGGCTATAGACTCTGTGCCTAAGTGAGTGTCTCATTGGTCCTCACCTTCAGCTGAATTGTGAAGGCCATGTTTTCCAATATCCACCCCCCCTGCATCATATGTATTTCCAACTCTACCAAACTCTTGCTGTGTAGCCCGGAGGTGATGGCTACCCCAGTTTCTTTCGTCTCTTGTCCCCCCAGCTCCCGTCACTACCTCTCATTGACTGGACCTGAATGGGAACCACAGTGTGGAAGTGTGGGACACAGGAGGGAGCAGACAGGCTTGGAAACACGCTTCCAAAGTCCATCTCTTTAGCTCTGACTCTTCCCCCAGGTCAACCTTCCACGTCCACACCTCCTGAGATTCTCTGTTGGGGAGAAAACTCCCTCAACTGTGTGTCAGCCCTCGGCAGTCATCAGACTGAATGTTCGCCCCCTCATTGTTTGCAGAACATTCTCAACTCTCCACGCTCTCAAAGATAACAGCTACCACAGAGAGGTGGACACACCCGAAGGTGACCCTTTGTACAACCCCTCTCTCTTAGGGAAGGGTTTAACATCTAATCCAGAGGGGATGGATGGATTAATCCAGGACTGCAGGACATTGTGTGAGACCCTTAGTAGCTAAGGCTCTTAGCCATGCAGCTGCAAGGTCAGCTTGTCAACAGCCTGAGCGAACTTGGACATGAGCTCCCCCCCCCAATCATACCTTTGGATGGAAAGAGAAACAGATTACCGCTAACCTATTACGGGAGAGCCTGAGCAGAGACCCTGTGGAGCTCAGAGGCACAGACAACGGAACCCTGGGCTCCCCTCGTTAATGTCATTTTATTTTCTCTTATGTAGACAGGTCGGTCAGGGCGGGGGATCCCATAGATTCCTCTGAAAACTATCAAGATGCTGGGAAAATGAATGCAAAGCTGGCATAGATTGGGATGCCCACGGTTTGGATTTTCAAGGCCTGAGAGAACAAAACAGAACACGTGAGACTTTCAGGATGAGGCTGCTGAGCCAAAGACAACCGCTTAAACTCCTGGTTCCCAACCCTGACTACCGCGGAGCAGCCCACAGAGAGTATAAACAAACATTTTAGACATTATCGAGATACAGTAAAGTGTATCAATCTCTGGGAGCAGTCCCAAGGCCACACCTGTGCTGTCGCCTGATCAAGGTGAAGCACATTTTCAGCCTAGCTTCTCCCCACCCCCCACAGAGAGAGGCGGTCTGATTCCAGTCTCCCCTCCTCCCATCCCCGCCCCACCCCACCCCAGGAAACACTTTGGGAAGCCTTAGGAAGCATTAAACCCAAGCCCCACCTGGGCAACCTTTGTTCTCACCACCTGTGTGGTCTCCTGATCACCCACAGGGGCAGCTCAAAGCCCCAGGTGTCCCCAAGGCCTGAACCCAGAATAACTGGTTTGTGGCACAGTATCACTCCCAATAGGGTACCAGTAAGAGCCTCAACCTCAAACCCACAGCCCAAAGAGTCCCTTGTTGGTCCTCTGACTATTTGGGAACTATAGCCTCCAAATGCCAAGCAGGTAGTAAGTTTGTCTAGATGTTGGTACCGCCCTGGGGTTGACAGGGGTTCTGGCCTCCTGAGTTAGCCAGTGGGAGGCAGATAGCCTGGGAAGGATCTCAGAGGAACTGATGAGCTGTGATACCTACTTCTATATGTAAACACCTATTGACATTTTCAAGATGGGTCTGCTGTGTCCTTGGTTTTGATTTGTTAGTCATCCCCAACTACTGTTATTTGTTTTGGGAGGCTTTTCATTGGTATCATTTAGAGCATGCTCATCCTTAAGAAACTGAAAACAATCCTCTGATAGATCACTGGTAACTTGAAGATAGGAATGCCCAAAAGGGGGTGAGGGAGGGAAGGAGCGAAACAAAACAGAAGAGAAAGAGAAAACCCAGACAAAGGGGGTGCTCACGTGGCTTTTGCAGCCTGGCTTGGTGAACCCAAACTTCTGCGTGATCTGGTTTGTCCTGAACTCCTGCCACTTGCCGTCCACCAACGTCTGGGCTCTGATCTCATACTTCACCAGGCGCTCAGCTCTCAGGCTGATGGCACTGTGCTCGCAGATGGGGGAGGGGCACTCCAAGTCTGTGTGTCTTATTCTCTGCAAAGAGAGTGGTCCGTCCTACGTAGTAACGCTGTGACCAGGGTGACCAGAGCTAGCAAACAGGTCCTGGCACACAACCTTCCTGTTTCGTTCTATACAGATAGCATGAGGCCATTCTCCCCAAATGGCATAATTTCCTGAGGGCCACTGGAACCCCGTGACATCTGAGACCTCTCCATATGCAAACCACGTTCAATGGACGAGGGCTTGGCCATCAACATCGGGCTTCCTTATTGTTTTGCTGGGATAAAGCTCCAACCGTGTATACAGAAGGGTCAATGGTAGTGTTACATATTCTGTCTCTTCCCTTTAGTTAGAAAGATGCCTAAAGGCCGGATGACTAAGAATGGAGGACCCTGGGAGAGAAGGGACTCGCTGTGGGGACACATTGGGAGGGGGTGACCACACTAATACTAAAACTCAGATGTCGTCATTTACTCATTCATTCATTCATCCACCCTCCTATTCAATCACTTAAAGCTCCCCTAGGCTCTAGGCATGGTGACTGACAGCAAAAACAAAAGGTCACGTGAAAGATAGTTTCTCAGGGAGTTTGGAATTTAGAAAAGAGATTTGTAAGCAAATTCTAAATGGAGTACAGCAGTCCTTCACCATGTCTCCATTATTGTTACTCCCCTCACTACCAAATATGTTCAGCACTGGGCTGGGAGCGTAGCTCCACGGTACAGCGCATGGTTAGACTACACAGGGCCCCAAGTTCTGTCCCTAACTACCACATTTCAGATAAAACAAAATGGAAGTAAAATATACACAATGCTTTAGATGTAAAACCTGTTGCAAGCCCGTTGCACGATTAACACCTTTAATACTCCGAGGTTGGTCCTCTTACTGTCTTCGTCTTAAAGGCAGGAGGTTCATGGGACTTGAACACACACAACTCGCCAGGCAGTCTAACTGCAGTTCCCTGCCCTTAAATGCTCTTCTTCAACCTCTCCTGAGTGCTCCGGGAGAACACTGAACCGTCACTCCCTCAACTGATCCCCCAGATGTCCCCTACACTGTCCTGTGCCACGCTAGACAGATTCATCTCCTCTCTCACATGTAGGTACTACCTGTCGCTTCTTCAAAGAATGACCGTGGGCAAAACATCAGCCATTATGTACAGACTGAGGATGATTTGACTCCCGGGACAGACAAGCTGAACCCTGACTTTGTCAGGAAGCCACATGAAAGGGAAGTCATTCAGAGTGGATGAACAGCCTCGTCTACTATGGATACCGACCTCCCTAGCTGGCTGTGAAAATCTCATGGATTCACATACAGGAGAGTGAGCAGAGATTTATGACACGGTCTGTCATAATGATTCCTCGATTCCCTTTAATCCCATATGAATCGGCTGGCCCTGAGTGGCTGCTTCAGAGGCGGGCCTTTCCTGTGCTCTGGCTTCTTACCTGCATAGAAAAACTGTAAGAGGTAGTATCATGTTTGATTCCCTTTATCTCAAAGAAGTAGCCATATATAGAAATCCTTTCCGAGTGAGTGGTGTATTCCTACGTTGGGAAAGAGAAGCGACAGAGTGAGAGGGAGATGCCGTCAGTATGCAAAGGCGACAGGATGCCGCCAAACTCATTCAACTCTCCCTGCTCAGACACATTCAAACTCTCCCTGCTCATTCAAACTCTCCCTGCTCAGACACAGCTACTAACTTCTTCCAACATTTACGGGGGAGAAATAATGAGTTAGGTATGGTCTTAAACGACCCATGTGCTGCGGTGGGTTTTGTTCCAGTGTGATGGACCTATGAGGCATGCCACAAAAATCCACTTTGGTGGGTCGCTGCAACCAGACACTGGATCAGCTAGATGTAGGTCCCAAGTCCCTGAAACATGAGTTCTCTTAAGATCCCTGCTAATTACCTTTAAGTGGCATTAAAATATACACATGTCTATTGTAACAAGCCCAAGACAGAGCGCAGTTGCCAACCCCAGGCCCTGTCCTGTGACTGAGCACTGGAATGCCTCACATTGGAGCTTCTTGGCCAATCATGGTTTGACTGAGATCCACTCACCCATTTACCAGAATGAGGCAGGTCTGATCACCTAGACTGGAGACTTGCTGAACCTTTCACAGTTGTCAGTCTCTCTCTCTCTCTCTCTCTCTCTCTCTCTCTCTCTCTCTCTCTCTCTCTGTGTGTGTGTGTGTGTGTGTGTTTGGGGGCTAGTGGGGAAGTGATTAGCCCATGGTTTCCCCAGAAGCTTCTTGCTTTTAGGAAAAAAACTCAACTCCCAGAAAACCTCTTCCATCCTGGGAAAAGTGGGACCATCAGTCACCCTAGTGGGAAAATTTGGATCACACATATCAGATCCCTGACTGGTCTGTTCCAGTCCTCTGTTTTATGAACTGGATCTCTTAGGAGTGTGATGGCTGTACTACCAGGGGTCAGAGTGGTTGCAGGTAGTCAGTCCCATGGAGACCCTTTGCTCAGCATAGAAGGGGTATCCCTTACCCTTGGCTGGGTTGAGTTTTCAGTACCTGCCTAAAGAGCAGCCCAAACCTCATGGCTTGTGTAGAAAGATCTTTCAGGTGGATCATGTTGCCCCCACTCTCCAGCTGGAAGGGAAGTATACACAGCTTACTTGATGCATGGTAAAGCACCCCTCACCACTTCCCATCCTTCCAGTCCTGGAACGCCAAGCCCCACGGTATTAGCTTCAGACATTTACTGAAAATCTACCATCCACAAGTACTGTTCCCAGTGTATGTAGAGGAGAAATGGCTAAGCAGTGTGACCAGGGCAATAAAAGATGTACACCAGCAACATCGTCATGTGAAGGATCACGTTCACGAACTGAAGAGTGGGCAGGCCCCTGTGTGACATTCTACAGAGAGGACTGGAAAGTGGGGTGTGCCCCTTTCAGGAGCAGACCTTACAGACAAGGATGAAAGGAAGGATTGGGCAGGGCCAGGGGGCAGAAAGATGGAGCTGGGAACTTTCTCAGTGTTGTCTCTTTGGTCACTTTTAGAAAAGAGTTCTGAATTATATTCTGGAGAAGCAAGGACTTTCCACGGAGCTGCCCTCTAACGTGTGGGGAGAAGGGCACTCAAGGGCTGGCTCCAACATCACAATAAGTACTTGTGGAACTGGCTGAATTTTAACTCGTGACTCATGCATCTTCAGAACTCAAACACTGCCCCGCTTCATCTCTGAGAATGCGCCGTTGGAAATGTGCAAGAAACAGGGCAGCTTCTATGGACAATCCACAAAGCAGACACGTGGAAAACACTCATGTTTGCTGGTCAGAAAAGAAATGAATATTTAGGGATGAGATGTCATTGTTCCCGTCTCAGTTAACAAAAGCAGCTTAAGATTTAAATGCTCCGTGCTGCCAAGTGTGTGTACAGGGGGGTAGTTCTTCCTGGGGACAGAGTCGCTTGGTCCCAGCATTTATTAATATGTACCAGGGACAAAGCTGCACATATGCTAAAGGGCCAGCATTTCTACTGTGAAGAATCTTCTACAAGCAAGTAATTCAAACTACAGAAAAATAAACTAGTGTGGAGAATGAGCTCCCCACTGAAAGGCGGTAGAGACAATGGAATGTTGACAGAGGCTATTGTCTTTGGGGGATGGTCTGAGGGTGTTTTTTTCCTCTGTAGTTTGAACAGTTTCCATAATAAGCACATTCATATTTGTGTCCACTAGGGCATGGGTTTGGAGGAAGGCATGACCATAGCTCTTCAACCCTGGCAAAATTTCCAGATTGGAGGCCATGTGGGACCTCACCCTCTCCACTTCCCCTGGAGGAGGCTTCAGCTATGCCCTGACCTCAGAGGCCCAGAGATTTCAAGTGAGGACCTATGTCCAGAAAAAGCAAAACCGAAGAGGCAAGACAATTTTTTGGGTGCTTCCTTGAGAAGCCGACTCACTGCGTGATAATGGTTGGCTGTCACCCCGATCAGCCAGGACTCGGGGAAGAAATTAATGTGCCTTAACTCCTCCAGATCCTTCCCTTAAAGAAACACAAGGGGAAGTGGTTACAGGCTTATTCATAACACAACCTCAAATGTCTGACTTACAGAAAGAAAAAGGGATCCCTCAGGTAAGCAGAAAAGGGCTAGTTTTTTTGTTACATGTTTGTTGTTAAAACAATATCTAAGAATCACTATGGTTGCATGCAGAAGTCATTTATTTTTTAATCCATATTCCAAATTTATACTTTTTTAAGTTTTTAATTTTTTTATTGCATTTATTAAGCTATTCTTTTTTTTTCCACTTCCCTTCCTTCCTCCCCTCTCCCCTTCCACCCTCCCGCTTCCAAATTTATTCTTAAAAGAAAAGCAATGTACAGGACCAAGGAAATAACCCAGTGGGCAGAGTGCTTGCCATGCAAGTGTAACGATTAGAGTTCTGGGTGGACCCTGTAGTCCCAGAGCTGCGGAGACAGACAGGAGATCCCTGGAGCAAGTTGACCAGCTAGACCAGCGCAATTGGTGAGAGACCCTGCCTCAATAGATAAGGCGGAAAATGCGCATGTTTGCATGTTTACACACATATGGACATGGATATCCACATACATAAACACACCATAACACACACACTTATACAAAGAAACTTCAAAAAGAATAAAATCACTCCAAACTGGAGAGCAATTTCAATTTAATAAGAAATGTCTTGTACTGTATACTATTTATTAAAGTCTAAGTTAGCTGGATGTGGTGGTTCATGTCTTTAAGGACAGCACTTGGGAGGCAGAGGCAGGAGGATCTTTGTGAGTTTGAGGCCAACCTAGTATATATAGTGAGCTCCGGGTCAGCCAGGGCTATATAGTGAGACTCTGTACCAAAAAATCAAATAATTCTAGCATTTAAGTTCTATGATTTTTAGAGAAACATGGTCTCAACAACCCTGCCAGAGCAATCACTGCTAGATGAACCTTCATGGGTTCTCAGGAAACTACATGAAAGTAGAAGGTTGACATCAAAGCCCCGAAACAGGCCAGGCAGGGCCTTTCCCTTTGAACAATCCGCCACACACTGCCAAGGTTTCTCCATCCTCTCGACGGTATTATCAGCAAACATCACAGAGAAGAAGGGAGGCAGCTACTTAGGCTGTGAACTGTTTCTGGCAAGGCTGGAGAGATAGCTAAGTGGCTATGTGTTCCTACTGCTCTTGTAGAGGACCCGAGTTCAATTCCAGCACCTTCAACAGGTGCTCAATTATTGTTCTAGCTCCAGGGGACCTGATGTTCTCTTCTGACTTCTGCAGGCAACTTCATCCTCCACTCCATACAATTGAAAATTTTACATATATATATATATTGCTTCTGACAAGGCATGGCGACACACACCTGTAATCCCAGCACTTGTGAGGTAAAGACAAAAGAATCAGAAGCATGAGACCAGTCATAGCAAGTTCAAAACCATCCTGGGTAACATGAGACTCTGTCTCAGAAAACAAACAAACAAACAAACAAACAAACAAAAACAGCAGTCAGTGAGACAATTCAGAGAAAAGGGAGTTTGCTGTCAAGCCTGATGATCTGAGTTCAAATCCTAGGATTCATAATGGAGAAGGAGAAAGCGGATTCTTGTGAGTTGTCCACTGATCAGATTCTGTTCTTATCCCCCCGCCCCCACTTTCCCAGAGTCCCTAAGATATTCATAAATTACAGAACACACCATCCCCTCAGTTTAGGCATTTCCAGTCTCCTGGCTGCAATCCTTGCTTGGCAGGGGGCCGGGACTAAAACGATAGTGTTATCAATGTCACTAGAGCATCTAGAAGCAGCTTGGCCAGAGCTCCTGACTGCCTCAGCCACTCCCAGGGGTTCAGCTATTACCACATCCACAGATCTGGGGATGGCTTTGAAATCGTTCTCAAAAGTCCCTCTAGGTGCAGCTCTCTCAGCAAGTGGCTTCCTGAGCTGCCCAGAACTTACGGACAATATTTTCCTCCTCTTTCCAAATCCTGTCACCTTTCCTCAACCCAGAGCATGAGGTCCAGGCAACAAAAGCCTAGCTTAGGGCATCGACCTGGAGCTTTGGGAGTCATTGAACAATGCCTCTCAAATGCACTCAAATGAAAAATATGTGCCCCTGGTGTACACAGCAAAGGAAGCATTGAGTTAGTCTGTAGGAAACGTCCCAGTGTGTGTCATAAAGGGGAATTGAAAGTGTCACCCCCAAGCCTGTTGTACCACATCAGTCCAGCCAATTCTAAAGCCAATAAACGGCAGTGAACTCTTCTGGTCTCATACTCTGCTCAGTATTCACTGCAGGGTGTGTGTAGGGGGAGACAGGAAATAAAGTTGAGGTTAATATGCTTAGCCAGAGCATGTCAGCAACCAGAGACAGATTAGCTCACAGACGGGTGGCAAGGAGAGAGCCAGGCAGAGTGTGACTTTGCAACGAACTTTGAGCAGAAGCAACTGAAGACCTCTAAAGAACCGAGGTCTACTTGATGAAGGGGCTGGATCCACAGTACAGAATCCGGAAAGCCTGCATTTCCTTCTCTGGAGAAATGCTTTAAGAGAAAGTCAGTGTCTCTCCCAAAATGCCAAACAAATGACCTAGACGCTAATCCCCTGCAGCAGCAGGTGACTCAATTAGATGGGGGAGGGGGGGTGAACCAGCCTTGAGTGATGGTTGTGTCCTGCAGTTCAGGGGGTAGAGTACTTGCCTAGCATGCATAATTCAACAGGTTCAGATCCTCAGCACCACATAAATAGAGTGTAGGGAAACATCTATAACCCTAGTACTCGGGAGGTGGAGGCAGGAGGATCAGAAGTTCAAAGTCATCCTTGACTACATATCGAGTTTGAGGCTAGCCTAGGGTATATGATACTCTGTCTCAAGAAAAAGAAAAGAGATGGGGGCGGTGCTTTTGGTGGTGACACAGGCCTGCAACCCTCACACTCAGGAGGCTAAGGCAGGAGTCACCGCAAGTGTGAAGCCAGGCTTGGCTGTCAGCACGACATACTTGGGAAAAGGGACCCTCAACTGAAGACTTGCCTCCCTCGGATTGGTATGTGGGTCTGTCTGTGGGAACATTTTCTTGATTGCTAATTGATGTAGGAGGGCCTGGTCCACTGTGGTTGGTGCCATTCCTAGGCAGGTGGACCCGGGCCTTATAAGAAAGCTAGCTGAATGTGAGCCTCGGAATAAGCAGGTAAGCAACTTTTCCCATGGTGCCTTTCTCTGTTTCTGCTTGAGTTCCTGCCCTGATTTCTCTCACGAACAGCCCTGGAAGTGTAACCCAAATATACCTTTCCTCCCTAACTTGCTTCTGGTCATGCTGTTCATCACCACAACAGAAAGCACACTATGATGGCCCTCTCTGCCCACTATGCTATCCGTGGAACGTCTGCTTATCCCCCATTTTACAGCTGGGGTGACTGAGACGGACGTCATACATCTTGAGAGTGACAAACCCAGGGATCATTCCTGTGGCAACGTCTTCTGGGGAGTGTCTGAGACCATGTCTGCTGGGGGTTCATCCCAAAGAGCCTCCCCCTGGGCACAGTCACCTAGGTGGGGACACTCACCGCTGGTGATGCCGTGCAGACGCAGGCAAAGGAAGAGCGGCATCCAGGTCTGTCCTGCATCTCGTTCCAGAAAGCAGCACTTCTTGGGAAAGCTGGGAAGAAAAAGAACAGAAAGGCTTCAGAGAACTCTCTGGAATGCATGAGCCACTGAAGGCCATGACCTTGAGACCAGTGGTTTCTGCAGCAGGGTTGGACGAGGCAGAAGCGTGGAGGCAGGGACCATTTAGACAACACAAAGAGAGGTTACATTCCCCTCTACTTCTGAGCTGGGCACATAGTAGGTGCCTAGGATGTGTGTATTAAATGATTGACAGGAACATAAGCCAATCACAGGGAATTTACATTTTCTTGAGTTTTACAAATCTGTGGAACAGACAAGGTTAAGTTCTGCCAGCTCCATCTCACGGAAACTAAACTGAACTTTGGCCAGGCTTTGAACCCCAGAATCAAACATCTGACTCCTTAACAATGTTGCCCTTGCAGGAAGAACCAAATTAGGCCTTTCAAAGCATGGCTGGTAGAATTAGGACCAACCCAAGAACCAGCGATGGGTCCCTGGTTTCGCTACAGTTTTGGGAGGCCCTGTGCCAATGTTAATGCTGATGAATTGCAACACAGGCTGAAAGTCAGGAATGGGTAGAGAAGGTCAGATTCCCAGGGAAAGATGTGCTCATGGGGACCCATACCTGCCGCTCTTGACATAAGGGTGATCTGTGAACTGCAGCTTAAATAGAGTCAGATGCAACCACGGCAGGGAGAGGCCACGCCTAGAGGGAAGCATATCGTCCTCAAACACAGAGGCCATAAGGTTCCCAGTTTGCTACTCTGCTGGGAGTGGGAAGACTACTGGAGGAGACCCAGTGCCTGGTCCTCCCTTTGGGAAGTACTTGGGCCAGAAGGACTGTCCTCCAGGCCCTCTCTGGACAACCATCCTGTCTCAGAGAACTGGGGAAGAACTTCGAGACAAGCACTTGAGTTCCATAACCCTAGGAAAGGGCTGAGGACACGCTGCCATGGCTGATCTGAGAGCCCATCAACCAACCAATATGGAGGCCTGGAGTCAGGCACACCATGGTTCACTCCTGGCCTGGTCACCCGTCAGTCATGTGACTGAGCCCATCTGAGCTTAGTTCTTCTCTGAGGAGACAAGAGTCACATGTGTCTCGTTAGATGGGGAGAAGAAACTGAGGTGATGGTGCTTGGCATGTACTTGGCATAATTGCTGGAACCCAGCAAAGTCTTCTGTACTTTCTAAGTCCTCCTGGGACTCAGGCATCTTGGGGACATGGCACGGGCTCCTTGTGGCATTCATTACCAAACACGCAGAGATCCACCTACGTGGTAGCCTCTGATTTTCTAAAATCTCAAAGGGCCTGAGGGGTGTGGCCCACACTCTGGAACCAACCACCCTCACTCTTCTCCTATGGCTTGGAGACATCCTCTGTCTAAGCCACAACACAGGTCTAGCCTAGCACCTTTCTACCTGATGGTGACAGCAAACTTCCATCAGATGTCATAGGAAGAGTCCAAGAATGAGAATATAAAAATGTGGATTCCAAAAATAAAAACGTAGAAATAAAGAAATATAAAGTTGTAAGCCTAGGAGAATGAGAGCAGGCTGTCAGCAGCTTTCTCAGCAGCTTAACTGTTAACAGTGGGTTACTCTGCTTTACAACCCATAGCTCTATTTGTGGGGCTGAATCGGCTCTCTGCAAACCGAGGATCAGCTTTTAGATACCTGCCTGGCCACCCATGACCAGAAATTGACGTGAGCTAACTTTTAAATGATGGGATGTATGTGACTTTTGACTTTTTGGTTTTATGGTGTTCCATACCCTTCCCTGCTATGTGAAACTGGCAGTGTCCGGAGGTGCAGAGCCATGGTAGACACTATCAAGGAATGCCAGGGAAGAACAATGGACTAAATACAAACGCTAGCGTAACTGAAAAACTCTGTTAATGGAAACTGCAAAGAAGGGCAGTTTGTGTCCAAGTTTTACCTTGAGATTGCAAAAATTCTTTTGTTATTGCCTAATGCTTGCTATCAAAAGAGGAGTTCAAAAACCGGCCTTTGCCACAACCTTACAAATCCATCTCTGCTGTGGTCTCAGCTAGCTGATAAGCTTTTTGTGGAGATTTAGTTTTTTAATTTTTTTATGTTTATTTTCCCGGAATAAAGTTTGCTTCTGGTTTATTAGACTCCGGTGGTCTGTCCCCATCTTTGCGTGACCCCCACCCCCACCCCGTGGACCCAACATCATACAACAGTCTGGGGACCTCCTGCCTGGCTGTGCCGGTGAATTCCAGGTCCTGTCTTCCAGGCCACTGTACTCTACCCGTGCACGGATCTCCTTGACGATTCATCGCTTCCTTTTCAGGAGCAAACTGTCTAAGGTTCCTCAACCCCCAGGGACTGACCCCTTAGGGAAGACAGGTCCTGGAAACTCAAACACAAACTGGTCGCCTCTGGGTCCTGCTTTCAAGGTGTGTTCTCTCCAGACCTCCTGAAAGGAGGTGCGGGAGGCAAATCCCCTTCCGAGGTCACAGACTGTAATTTTAAAGATCATTCCAGCCTCGGCATTCTCACTTCCCCCTTCCCACAGTCTGCTGGAGTCAGCTTCCCTTGCGGATGAGTCAGTGTGAGGCTCATAGCACTGCTGGGCCTGCATTTCAAACCCGAGTCACCAGGTACAGACCCGAGGATTCCAACAGGTACTGTACCATAGAGGAATCCGAAGATCTTATACCTGGGTGTTAGTTACTGTTTGTTTGCTTGTTGCCATGGCAACACCTGACAGAAGCATCTGAAAGGAGAAAAATTGAGTTCAGAGAAGAAGACCTAGACACCTTATGGAGTCAAAGAGGCTGGAAATGGCCCCTTTACTCCTAACCCCAACAAGGGGTAAATAACACAGTTGCACAGTGGTCCAATGATGTCATGTTGCTCAGTTTCTTCTGCCAAGGGTGTCATGGGTCACTCTCCTCAACTCTCATCTGAGACATGAGCGTGGTCACCTCCACGTGCCAGGGTTGGGTTTCTGGTCCAAGGCCCTACTGGAGTCATGACTGATGTGGGATGGGACCAAAGACTTCTAGGAGAGATAGCATCATGCTGCACGCTGGGCTTGAGCACACAGGTGCATTCAATGTGGAAATTCCCTCAAGATCTGTGTGCTTTTCCACACAAATGTTCTACAGTTTAGTTTCCAAACTAAACACTTTAGGGGCTGGAGAGATGGCTCAGCAGTTAAAGGCCTTGGCTGGTCTTCCAGAGGTCCTAGGTTTGATTCTCAGCATCCACATGACAGCTCACAACTTCCTTTAACTTCAATCCTAGAAGATCTCATGCCCTCTTCTGTGAGCACTGCATACATGTGGTACAGGCTGACGTACGTTCAGACAAAACCCCCATACACATAAATAAATATGTAGGTTTTATAATATTTATAGTTTCTTTTTCCAGGCTGGGTTTCTCTGTGTATCCCTGGCTATCCTGGAACTCACAATGTAGACTACGCTGCCTCTGCATCCCAAGGGGGATTAAAGGTGTGCGCCATTACCATCCAGCAATAAATAATATTTTATTCTCTTTTTATTTTTTAAAAATATTTATTTATTTATTATGTATATAATAGTCTGTATATGTGTGGATTCTGCAGGCCAGAAGAGGGCACCAGACCTCATTACAGATGGTTGTGAGCCACCATGTGGTTGCCGGGAATTGAACTCAGGACCTTTGGAAGAGCAGGCAATGCTCTTAACCTCTGAGCCATCTCCAGCCCCCAATAAATAATATTTTAAATGGACTTTGAAGTCCTCTGCTTTGGTCATTATCAAGCATATGGGCTTTGCTAGCTGTTTGGTTAGGTTTTGTCCACTTGACACAAACTAGACTCCCCTAGGCATAGACAACCTCTGTCATATTGGCATGATTAACCATTGATGTGGGAGCATCCAGGACACTGTGGGCCGTGTCACCCCTGGGTGAGTGGTCCGGGGTGAAGTAGGAGCACAATCCAGGCAAATGAGTAAGCAGCTCTCCATTGTGGTCTCTGCATGGCTTCCTTCCAGGATGGCCTATAACCTAAAAGCTGAAATCAACCCTTCTCTCTCTAGGCTTCCTTTGGTCTGTGTTTTATCACAGCAACACGAAAAAGAATGTAGCAGCTCTCCCGGATTCTTCAGTAAGTCGAAGGGATTGGGAGCTTTTCCTCGGCCGAGGGAAGCATTTGCTTACCCATTCTTTCCTATAAGGAAATGTTAAGATTCATCCTGGACAGCCTGGACAGCCTGTCTATTTTTCCAAAATAATCACTGGGAAGAAACAACCTATAAGGTGCAAGGTGTGTCTGTTTGTCTGTCTGCATGTTCATGTGCACGTGTGTGCACATGTGCAAGTATGTGTGTGCGTGTTGCATGTGTGTGCATGCGTGTGTTCCCATGTGTGCGATGTGGGGCACAGCCTCCCTTCCTACACCGGTGTACTTAGCAATAAAAGCACCTGGCTAAATCAAGAATCCTCCTGTGAGTGTACCAGGGGCATGGCACACATCCAGGAAGTATTTGGTGAATGAATGAAACATTTTGTACAAGTCCATGAGGGGGGAAAATGGAGTAGCAATAACTCAGACATACATATCTGTATTTGCCTCTAGTCTTTCTTAGGATGAGGCTGGAACAGGTGAGAACAGAGCCACGTGACTGCTACACTGGTTACTATTCTTAGCCTCCCTTAGGATGCCTAGCCGGCCAGACTGCTCCCACGGCTGGAGCTCTGCCGCCTCCCTGGTAAGCTGCACACACCCCCTCGCTCGCTAGCATTTAATCAGCTTGTCTCACTGTTGCCACATTCTGACAGTCTCACGCCGGAGGTCTCCATAATATTTGCTCCTCAGTGTCCACTCCATGTCTTCTCAAGAAGATGGCTTAAGATCATGGTCATTTAAATGATTTCGCCAATACGTTCACCACCTCAGTGGAAGATGCTGCCCTCAGGGCTTAGGCTGGGCCAGTGAGATAGAGGATGTGGATACAGGTGAATAACAGTCCCAAGGAAAAGGGAAGGATCTAGGGTTTGGGGCAATGTTGGGTAGATGGAAGTGTGATGTTCGGGGTTAAATGCGCATCAGTATCCAGAGAAGTGTCTGTGCACTAGACACTGGGAAGAAGGCCCGTGGGTCGGCTCCGACACTGGGAAGAAGGCCTATGGGTCAGCTCTGACACTGGGAAGAAGGCCCGTGGGCCAGCTCCGACACTGGGAAGAAGGCCTATGGGTCAGCTCTGACACTGGGAAAAAGGCCCGTGGGTCAGCTCCGACACTGGGAAGAAGGCCTATGGGTCAGCTCCGACACTGGGAAGAAGGCCCGTGGGTCAGCTCCACGAAGCCCATCCTTGGTGGAGGGGCCCACACTTCCACTCCCTCCTAGCACATCTTCCTCACACCTTCACCACAGCTCCAATGAGTCACCACACAATAGCTCACTCCCTATCTCCCTGTGCGAAGACAAGAGCTGACCTGCAGCCAAGTGGTAATTTTCCCTGCGGGCATGACTCATTGGAAAGAGTGTCTCTGGGATATTAAAAGACCGGGGGAGGTGGGACTAAAACATTTGGGTTTCAAGCAAATTATATAGAAACAGAGCACAGCACACACAATTCTGCCACCAATAAAGCTTTCCCCAAATAACAAGACAAGAAAAGAGCAGGCTTTGCAGTTAGCATGCTGCCCGGATGTTACAGGAATGGATGAGATGTTTCATAACAAGCCGCAGGAAACTTGGCTCAAACAGGTTAGTTTGCTCATTAACATGTGAAAACATACTTATCTGTCAAGTTCCCATGTACAAAGAACATGCCTCATCATGCAAAGAGGCCGCGATTTCTGTTCCTGCAGGATCATGGACCAGAGAAGACAGCCGGGTTCCTCATAGCTTGCTTTCTAGAGCAGGTTCCTTACAACGACTTGGGATCGTCTCTAGCTACAGGGTCACCACACTCACCCACCATCTGGGATGTATGGATATGAGTTCACATTTAAAATAAATTATGGTTTGCTCTTAAATATTCCCCTTAAGCTCATGGGCTAGACTTGGTCACTAAGGATGGAGAAACCTTCAGTTTTGGGCCTAATGGGAAGGAAAGAGGCCTCTACTGTCTGTTCTAGGAAGTGATAGCGCAACCCTAATCCTTACTTTGCTTTTGCTTCCTGGTCATCATGAAGTGAGAAGCTTTGTACCCACCACACTGCTCTGTGTCCACACGAGCCCAGGGGTAACAGAGCCAGTCAACCATGGATGGAAACCCTTGCCCCTGAGCCAGAATGGACCTTAACTCGGGGAAATGGCTCAGCAGGTAAACTGCTCACCATGCAAGCAAGAGGGACTGAGTTTGGATCCTTAGAATACATGAGGATCCAGGCTGGGTGGCGCATGTGTCTGTAACCCAGGGATCCTGTGGTGAGATAGGAGACAGAGACCAGAGACAACCCAGTTTGATGGCCAGCTCACCTATTGCATGTAACTGCAGACAAGAGACTTTGTCGCAGACAAGGTGGAAAGAGATCAACACCCAAGGTTGGCCTCCATCCCCTGTACTCACACATAAATCTGTGTGCACACACATACTTTCCATACACATCACACCCATGTATGCTTGCACATGTGCATGTGCACACACCCACACACCACATACAGACATACACATGAGACACACACAGAGAGAGAGATTAAAATAAACAAGAGTCCTTCAGTATTATGCCGATAAGGAGAGGTAATGAGTAGAAAGTTTTCTCAGGGGTGCCTGGTAAGACACACTCAACGGGCACTCAGTATCATCACTCTAATCACTAGTTTTTACAGTATAAGAAGCTAGATTCATGCTAGGAAACTTCTGCCCATTCAAATGCTTTTGTTTTTCCAGAAAACCCAGCATTCTCTATGCAATCTATAAAAATAGAAGTAAAAACCTCTGGCCAGATGTTTTAAGGTCAGTGTAGCACGGTCATTTTCCTGTGCAGCAGGGTCATTACTGGGCACACCAGTTCCCCAAGCAAGTGCATATCTCAGAGCAAAACAACCGTGTGCAATCGTCTCTTCTAAGGGCTCTGAAGCATTCTGTCACCACGGGCTTCACCCTACGCTCTCCAGATGGTGCTAATGAAAAGCATATTACCGACATCTTTTTCCTTCACAATATTTTTTTTAAAAAATATTTATTTATTTATTATGTATACAATATTCTGTCTGCGTGTATGTCTGCAGGCCAGAACGGGGCACCAGACTTCATTACAGATGGTTGTGAGCCACCATGTGGTTGCCGGGAATTGAACTCAGGACCTTTGGAAGAGCAGGCAATGCTCTTAACCGCTGAGCCATCTCTCCAGCCCCTTCCCTCACAATATTTTAAGCTAGATAGAAAGATAGCTCAGTGAGTAAAGATGACCTGAGTGTGAATCTTGGGGATTCCCAGAGAGAACTGATTTCTACAAGCTGTCCCCTGACCTCCCTGCACATCCGTGGCTTGCACGTTCATACAATAAATATGTGAATGATTAATCAATTCATTAACATGGTTTAAACCAAAATACATACGTTTTATCGGTCAACGTTAAGGTGCATTACCTGCTAAAAAATGCCAGCATGGTCTCATGAATTGGAATCGCCTGGACCTTGCTGTTCAGCTGCAAGTAAACCCACATGAGTAAAGTTTTCAGGAGATGGAACTCACTAAAGGTGAACAACCTGGTGGAAAGGGCAGATGGAGAAGAAACGTTAGGACTAGGAGGGACCGGTCACTTGTAAGAGAAAGGAAAGATAGGAACGAGTCTGCGGGGGAGACACAGCCAGCCAGAGTCTGTAAGTGGCCTCGGGCAGTGAGATGCTGAGTAACCTGTTCAGGGTGACTTGACTCAGCTGAGGGAGAGCTAGGAACCAGAGGTTGGGCCCTGAACTCTCAGCTACCTGCCATGCTGCTACTGAAGTGTTCTCGTTTGGCGAGCTCTCACGGAAAGCTGCGTTCTCAAGTCGTTATGGGTTTTAACTGTAACCCCATAGCACACAAGCCTCTGAAAGGAGAGAGATGCACCTAGCTTTGAGAGCTGCTGAAGTTGGTCCCAGCCTTGTGTTTATTTAATATTTCAGTCTGTGTTCATTGTGGCTCTTCGCGTTAATCTTGATTCTGACACATTGCACACAGATATTTAATAAGTCAGGTTATTCAGTCAGCCATTGCTCCTTCTCACCTGCTAAAACGTGCAGCCAGAGTGTCTCATTGGCCCCACTGGACCTTGGCCTGTCTAGAGGCTGAAATGAATAACTTTCTTAGTAACTTTCTTAGAATGAATAACATTCTGGGCTCAGACCCAGGCATGGGCCCGGCACCTCTAGGGTATGGCTGTGCTCTCGGCTCTGAAAGGGCAGTCCTAGCTACTTCTCAGAATGGCAGTGGTGAAGACCGGCGGAGAGACTGTGGCTGTAGCTGTCACAGGTTAGCATAAGAGGACACAAATTCATCATGGTTCTGGAGGTCGGAAGTACAAAATGGCGTTCACCGGGCTCTGATCATAGTGAGAACAGGATCGGCTGGTCCTTCCTGGAGGTTCTGAGGGAATCCTTCCCCTACCTGTCTTGGTACTGGGAAACCATCCCCTGGTTTTGGGCCCTTCTTTGGCAGAGTCAGCAATGCAGCATCTTCCAATCTCCTTTCTCTCTCTGACTCTTCCCTTGCTCATGTGGTAAGAGTCTTCCTGTGATCTCCTGGGCTGACCCCTATGACCCCAGGGTAGCCTTGAATTTTGAAGTCAATTAATTAGCTGCCTTCATTCTACCTGCAACCCCAACACGCCTTTGTCATGTACTCGGACATAGGCAGGGGTTTCAGGGATGATTGGGCATCCTTGGGGCCATGACCGTGCTGACCACACACAGACAAAGTGCTTAGGGCAGCGTCTGGCACATGACAGTGTGTTCAGCAATAGCAGGTCTTCCTCAAAATGGCAGTGATGGTTCTTGGCTTCATAGTCCAAGCTGTGGCCACAGCAGCAGGAGGGGTCTCCTCAGGAACCCACTGTACCACATGGTGTGCTGGCACACACCTTTAATCCCAGCACTCGGGAGGCAGAGGCAGGTGGACCTCTGTGAGTTCCAGGACAGCCAGAGTGACATAGTGGGAAAAAAAAGCCCACCGTATCCAAAGCCACCGTAGCCTTCTCTAAGCCCTGCTGACTCAGCTGTCAAAGGAACTGTTTAGACACTTCTTAAATCCACCGATACGTCTGGTGTCAGACCTTGGGCAGAACACCTGGTTATAAGGTACATAGCCTCTTCATCCCCCACCTCAAGGGGTCACTGTAGGTGAGAACCAAGCTAGATCATGTCTCAAAGAGCAACGCAAACACCACCCTCCCACCTCACATACTATTTCTGGACACGTTGTAATTACTTCGTTCCTTTTCCTTGTTCCCAGGCCACCTACAGATGCAGAGGCTTGAGTCTGGCCAGACAGAACCAAGTTGGTCACTGTCTGGGCCACAGCAGCAAGGCGGGAAGGGGAGGCATTTCTTAGGGGCAGGTGCCATGTCCCCATAGAGAGTTTAGTCAGCTGGGTGTGGGGGGAGCAAACTGTGTGGTTTCTAGTGTAGACGCTACATTTGTGGCCTTTTAAGGCTAGAAAGTTTCTTGAGTTCTTAGCAAGGACGAGTCAGAAGTAACAAGAGGGGTCATCTGGGGTTCATCACATCCTGGCTTTTATTAAGACGTTTGCTGAAGCTGAGGTCTCTGCATTTAGGACGACATCAGTCTCTAAAAGCATTTCCAGGCATGTCCAACCTGCAGCCCCACCCCACATGCCGCATGGACCCCAGGAGAGTGATAGATGCATTCAGATATAAAATCATAAATGTATTGAAAGCATTGTGAGATCTTTTTCCTGTTTTCATAACTTCATTGCACACTTCTTAAGCTTGAACATTGTAGGTGACAGTGCTGTCTCAACGTCAGTCGCACGTGACATGGCTGCATTAGCTCTTGCAGGAAGTAGCCAGGAAGCGAATATTCATCCACGCTTTTATTCATCCAAGAGCTTTGAAGACTTCAATGCTGATGGAACTCAGTCTCCTGCCTTGCACTGTGCAAGTTCCCTGGTATTTGCTTGCAGCTACTGCAATGCAACTGATATGTGTTCTTTAGGAGAAAATCATGGTCGTGCACTAGACACTGACTTTTTATTCTGGTTTTCAAGGAAAATGCCGCACATAAACAATAGACTTCCTTTCTGAACACTGACCATAGAGAAAGCCACGCCCACATGAACAGGCCGTGAACAAGGACGTTCATTGCTGCTCTGTTTGTCATAGCAAAGAACTCATAAAATGAAAGACCTTTAGAAAAATAATGAAAAGAGATGGTTGTGGATTTGTTCCATAGGACCCTGCACAGCATGCAGAATTAGAAAATCTGATTAAATACATCATCAGGGGTTGGGAGGGAGCACATGGCCCAGACTCTGCGAATAGGTTGTGGTACCCCCCTAGCACTGTAAGGATACTGTTTGGGAAGGCAGCATAATGCGTTATTTGCAGATGTACAAGTATGCAAATAGAGTTCACTCACGTGATCAGGGGGCCTACAAGCACCTCCCAGTAACTCCCTTCTTTTTAGGAATGGAATTGCACTGGGGAAAAGAGGGGAATTGCTTTGCTGGTAATAATTTGTTGTTTGTTTTGTTTTGCTTTTTTGAGACTATGTTCTTTTGGCTGGCCTGGAGCTTACTATGTAGACCAGGCTAGCTTCAAACTCACAGAGATCTACTTGCCTCTGCCTCCTGAGTGCTGGGATTACAGGTGTGTCTTTAACCACTCCTGACCTGATATTCTGATCTTTCCTTCTTTCTTTCTTTCTTTCTTTCTTTCTTTCTTTCTTTCTTTCTTTCTTTCTTCCTTTCTTTCTTTCTTTCTCTCTCACTCTCTCTCCTTCCCTCCCTCCCTCCCTCCTTCCCTCCCTCCCTCCCTTCCTTCCTTCCTTCCTTTCTTCTGACTTTAATACATGTGCCAGGACATGTGCATGCACACATGCATGCATGCTTGCACATGCATACACACACCCAAATAAATACAATACAAAATTTTAACATTTCCAATAAAAAGCAGTAAGATCAGCGTCCTTGTTGGTCTTGACCATCAATCAGTAAGAGAACGGGTCTCAAAGGTGTACTAGAATCTGGTGACTGCCATGGCTCCGAGAATATTCTATCCTGGGTTCAAATCCAGCTCACCTGCTGTGTGGAGTGAAGGGGACACACAGTTTTGATTGATCCTTCATTTCCCATGATCTCCATCTCACGGGATGAAAACTATCGGTGAAAGGACCCAGCACACTGGGTTGCTGTGAGAATGAGTCCTCTGGAGACCCGTTCAGAGTGTTCTGTATTTGACAACGCTCAGTAATTGGTTGGCATTGTTCCTGTTTGCCAGAGAAGGACCAGCTTCAGAAATTCCATGTATGACAGTGCAGCATCACACACATGTCATAGCGTGGGACAGGTGTGACAAGGATGACAGGGATGTCTTTCTTCTTTAAACAATATTGTGTGTGTGTGTGTGTGTGTGTGCGTGCGTGCGTGCATTCCACGGTGTATGTGAGTGTAAGTGCGCATATGTTCTGATCTGTGCGAGGCCAGAGAACAGCTGTCGGCACTCAGCTCTCACCTTCCATCTTGCTGAGGCAGTAGCTCCCTTGTTTCAGCTGGACTCTGTAGCCCAGGCTAGCCCTTGAGCTTTTAAGTCTCCACGATCCATCCCATAGTAGGAGTGCTGGGGTTACAGATGTGCACCACCACATCCAGCTTCTTACTTGGGTCTGAGGACAGAACTCGGGTCATCAGGCATGCATAGCAAGCACCTTTAGCCCCCTGAGATACCATCTCACGGTGTCTTTTGTTTAGGGAACTCATGAGGTTCTGAGCTTCTCTGGCTTACAGATAGAAAGCAGGGGATCTTGGAAACAGAGCGACTGGGCTCTCTGTTGTAGGGTACCCTTTTCCGTAGCTGGGCACTGGATAGCCCTTGGGGTTTCCAGGAACACAGAACTTGGAATGAGGTTTTCATAAATTAGAATTAGGAGAACAAGGGTCACCTGGTGGTGATCTCTACAAGGAAAATGAACTGGGAACTACATTCTAGGCAAACAAATTAAGTCGGAGGCCCAGGAGGTCAGGAAAACCGTATATATTTGTATATAGTTTGCAAAATGGAAAGTAAAACTGAAAAGAGGTGAGGTCAAGGAGAAGGGGCTTTCAGAGAGGAAATGCTGGACAGTCCAGAAGTAGAGCCTTCTGCTGAGAAAAGACCATTGCTCCTTGTGTCTTTCTCACTGGCTGGGGGTGAAGTGACTGATCAGCTGAGTGGGGCCCAGGAATGCTCCAACCCTCGCCGTGTGTGTGTGTGTGTGTGTGTGTGTGTGTGTGTGTGTGTGTGTGTATGCGCGTGGGTGCGCATGCATGTTCTGGGCTCACGCAACCTCTCGGGACATGTATCCCAGGCCTGGTTGACTTCTTTCTGGGAGGCCTCACTTCCAGGATGAATAGGAGAGGATGTCATGTTGGAGGCCGGCTGTGGGCCCAGGAGCCGGCAGAACTCTATTAGCTCTCTGCTCTAAGAGGTAGTGACTTCAGTGTCGGGGATGGGGGCACGGAAGGCAGTCCGTATGGCGCCTGGTGAAAGTGTTCAGTTACTGGAGGTGGTGCTCCCTCTGGGTTAGACGTGGGAAGTGGGGGTGCCAACCCTTCTCAGTAACTGCCCTGACAAGATACCCTCTAGTCTGGTCACATTTACTTTTTCTTTCTTTCTTTACCTGTCTGTCTGTCTGTCTGTCTATTTTGAGGTGTGCGCTTATACGCTTGTTCATGTCTGTACATGTGTGTGTAGAGGCCAGAAACTGACATTACGTGTTTTCTTTCCTCAAACACTCCCTCTCTACCACATTTCCCGAGAGGACCTCTCACTGGCCTGGCGCTCACCGACTGCCCTAGACTGGATGACCACTGGGCTTCTGGGATCCGTCTGGCTCCACCCTCCCAGCATGGAATTGCTGTGAAGCCAGTGGCTGCTGAAGGTCCAGACCAGCTTGAGAGAGGAAGTGAGGAGTCTGGGTTGCTGAGTCTCTGCTCACTTCAGGCTGTGTGAACCGAGGATGCAGACCCTCAGGCAGTAAGCCTCCTGCACAGGGCTAGAAGGACAAGCTCCAGTTTCCACCCCATGTCTGCCAGGTTGGCGAGTCTAGACATTTGACACGTCATGCTCCGGAACTATTTTCCTGCCGGGTGAGCATGTTGTCAGGCCTGTGCCATCACCCATGTTCTGGCTGTGGTCAGATGTTATTTTTCCCCCGTCTTTTTCAGTCAAACGTTACCAGTGTGGGACAGCTCAGCCTTTCCTGAGAGAGGGATGGATGGTGTTATGTCATGTCTAAGGACGCCATGTTTACACATTCTTCCGTGTCCTGACCTTTGCTCTGTTGGAAGGTGGAGCACAGGGTGGTGGGTACAAGAGTGGAAAAAACACAGGGAGCTAGAGCAGAGTGCCTGGAGCCCACGGGCGCCCTGCTGCTCCTGAATGGCTTCTGGGATCCTGTTAGATAATGGACCCTACCTTGCTGCCCTCCTTCCTCTGTTCATTTGAGGACATTGGGTGTCACAAGATAAATCTAAATTATGGAATAGGTTAATGATCCAGCATGGAGCTACACACGCGCGTGCACACACACACACACACACACACACACACACACACACACGCATGGAGGCCAACAGAGGTCACCCAAGGACATCAGGTATCCTCGTCTATCATTTCTGTGCCTTGTTCCTTTGAGGCAGTGTCTCTCCCTGACTGTGAAGCTCACATTTCTCTTATAGCCTGGCAGCCAGCAAACCCTAGCGATCCCCTCATCTCTACTGCTCTCCAACACCGGGGTTGCGGGCGTGCATGGGACCATGCTCAGTTTGTCAGCAGTGCTGGGATCTGAACTCAAGTCCTCTTGGCTGTAGAGAAGGCACTTTTACTCACGGAACCATCTCAGAGTCCCCTCGACACAGAATTTCTAAGATCAGGATACTTTCTACCGCATAAACACGACAAACATCTGCATTCTTTAATTTTACTGTGAATATTCCTTTAAAGTAGAATATGATCTCCACCTCTGAGAGTCACCCAATGGGAGCATCTCTTTAGAAAATGCCTGTGAGCACCAAGAGCCATCTGAAAAGAGTCCCAAAGAGGCCTGATGTTCTAGCTGTCTTTCTGTGGCTGTGATCTAACACTGTTACCAAAAGCAACTAACTCGGGGAAGGAAAGTGTTTATTTCGGTTGGCACTTCTAGGTCACAGTCCATTAGCGAGGAAAATGAGGACAGGAGTTCAAGCATGAAGCAGCAGAACCCATGGAGGAGCACCACGTATTGGCTCTCTCTCTCTCTCTCTCTCTCTCTCTCTCTTCCTCTCTTCCTCTCTTCCTCTCTTCCTCTCTCATTCTCTCACTCTCTTGCCTTGGTTCACACCCAGCTAGTTTTCTTACATGGCCCATTTGCTTGGGGATGGTACCACAGAGGCTGGGCCCTTCCGCATCAATCAAGACATTTGTCACAGACGTGGCCACAGGCCCAGCTACTCTGTGCAAGTGCTCAGCTGAGGTCCCCCGTTCCCAGGTGACTCTAGGTCGTGTCGAGTTGACAATAAAAATTAACCAGCGTACTTGGCAACCGAATCTAACATGTGGTCTGAAACTAAGCCTTGATTTAGGGGGAGAGACAGCAATGCCAGTAGGGCCAGTGATACCCAAGTATCATGCCAATGGCAAGTTTCCTGAAGCTGATAACTGTCTTGTCATTAGAGTTTAAAAAATTCTCTTTCTTGGGGCTGGGGGACAGGTGGAGATGGCTCACAGGTTAAGAGCACTGGCTGCTCCTCCAGAGGTCCTGAGTTCAATTCCCAGTACCCACATGGTGGCTCACAGTCATCTGTAATTATAGTCCCATGGGATACAACACCCTCTTCTGGTGTGTGAATGTACATGCAGACAAAAACCACCCATATATATATATATATATATATATATATATATTACACACATATATATTACACACATATATATTACATATATATATATATATGTAATACATAAATACAGAAATCTTTAAAAAAGATTCTCTTTCTTAGGAAACCATCCCCAATGGCATTTGGGGTGAAGGAGCACTTGTACATAGCTTACCCCAGATCAGAGAGGTGTGTGAGTTGTGTGAGTGTGTGTGTGTGTTTGTGTGTATGTGTGTGTATTCACATATATGTAAATAATGAGGCAAACAGGACAGGGACCGAACACAAAGGTGGATGACTCAGGGCAAAGGGTGTACCTGGGAGTGAAAGGGGTTTGGAGGAGTTTTTCTACTCTGTGATGGAATAAAGCCACCCACACTCAGTAGAAAACAAGCTTCAAGTCTTGATCTTTTCCTCGGAGAGTGCTAAGTATGGTGTGCTCCTTGCTCACAGTGTTGGGCAATCATACTGACAAGGCATCCCTGTCAGCCGAGAGATCACACAGTGGACAATGGACACCCTGCGGTGGTTGTGAGGTCAGGGAAGTTAGAGGCATCCCGATGCATTTTCAGGGTGGCTGTGCACAGCTTAAGGTGCCTGGAGTCAGAGGTGAACCACTGCAAGTTGAGAAGCCAGGGTTCTTTGCACTATTCTTGCTTTTCCTGAAGATTAAAATTTTCAAATAAAATATTTTTTAAAAGAGGAATTCAAAAGAGACCGTCCTTTCTTCTCGGCAATTTCTTTTCTAGAAGTATAACATAAGGAAATAATCTGAGATGAGAAATCTGCACTGAAAGCCAGTAGCTGAGGTGAGAGTGTTGGTAAAACATTAGGAATCAGCTAAAAGCCAAGAGCTGCCTGTGGCTCCCTAAACAGCTGGACAAAGGAGGACACAGCGCTTGGCAGGACAGGACGGGGATTTCAGGTGGAAGGGAGCATGCACAGTGTGGCCACATCTCTGCAGAGAGTCCGAGGAAGGTCTGTGTGTGGCTGTGTCAAACTGTGAGATGGTAGAACCAGATTTCACTTGTGGAGATCAAAGCCAGAAGCGAGATCAGCATTGGAGGTAGGTGTATCGTTAGCGGGTCCTGCCATGGGCCGTGAGAGATGATCGAGGCTTGGCCTTGGGACGGCAGAGGCACTGTGGAGTACTCAGTTTGGAAACAGAATTGGCCTCATGGTCTAGGTGAGATCAAAGTAGTAGCCAGAGGAATCCCAAGGTTCTCATGTGTTCTGAGGACATTGCGCTAGGAGAGGGGTGGGCAGCAAAGGCAGGGGGCTCTGAGAGTTGGGTATTTAGGTTTGACAGAGAGGTTAAACAGGCAGTTGGATATTCAGGCTTCAAAATATTCAGTAAAGGAGTAAGGGACTAAACAAGAAATCTTGTTTGGGGTGAGAAGTTTTTCTTTTCTTCTTCTCCCTTTCTTTGTTTTCCATAATAAACATGAAAGAATGTTGTCGGGTTTCTTCCTCTTTTTTAAAATAATTTAAGCAATAGTCCTTTGCTTTTCTGACCTAGTCAGGTAATGAGACAGCTGACATCAGTAAGTCCTTACCTAGGAGGGTAAAGAACTGACTCCACTTGTAATACCCTGAGTTTGGCTCCCATCAAAGGCCTGGTTATTCAGGAGAGCAGAGAACTGGGAACTAACTGGCAAGTCCACAGAGATGTGGGTCTGGCCATGGCTGAGATAGCTCCTTGTCCCCCGCAGCGCCTGCTTCTCCCCACCTCCACCCTGGGGGCAGCACACCAGCTCTGACCTGGGGGACTTCAACACCTTGTGCAGCAGATGCTGGGGGATGTGCCGGAGGTGGATCTGTGTCCCCACTAGAGGTACCAAGTTCATCGCCAGCCACTTCTCGCAGGCCACAGTGAGCTGCTCTTCCTTGTACTGAGGAAGCAAAATAGGAAGGCACTGGATAAAACATGCTTGGTTCCCAGCCCCCTCTGCTGGCTTGCAGTGACACTGCGTGCAGATGTGCCCGGTTTTCAGACAAACTCTACTGGGGTCGGCACGTGGGGGACGGGATGGGGGCCAGGGTGGAGGTGGGGAAAGATTGGGAGTGTGGAGGGGTGGGGTGGTGGACAGCATTATCAATCCTCAGAGTATTGAACTCCATCGATTTAAACTACTCCCTGTGAGGTCAGTTCCCAGTTATCCCTATGGCACGAATGGAGAAACTGAGGTTCCAAGGTGCCTTCTTTCTGTAATCGCACATCGTAACTGGTCCAGCTACTGTTCAGACTGCCTGAGCAGAGGCTTGCGTGCTGGAGAGCCTGGGCTGCCTTCAGCGACCCACTGCAAGTCTGGAGAAGCCTAACCCATGTGGAGTTCAGAGGCTACTCCAGCATACATTCTAGAAGCAAGAATGAAAAGACAGGTCCTATAGGGGAGGTGGGCACCAAGTCCCACCCTAGAAGCTATTGGCCATTGATAGCTGCTGGGAGATAGACTTTTAAAATCCGTGACCCCTGGTAAGTCAACCAGTCTCCAACAGCGTAAGGACAGCACAAACTGCAAGCTAACAGAGGACACTCATTTTGGTGGTTAGGGAAAAGGAAAGGATGCGGGAGAAGATGGAGGATGGGGTGAATATGGTTAATATACGCTGTAAAAAAAGTTAAGTATTTCTACTCTTGAGTTGGTGCTTTTGAGTAGCCATGTTGGAGTTCGGCCTCATGGATGACATCCAGGGCCCAGGTGCTCTTAAAGTTCTGGCATCCCAGGGCCCATATACCTCACCCAGCCACCCTCACCTTGCAGCCGGCCAAATAGAAGTTCTTGACGGTGCTCGGCATGAGTCTGTTCAACATCATGTTGACACACCTGTGGAGAGAGAAC
Organism: Myodes glareolus; assembly: GCF_982192425.1. Taxonomy (NCBI): domain Eukaryota; kingdom Metazoa; phylum Chordata; class Mammalia; order Rodentia; family Cricetidae; genus Myodes; species Myodes glareolus. Next base: position 73,497,996 of record NC_142032.1, read on the forward strand.
TGCTGGTACTGACGGCCCCACGTGCCGTCAGAGGAGGGAGGGCAGAGACTTTAGGTCAGCTCTAGGGTGGTGGCAGAGACCTCTCACCGGGAAAGAAAGGGAGTCCTTATTTTAGGAATTTGAGGCCTGTTATAAGAGCTCCAGGCTAAGGGAGGGAGTGAGGCCAGAAGGCGCTCAGACTCTTCAGACGGCACATGAGCAGCCTCTTTAGCAGAAAGTAGCATCGTGGCTTGGAGCCAGAGAAGCTTTGCCAAGATGGCCTCTGGATGCTCTCCTACCCAAGGCATTTTCTTCCCAACACACTGCTAGCTAGCCTCAAATATTATTCTCTTCTGTCCACAAACAGATCCCAACAGTATCTTTCTGATAAATGTCTCAATTCTTTCTTATAACTAGGCCTGATTTCCACTGACCTATTCTTCACCAAAATTCTATCTACTGATCACGCACTGTGTGCCTGACACTGGCCCAGGACTTTGGTGTACAAGGAACATAGCTAATGACCAATGGGAAGACACATGCCATCTATTAAGTACACACTTGAACAGATTACCAGGCTGTTATAATTAGCATATGTCCAAACTGCAGCTCAACGCATTTGTAGATGACATAGTGTCTCCATGTCAAAAGGTTGGACACCCTTGGACTAAAAGGCTAAAGCACAAGGTACCATGGGAACGCAGGAAAGAGGGAATCTGACTGTGCTTTAATGGGAAAAGCGATCAGGAACAGAAAGTGTGGAATTTAGAACTTGAAACAGCAGGACAAGGAAGTGGCGGGGGCCGGGATTGAGGGGCCAGTATTCTGAGAGAGGAAAAAGCACGTGGGAAGGCCGGTGGTAGAAGCAAGTGCCAATCCAAAAGGCAAAACAGGGATGACAGGATTGACGTGCAGAGGGAAGGGTGAAACCGAAGTGAGCTGGAGGCAGGGAGCTGTCGAAGGGTGACTGCCACATAGAAGGTGGCATCTCGGAAGTATCTGTCCCTTAACAGTTTTATCTGATGTTAGGTCACTTTCAGGCGTGAGGCACGTTTGCCTTACCAAAGAGGGCGCAGAGGGCAAGCAGCCACAGCTCTCTCAGGGCCTCATTGGGGCTCATTAGCACCCTGTGGTTAGTGTAAAATCAGCTGGGATCCACCTAAAGTCTAATCTGGTACTTGCATTTAGTGATGCTGTTTCTATGTCTGAGTGGACAGGTGGGTGAAGGCCAAGGTCTGTGTTTGGGATTCCAAGGACAGCCCATTGAAGTCAGTTCCGTCCTTCCGTCTTGGGGGATCCTAGGGATCAAACTAAAGTTCTGGAGCTTGGTGGCGTGCGTCTTTCCACTCTGACCCGTCTCACTGACCCCACATAGTCCAAACATATCCATCCATGAAGCCAGACTGGCCAGTGAGCAGGGGGCTCCCCAGCCCATGCCTCTAGAGAATGGCTTTCGGTGACATCTCTTTTGCTGTGGCACCTTTGCCAAGGTGAAAAAGAACAGAGGGTCGCTGTCCATTTTCCCTTTAGCAATCACTGAGAACCCTGAAGATGCCCATGACGGCTGCGCCACCCTGAGCTGATTTCTTGCTCTAGATTGTGAGGCAATTTTAACCCCATGTGACTCATCACGTTTCCTCTAGCCTTAGCAGCTGGGATATTCAGAGCTGGGTGTGTGGCGTACCTATGCTATGATAGACAAGTTTCAGTTTATTTGTCTTTGTTTTTTTTTTTCTCCCTTAAAAAAAAAAAGACAAAATTAAGGCATCCGGTTGTTTTCATTTCATGTCCTGACTTTAGAGCCTTTGCTAGAGAGAGGTAAGAAATAACCAGCAAATGAGTAAATTGATTACCTGGCCATGACCAAATTGCCCTCCACCTTGTGTTCTAGGATGACCTCACTACTGCCAGGAGACTTGTCCCCTCAGGGCTGGGTGTGAGGACAGGAGAACCCTGCACTGAGCTGATTCTAGGCCTACAGTAGTCTTGTTATGAAACTTAAGGGTCACAGCCTGAGTCCCAAGCCAGGTGCAGCCACCCAGCCTCAAGAAGCTAATTAAAAGTAGAGGGCAGAAAAAGAAGATTTCTTCTGCTAATAATTCAATTTATTGTTTCTTTCTGTGGGCACATTGGGAAAGAGAGATGAGATACAGTGAGCCATACCACCCCATGTCTGTCTTTGGGGTTCCCATGTGACGTTAAAGTTTAACTGGAAGGCTCTGCCCACCACGGACACATCACTGCCTGGGCTTCAGGCTCATCCCATATGGTTGTGTGACTGTGTGACAAGTTCTCAGGACTGTGTGGGATCTTTTTCTAGGATACAAGATCCCCTTACCCCAGCGGCTGGCACCTTTTTCTTCTCTTGGCATGAGATGCTTGGGGGAAATTTTCATCTCTTTCAAGTCCATTGTTTCTGTAGTCTGGCAGACTGAGAGGCACAAATGTCTTTTTAGAATATCTTCATTTCTGCCAGGGCATGTTAGAATTCCCCTACCTTCTGTTTTAGCACTCCTGGTTCCTAAGACTGCAAAACCATCAGGCCTCATCTTCGTGATTCCTGGGCTTCTTTTCTGCCCGAGTCTAGATCAGGTCCTCTCTTCCTCTCAGCTCCACCTCAGGACCAACCTCTCACAGTGCCCCAAGCGCGAAGCCCACGCCGCAGAGGGTTTCTGCTTAACCATGCTTCATGCTTCCGGTTTCCCACTTTGCCGACTAACCCAAGTGGAGGAAGTTGTTGATGGGACCTCTGAGGTCCTCTATGACCCGGGATCGCCCTAAACTCTGGATTCACCTTTCCCTTCCTGTTCTGCTCCAGCTACCCTGAGTCGTCTTGTGACAGTAACTCAGCTATGATCCCAGGCCAGGGACCAGCGCAGACATCAGTGCAAGAGCCTGTGCAGCGTCACCAGGTGACACACATGTGCACAGATCCCATCCGCGAAAGACCTCCAGAATGTGTGATTCAGACCCAAGCAGCTAGCAGGGTGATTGCTCATAAACCAGGACCTCAGCTGAGGTAAGCTGCAGTGTCTCATCTGTTGCCTGAAGTCACCATGCCGTAAGAGTGACCCGGGGGCACTGTTGTCCTCCTTCATGAGCATGTATGCACGTATGCGTACTCACGCGCACCATGCTCATGACCCCTATCAGTCGCACCATCAGTGTCTCGAACTCAGGCTCAGCTATGCGGCAGGCCCGACCTGACCTCCAACCTAGAATACCAAGCTCTCTGGGGTCTTCTGAAGAATCTGGGGCAGGCCTCACGTGCCCAGGCTCACGAACAGGTCCAGAGTCTTGGCTCGTTATGACTACAGTTCTTCCTGTTCTGACACGCAGTCCAAAACAGGGGAGGAGGCAAGGAGAACTGAGGACCTGCTCTGCTTGGCTCGTCTGTGGAGGAGGCAGGAATGTGACACTAACGGTCACACAGGGCTAAAGGTGCCTAGAGGCCTGCTTCAAGAGGAAAACCACCAAATATGTGTTAGGTGCCACACTAACCAGTGAGGCCGGCGGTTCTCAACCTGTGGGTCGCGACCCCTGGGTCACATATCTTGAGTATTAGATGTTTACATCATGATTCATAACAGTGGCAAATTACAGTTATGAGGCAGCAACAAGATAATATTACGGCCGGGGGTCACTGCAATATGAGGCGCTGTATTAAAAGGTGGCGGCGTTAGGAAGGTTCAGAACCACGGGACTAGGCTGAGCTAAAGTGGCTATCAGCTATGTCATAAGGAGGGTGGGAAGTCTCAGGCAAAGTCTGACCCTCCCATCCATCATTGCCTGCATAGTCAAGGCCAGCTTTCTCAGACAACCACAAACCACCACACCAACTAATTCTGACTTCAGTGGCCTCGCCTCCCGTTAGGAGCAGCTACGTGGCCCTGCGAGTCTGGCCACACGAACATACTGGAGGACTTTCTCAGACCCCAGGCCCCTCTCAGTGTCTCCCCTGCAGGCTAGCCCTGACCTCTGAGCCCCTACAGAATCCTTGGCTTGTGGGGCATCTGTATCCCCAATAAGGCTCTGAGAAACTGCAGTTGGAGAACCCGACCTGAGGCTTCCTCCGGTACCCCGGGAATGGGATGATGGCTCAGAAACATAGGTAGCATTCAATCTGAATGTGTGGCCTCTAAAATTAATTAGTGAAATCCTTCCAGATTCCCCAGGAGAAAGCCTGTCTTCGCCCTATCCAGAGCAGCTGGTGTCTTCTCTTGGCTTGGGTAGGATATTCATTCACTTATACAAACTGATGTTTGTCAAGGAGCTGTGGTACATCCTTGCAATCCAAGCACTCAGGAGGCTGAGGCTGAAAGATTGCTAGTTCAAGGCCAGCCTAGGCTATACAATATGACCTTGTCAGTTACAGCCCAAAGTAAAAACTCACTGGGGCCTGGGGAGGTTAATTGAGCCAGGCAGACCACCTAGGTCTCTGAATCGAATTGCATCACAATTGCATAGGGAATCATACAGCCACACGAGTCCACTCCAGGCCTGTCTTCAGGACCAAACAGATTCAGAAGGTATGCATCCCTGCAACTCGGAGAAGGAACAGGACAGTCAAGGAAGACAAATCCCACGCAGGGATTTCTACCTGGCGCAGGTACCCGTTCATAGGCATCAATGCACAGGAGAACTTGGAGATATGCTAGTAGGGAGATTTCAGAGGAGTGCCTTTGCTTGTCAAAGGCACAAATTGTCCTTGAAGTCAATCCTACCCAGCCTGGGTAAGTAACATTTGTGAGTTGCTAACTTCACTCCACCCTGCTTGACTCATTTCCTGTGTTGTGGGGATTTTTGAGCCATAGGCTTGCAAGTGCAACTGTTTGCCCATTGGTCCTGTTCTGCTTCCTTGGCATCCCGCAGAAGCCCAAGAAACAGTTCCGGGAGGAGCAGAGGCATGAATGAGGGTGGAATTAGCAGCCCTCCCACCCCAATCCCCAGCTAGGGCCCTAGAAGTGACAACATGGCTCCCTCACCCAAGCCAAGTGGGATAGCATGGTGAAGAACAGCAGGTCTGAGGTCCTGGCTGCTCTATTTGGAAGCAAATTTATGTCTCTCCGGCCCCAGCCTCATCACTAGGACAATTAGATCAGGAACACTGCCAGCTCTCAGGGCTGCTTGGGAGGTGTGGAGGGAGAATGATGGGGAGATACAGAAAGCCGAGAACCGTGTCTGACCATGGCCAACGCACCGTCCCCTAGCCCTCAGCAGATCCCAGGCAGTGGTTAGGGGATGAAGAGTTACAGTTTATGACACAAACTACCGAGGCACCTCATGAATGGGCAGCTCACTGAGAACTAAACCGGTCTTCACTGCCTGCGCATACAGCTGCTTTCAAGTCTGCAGAGAGAGCTCTTTGATAACTGGGGGCTGGTGACCAAGCCCCGTTGGGCTACGTCACTCAAGGCAGAAGTACTGAGACGTGCCCTCAGGTTCTCATGATATACGAGCTCCAGGACCCAGGTGACTTCAGGAGGCAGAAGCCTTAACATGGATCTTAATTCTCCTGGTCCTCCACTGGCTCCATGAGCTCACCTACTGGGCAGCCAGACCAATCAGCAGCCCAGGCGAGAAGGCCATGCCCCCAAAATGGGATATGGCCACATCTGATCTTCATCTTTACATTCATACAAACAAATTTTAAATTACATTAATTGACTTTGTGGGCAAGAGAGGAATATGCATGCCACTGTGCGCATGTGGAGGTCAGAGGACAACTTGAGGGAGTTAGTCCTCTACTTCCACCATGTGCGTCTTGGTAATTAAATTCAGGTCACCAGGCTGTGGCACGTGCCTGTACCATCTGGACTGCTTGCTGGCCTGATCTTTGCATTTTTCCCCTTCAAAAAAAATTTACGATGACTATATGCAACACTCTTCACAATTAAAAAATATTTTCAAGAATAAAGCAAGGTTTTATCTGAAGTGAAAGGTCTGAGGACAGGCAGAAGTAAGAAAGACAGCTTAGGAGTGTGTGTACTTAACGGGGAAAGGTTTTTATTCCCAGATGAACTCAGGTAAAATCGAGAAGAGAGCCGGCTTCGAAGGAAGTCACTTTGCATACCTGCAAAATCTCTTCCCATGGTAGGATCTCCCCACTTGTAATTCATTCCTGGGCATCAAGAATCACTTGACTGACATGCATAAGCATAATGGGGGGATGTCATAAACACCTAATGCATCAGTCTGAGTTTCACGACGCCCCTTTCTGGGTTCTAAGTCGTGCTTGGTACAAAGGGAACTCTAAGGAAGAGGAACGTTTCATGAAATGAGCCGCCAAGAATACTCCCAGATTGCACAGGCTGGCCTGTCCCTCCTGCCAGCCTTACTTTTTAAATAGGCGGTTGAACTGGAGGATGTGAGCAGAAGCCAGCACACCCAGCACGTTGTCCACATTCATCTCCACCTCGTTCATGTAGAGGTTCTTCAGGGCCAGGGCGAAGGCTGAGGAGGCAGCAGCAGAGGGGGAGCCATTAGTGTGGGATTTGTGTGCCCACCCGGCAGGCAGTCTCACTACTGCAGCGGGGAGCGGGTGGAGATGTTTGGAGGAATGGTGAGTGCAGACTCGGCTGCAGACTACCTAGGGAGACGACCCCCTCGACCTGCAGCCTCCTAGGGAAGCCGAGGATGAAGGTAAGGAAGGCAGATCCTCCTTTGAGCCTGTCTTCAGGGTTTGCGTGTCAGATAACCACAAGGCTAGCATGTCCCCCAGCCTGTCTTCCTGAACCTGGGGTCCATGGCCCCACAGGAATGTGTCCACTTGACTCTGTGAAATACACCTACATATCGGCAAGTGCACTTTATTCTCTAGATCCCTGGTATGGAGCTGAGTGATGGGTTTTCCTTGGAGTCTGAGAACTTCAGAAGAAACCAGGCCGTTCTGGGAAGAGCCAGGGTAACTTAGTGATTTAGAAACCAGGCTACCTGGCCAGAGGTCAGATGGACCTGGCCTCCTCTAAACACACCATGTGCCAAGAGAGCACTGCTATGCTGATGCAGTGTACTATGAAGACCACAAGCTGTGTCAGTGCTCCAGGGCACTATCTGCAGTGCTCCCTGACCTACCTACCTACAGACCTGTGTCATCACAGTGTGTCATGCAAGCTGTGCTCACACAGATGACTGATTGGGAAACCTGGGGGAAAGGTTGAACACTCTGCAGGAACCTTCTATTGCTGCTGGAAACCAGTCAATGGGGACCAGTGTGCTTGAGTGTGTGTGTGTGGGGGGGATATATCAAGTGCTGTTTGAGAAGAAGGGTAGGCCCATGGATGTCCCTATACCCTACAGGTGTGAGTTCAGTAAGGTAGCTTCCCCCAGGTCTGAAGGGAGCCTGAACATCCTTCCGTTCCTGTATCTTGTCCCCTGACCAGTGACCACATTGATCTTTCTGATTTCCTCTGTTTTTCCTAGTATCCCAGCCTTCTTGGTCCTACTTTTTCTGCACTGTTCATCTCTGTCTCTTTATATCTCTCTCTGTCTCTCTCTCTCTGTGTCTGTCTCTCTGTCTCTCTCTCTGTCTCTCTCTGTCTCTCTCTCTCTGTCTCTCTGTCTCTCTGTCTCTCTGTCTCTCTCTCTCTCTCTCTGTGTGTGTGTGTGTGTGTGTGTGTGAAAGTCAGGGGTTGATGTCAGGCTCTTGTTAATCATTCTTCACCCTATTTTGAGGCCAGGCCTCTCATTGAATCTCATCACTTTGGCTCAGCGGGCTGGCCACTGATGAGGGCTTGCCTATGTCTGCCTCCCTGACCCCACCCAGGACTTGGGCTACAGATGTGCTTGCTTCTGGTTTTCACTTGTGTGCCGATATCTGATCTTGGATCCTTGCACCTATGCAGCAGGTTCGGTACTGACTGAGCCATCACTCCAGTTCCTGCTCAGTAGTTTTGGGAAGGAGCAGGTATCACATATTTGCTGTGTTTTGCTGTTCATTTTTGTCTCTGGGAGGACCGTACAGTGGCCTTCTCAGAATGTGAAGATGGACGGACGGGTTACCTTACCAACTCTGGTGACTGCCGGGTCATTGATCTTCAAGGAAATCATGATCTTCTTTACAGGGGACCTTTCTTTGATCTTCTCAGGTGCCTGAGCTAATGAAGAAAACATAGTGTGAAGGCGGAGAATGGGGCCCCAGCACCATGCACATAGCTTGGGTCCTGGCACATGTCATTTGTATTTTTAGTTCGATTGTTTGGTGGATGCCTTTTAGAGGTACCTACTTATTCTGAAATAGTTTGGGACTCACAAGTAGCTGCTGAGTGTCACAGAAGTTCCTCTGTCACTCTCTCCCAGCCCCTCCCCCCACATAATATTAGCATTGATAGAATGGGTGACTGGATTCTGCATCGCGCTGCTGGGTGTGTATACAATGTCTTGCTCTGTGCCCCTCCCTCTGTCCTTCTTCCATTTCCCCCCATCTAAGCTGTGAGCAATTTGAGGGCAAAGCGGGCCTCATCCATTAGTTTTGGTGGCTAGGCTTTATGGGCAGAGCAAGTCGCAAGTGGGACCACCTGCTGAAGGCTGAGTAGGGAGCTGTGGCAGCCACATGGCGGCTCTCTTCTTTGTAAAAGTATTATTATGTCAGGTGGTGGTGGCACAAGCCTTTAATCTCAGCTCTTGGGAGGCAGAGGCAGGTGGATCTCTGTGAGTTCAAGGCCAGCCCAGTCTACAAAGTGAATTCCACGACAGTCAGGACTGTTTACATAGAAAAACCTTGTCTCAAAAAACAAATAAAATTCTCAAAAATGTTATTAAATCCTTATATCTGGGGCACATGTGTAGGCCAGTTCTCTTTTTCCACCATGTGGGTCCCAGACCAAACTCTAATTGCTGGACTTGGTGGTCCTGCTGAGTCATCTAATAAGCCCCATATAGTGGCTCTCGAGGTTTTGCCCCCTGCCACCCAAGAGTTCTGGGTGAAGGGATGGGCCAGGCAATTCACTGTTAGCTAGTCCATGTACTTGGAGCTGTTCTAAACTGAGGTTATGGGGGGGGGGTTTCCAAGATCATCCCTTTCCCCTTGGCACAGAGGCCAGAGCTTCACCTACGATCCCAGGAGCTTCCTGGCTTCCATGGCTTCCAATTTCTCCTTAGGTCCTAAACTTACCAGACTGGGTTTGTCTCCTAAATAGTGAGGCACTCCCTCCCTGCCTTTATCCTTCCCTAGGGGCCTACACATAGGTCCCCTTCTCAGAGAAACCTTCCCTGGCTGACCCCATAGGGAAGACAGCACTGTTATTCCAACTATATGGCCTGTTTCTTCTCCGAAGACCAACTTCCCACAACCTGCTGTTACACCGTGGATCTAATCTTACACTTATTGGGTAGGTGCATTGACGTTTCACTAGCCACGCCATCCCCAGGATGTGCCATGGTTCTTAGCTGAATGGACAAAATGGATAGATTCTAGCACCACAGAGCTCAAGATGGCATGAGGTGGGAGCCAAAGCGGAAGTGGAGCTGCAGAAAAAAAGGGTCAACAAAAGTTCCTTTTTCTCAGCGTCCCCTCACAACCCTCTGACATTCAGGAAGTACCCAGTATTTATGAAGTACCCACTAGGCACCATCCTTGCCTACCTCTGTACCCACTAAGGGCCAGGTTTTACCTAACTCTGGATCACTTTCCTTTTAGCCTGATTGCATGGTCTCCATATGCATGTTCTTACCAATTACTCCCCCCATTGCAAAAAGTAAAAGACATCACACACAAATGCCTCGCACACAGTAGACACACAGGAGGGGTTGGCTAGTATTATAACAGTTCATGCTGCTTGCCATTTTTTTAATCATTATTTTGGGGTATTTTTCTATCCCACTAGCTGCCTGGTATAAGTAGAATAGTCTATGGTTTTTTTTTTTTTTTTTGAAGGAAAGGACGGTACCAGCTAAGCCGGAGTGAGAGCCAGACACACAGGCTCAACCTCCCCTCCAGGTTAGGTCACCAACACCCAGACAGATAGGAAATTAACCATGCCCCTGACGTCTGTGGAAATCAGACCAGGTTGGAGTGCTCTTAGTAGAAGAGACCGTTCCCTTTGGGTGTCATCCTAAACGGTTGTCACTAGCTCCTAGTTCAGCGGTTCATCAGGTGGAAGAAGACGAGCAGCCATGGAACCAACAGAGTTCGGCTCTCCAGCACTTTTCTAGAAACCTTATCCATGCCAGCTCCAGGACAGTGCACAGACATTCCCAACAGGACCCAAGCAACGATTGGGAGATCAGTGTTCAGCCTTGGGACGGAGGCCCTGCTTCTTTCTAAAGGCATCGAGAAGGTGGTGGCGGTTCCATGGGACATGCTGGAAAGGCGTGTCCTGGCACCTCTTGGTGTGTGTGGTTATGAGGAGAGCAGCGGCAATCATGGACAGGGAGTTCTCATTACTATATGTTTTCTGAGATCTGCAGCTAGACCTTGTCACTAGCAGGGGTGTTGGGATAGAGGGGCGGGACCTAGTCTTTAGTGACACAATTCTAGACCCATGAAAGATAACATGAGCGCTGCCCTCTTCCCTACCACAGGCTCTCTTACTTTCCAATGGACTTCCCCTCTAAGCCATCAGAGTCTCCATCCATGGCTCAGTCAGCTGAGCTCTGGGAAGGTGGAGGAGTGCAGCCCTATTCTAGAGAACGTGAGGCAAATGCTAATGCTTAGGAACAGAAAAGACATTGCAAGAAGGGACTCGGGTTTTCATGCTTCTGTGGGGATGCAGAAGCCGCTTACATATCTGGCTCCATGCCGGTTCAGATGCTGTTTGGCCAAATGGGTGTAAACAGGTAGGAGAGTGTGCTCCAGGCTCAGGGAGGGCCACTGAGTGACTCTGGCTGCCTGGCGGCCTGCAGAACAGTAAGGCATTGCTTCCACAGCCTGAGGATGCAGCCCCACTCTGACCAGCATGCTGGCTAGCTTTGGGGACCATGGATTTTCCAGTTCACCTGCCTATGAGTCAGTCTGGAGGATAGTCAGGCTGGTGCCCGAAGAAGTTGGTGTTGTGACTGCTGAAGACATACGGACTAGGGAAGAGGAGGGCCAAGGTGGCTGGGGTGCAAAGAAGAGAGAATAAAAGAAGTGACCTAAATTCTTTTTGGAAGGTGACAAGCTGGGAAAAAGAAAAACAGAACAGCAGGGAAGGGAACAGAAGGAAAAACACACACATAAACCTCTAACCAGCACGAACAGGGAGAACAAGTCAGATTTCAGAACTGTGCTTTCCTTTCAGAACTTTTTCAAGAGAGTCTACATAGCCCCTCTTGTCTCCTCTAAGAAGGAGGTAGGCTCCGTGTTTTACATGGCTGGATAAGATTTGTTTGTTACAAAGATATTAATGGAGATGCACTGAGTACTTGCTCTGCACCAGGTATTGTTCTAGAACCCCTACACCTATTACCTTCTCTAAGTTCCAAAACCATACAACAAGAATTATTGCTCACTTCATAGCTGAGGGGGCAGGCTCGACACATGGTGAGCTCACACGATAGAGCATGATTTAATGTTAATGAAGATGACCGTGTGTCAATCAACGACCATGTTCTCTTAATCCTGAGGGGATCTGCGGCTCTTGTCACAGGTCCCCTAGGAGGTTACCTTTCAGAATCTTTTCCAGCTCCTTTGGGGGGCTTTTTGTGTTCTGTATCAGGGCTGTCAGGTAGAGCTTGGCCAAGGTCTCAGACTGAAAAATCTGCCGGTGGTGGAGTTCCCACTTGTAGCCGAGGCACTCTAGAATCACATCTGGGGAGAGAAAAGGATGCTGAGTCACAGTTAGGAACGCTGCCACCTGAGGATGCATAGGCTTCTCCCAATGGCCATAGTTACTCAGTAGATAACGGGGCTTCCCAGGCCTTAGTGCAGGATGGGGCCAGCACCTGCTCGCTTTGAGGGTGACTCCGTGAGCAATGATATCAGTGTTCTGAGTGTTGCTGACGAAGTTGTAGATTTCCAAGTCATGAAAGTTGCTCTCTGACTTGGAGGGCTTAGAAATAGCTCAGAAGGGACTTTAGGCACCATCTTGAGTGGACTCTCTTAGGGGGCTTCATACTGAAGTAAAATGGCACTGTAAAGAAAGCCCTTTGCTGACTGTGGGAGGCTTTGTGTGGGGCATTTGACCTGTGTCTCTCATAGATCATTAAGAGGAGATCTTGACTGGAGGGCAGGTGAAATGATTCAAGGATTGCCAGGCCAAGGTGAGGTATGGGGTTGGGGTGGTGGGAGGACTCTGCATGACTCAGCTCTTACTGTGAGCAGAGAGCTGGGGGAGGGGCTGGTGAAAGGGACAATTGTTCTAAACCAGACATGACCTAGAAGGCCGCTTGCTGTTTCTTGGCTTTGCCATTAGTTGGACGGTGTGACTTGGGGTACCTATCTCTCCTTCCTGATACTGTCATTCGCCAGCTTAAGATACTGTTTTATGTTGGAGTTCAGAAACAGAGTTTGCGTTTCGGATCTTTTTGGATGACCTCAAGCAGTGTGGTTATGCTGGGTTAGGAAAAAAAAAAGTCCCATAGATGTGGGGTGATTATAGGAAGGAACAGAATTACAGATCGAGCATGTTCCTTCGCTGGATAGCAATCTCAACTTCAAAGATGGCCATTACGAGGCAGACATCACTAATCAATCCCGGTGTTCTTTCTCCTCACCATGAAAAGGAATCAAACTGCTTCTCTAGATCCAGTAGAGTTGACAGATGAGAAGAAATTGCTAGCTTTCCCTTGAAACAGAGGTGTGTCTGACTTAAGGCAACTGTTCTGTGGGGTTTAATCCCAAACAGCTCTTTAAGGGGATGACTTTGGAGTAGGGGTGTGGCTCAGTGATAGAGTGTATGCCCGGCACATAAGAAGGCCTAGGTTCAGCCTCCAGCATAACGAAAGGTAGGAGGAAAACTACTACAGCTATCTTCCCACTGTCCTCACCTGGCTCAGTGGGCCTTCTCCCTACTTTGACTTATACTCCCATCCCAGAAAAGGCCTTTGGAACAAGTGTCAAGCTGGATGTCAATCATGACTGGCTAAGTCCCAAGGGGACAAAAATCCAGCTACTGGTGCCTGAATGTTCCGTGTAGACTCCTCCAAAGGCGACCTAATGTCATCGGTGTGTTTGCCTTTATTGTGCCACATACATGTGTGTATGCAGAGCATGGATCCACTCCTCACACATAGAAGAATGCTCGCAGGCACCTGTTTCACGTGAGACACTGTGGTTCATGAGAATGGTGGTTCGCAGAACAGATACCTGCCCTTGGCTGGTTCCCTTCCTCAGGGAACCATAGGAGAGCCGTGAAGTCAGCACAGTTCTGGCTGAGTCCACCGGTGACAACTCACCTGCTTCCCCGCTTTGGATGCCACTGTCTGTGAGATTCTCAGAGAAGAACTTTTGGAATTTTGAAATGCATAATCTTGAGGGAAAACACAAGAGGTTAATAATAAATCAATTTCTTGCTAACCGTAATAGTTATGAGAGGCGTGGGAGACAGATTCTATATGTCTTAACTTGTTATGTGAGCCAAGAGTTGGAGAAAGAAGGGCGACATCCCCAACCTTATATATCTGCACCAGATAGAACCCCGAGGGCCATGTAGCTCTGTCTGGCTACTTTCGGCTTCACCATTAGTTTGGCTGTGTGACCTGTGTATAATTATTGCTATTTACCAACTATATGATAGTATTTCATGGCAGGGTTCAGAAACTGGGCCACAACTCGTCCTATTGTATAATTTACTAAAACATCAGCCCCGACATTATCCATCTCCACAGCAGCCACCCCTACATCATCGATCCTTACAGCATCTGTCCCCACAACACACATCATTCCAGTATCCCTACATCATCAATCCTTACAGCACCCATCCCTAAGACAGAACCTTATCACGTCTTCCTCTTTGTGTGAGTTTCCTCAGCTCTTGATGTGGCTGACCCTAAACACCGACCCCTGTTCCTGCTGGTGAGCATGACCCACCAAGGAGGTATTTGAGGCTACCCCTGCCTGTGGAACGGCACTTCCTTTGGAAAGTCTCTAAAACTTGAAACTCTAAAATGGCATACAGTAGGGACTCCATAAATATCTGTTGGAGAAGAGCATAGAGTGTTCTTTTCTAGGACATTGACTGCCAGTCTCAGGACAGCTGAGAATTAACCTCACAGTCTACCCTAAACCCTGTTCCTCTCCCCCAGTTCTAGTCTCGGGACAGGGACCCCTAGGTCCTCACGCCAGCCAACTGGGCATTGTCACTTCTAACCGCTTGTCTCCATCTAATGAAATGCTCCTTAGCTTCATTGTTCAACCTTTGTCCAGGCTCCTTCTTGTCCACCCAGCCAAGTCCCAGTCAATGCCAGTGTCCTGGCCTCTAGCGCATCCTCCTTGTCACGCCCCACACAATGTACAGAGCTAGTCTTGTCTTTCCTGTTGGGGACCCACCATTGTGTCCCCACAGACTCATCAGCAAAGCTACAGGCTCCTGCCTCACTACGATCTTGTGCCTCCTAGTCTGACTGCAGTCTTTTCTGGCTTCTTGAATGCAGCTGCCACAGGCTCATAGGTCCTGTTCCTAGGCTGAGGGCTCCCCAGCCATGTACCTGGGGGTCCATGTCCCGAGACAAGAACTTGAGTGGAGGAACAGGGTTTGGGGTAGGCTGTGAGGTTAATTTTCAGTTGTTCCGAGACTGTCAGTTCTTGTCTCCAGGGGTTCTTACTAATTCTCTAGGAAAAGCTCCATTGTTGCTCTCTCTGGCCCAGCACCCCCAGCCCCACAGATCCCCAAGTCTGTCCCTCTAAAACTTCTGCAGTGTCTTCTGGTTGCCTGCCTACTCCTGGGTCCTCTACACAACACCAGGGTGTCTGTTTACTGCTGTGGCCCTGGTACAAGCCGCTGTACAAGTGTCTGGTCGATGTCCACTGAGTATGAATAGCAACAGTACTAATGCTTTTCACAGACACTATGTACTCTACATGCAGAGTGCGGAAACAAGCTAAAGCTTGAGTCACATATTCAATTAGAGGATGACGGTCCCAAGAAAGCCAATCAGTCAAGGGACACTTGAGACCACCTCTGGTCTGTGTGTCCCAGCGTCCGCTTGGCAAGGCTATTTACCAGTGATTCAGGAGCCCTCGGGAGCCAGGTGCATGGAGGTGGTTTGGGCAGGAGCCCATTTCCGGAATAACAGTGACAGCATGCCACCCTTTCCAGGACAGAGAGGGCTGCAAATGACTCAACCTCAGGAAGGCCCTGGGAGCCTGACTTGTTTACTCAACAGGAGTGAGGGACTGGACCCAGTTACCCACACACCCTCCCTCAGTCACTTAGGTGACATGTCTGAGAAGGGTTAAGAGTTCAGACCGTCACCTTAAATGGGACAGCTTGGTTTTGGAAACTAAAGGGCACTGCCCATGAGCTCAGCCAACTGCACAAACATCCCCATTGCCAGCTGAGCCAGGAGATGCCAGATGACGAAACGGCCACGCTGCCTCTCCTGGGTGTGAGAGCTGTTTACTATACAAGCTCTACACACAACAAGCCGAACCGGCCAGCTGGGGGGCACCCAGGGCACTGACCTGTCCAAGTCACAGCTACAGACCCAAAATAAACGGAAGCTGGGAGCTGAGTGACCCTTGATGCGATGTGTTTACTACAGTTGGATCTGGCTCCTGCCAAAGTTGACAATGACCCCGTGTGGGAGAAGTCACAGTTCCAACACAAGAGATCAGGCCAGGACTTTACTGATCAGGTAGGGTTGGGGAGCTGTGTGTGTTCTGGGGCAAGTGCATGCTATACGGGACAATTCCAGACACTCGCACACACACTGGCCTTGGAACATGATATCAGAAAGTCTCCTGGTATCTAAAGGTACACATTATTAGCTATTATTTTATTACCTAAATTATTAGCTTTATTACCTAATTAAATGTTGTCTATCAACATTAAAAAAAACAGAAAAAATAGAACCTTTAAGGTGCTTTCCAAGAGTTTCTCACAGTCCCAGGGATAGATTCCCACTGCAAAGACAGGATTGCAATCCCATGTTTGTGAAAGAAAACCCATTACCCCCACACCCTGGCAGACTCCACTGAGAAAACCGTACACTTTATTTGGAGTCCACTATTTGTAGGAAAAACACTAAGCATTTCTAGGGCACAGCCTGATACAACACACCAGACTTAATCATCCATTGAGTTTTCAAGGGAGTTTCTGTCATCCCCATTCCACAGACGAGGAAAGTGAGGCTCAGGGAGCCTTAGCCACAGGCTGAAAGTCACATTTGAGCAGTCACTCAGCAAACATGGAGCCATCAGATCTTCCATGCCAGATATTGCTCCAAGGTGGCGGGGGGGGGGAGGGGCAGCCTTTGCTTAGACCGACTTAACCACGAACGTGTGAGACAGGACTACCTGTTCAGAGATTAGTGGCATGAAGCCAGGGCACAAACACTCGGAAGTGAAGGATCCTTCTGCATTAAGGTCCTTTGCTGTGTCCTCTGGACAGGTAGAACTCGCAATTTGGAGAAGTGATAGTCTAGCCTGATGCTAAGGCTTCTTACTAAGAGAGGGAAAGGGAATGGTAGCCTGTGTAGAAACGGGAATCCATAGGAATTCACATCAGAATTCACACCAAAACACTTAGCCATAGCGCTGGTTTTTTTTCAAGCGATCATTTGGTCCGTGGATGATGAATTTAGATTTTGATGGGAGTCTGAAGTTCATATGTAAAAGAAAAGCTGCTTTTAGCCACCACAGCCAGACCTTGTCAGAACAAGAAGTCACTTCAGATCCTCTCCATGCCTATGTGTCTTCCCCTAGTGAGGTTTCCTCCTAGATATGCCTGAACTGCCTGTAGCCAGCGTGGTCTAGCCATCAAGTACCTCCCTCCCCTTCTGGCATCCCTTGCCATGGTCCTTCAACCCTTCCTACCTTTCTGGGTTCTTCAGAGCTTCATCAAGGTCTATGTTCAAAACATTGCACATCTGGGAGAGTGCCAGCAGGTCCCCACAGAAATGATCTTGGGGAAAACGCCACCGATTGGTTGCACCAACAATCCGGCGCTCCAGCCGAGTCTTGCGCTGCTGGATCAAAGAGAAGGGCCTTTAACTTCACCTAAATGCCAACTCTCCCTGGCTGGGCAGCCCAAAGAAAATCAGTGCAGACTTTAAGCTGCTGGTGAGCTCTCAGACCTGGCTAGCATCTGTCACAAGGCATCTTCTCAAGATGAGGGTGGAGTGTTCTGTGGTTCAAACTATGAAGTACTTTGGAATTTGGGGTCTAGAACAAGAACTGCCTGGGATAAAAAGACCAATTGTTTTTTTGCAGGTAGCTAAGAATCTACAAGTAGGCATATTACTATGCTTCAAGTTCTGTTCTTTGAGCCCTTAGCCTAAAACTGTCAGAGGGATACTAAGGACGGAGAGTTTTCTTTTCGGTAAAGTACACAACACAAATTCACCATCGTCTTCATTATAGTGTACAGTTCAGGGACATTCAGTACAGTTACAATCTTATACAGCCTCATATAGCTTATACAATCTCATATAGCTTCAGAACATCTTCATCACTCACCAAAGGACCCTGTATCCCCAGCAGGCTCCCCAAGCATCGCCCTCCCTCCATTGCTGGTGACCACTAAGTTGCTTTCTGACTCCGGCTTTGCCCACGCTGGATATTGTAAGGGTGGAATCTCACAGTGTCTGGCTCTTTGTGTCTGGCTCCTCTCAGTTACCATGTTTCTAAGGGTCATTCATGTATCAGTGCTCACTTCCTTTTCAGGGCTGGACGATATTGCACGGTGTGACTACAGCACAATTTGTTTATCTCTTCCCCAGTTGATGATATTTAGTTGTTCCTGCTTCTAGCTGTTCTGAATCGTGCCGCCAGGAACGTCTATACAGTTTCCTTAATGGAAGAGAACCCCAGGCATCCAACTCTCAGACAGATGGACTCAAAGACATAGCAAGGAAAACTGGCCACAAGGGATCCATGGGAATGGAAGTCACCAATCCTAAGCCATCCAGGCACCAGAGACCAGTGGAAATATGGGATGTGGGATCCCACTCTAATGTCTATTATGGCCACCTACCGATGGGCCACTTTGGGCAAGTCACCTAGCCTATTGAGCCCCTCAGACATCATTTAAGTTGGGGATTGACTCAAATGGGAATGGTGATAAAGGTGATGATAAGGATTGTGGTCACAACTGTGACAATGGTAGCACTAGCAGCGGTGGTGTGTGTGCTGGTGATGATGGTGGTGGTGATGATGGTGATGACAGTGATCATCAGGATAATGATAATGGTGCTGGTGCTGCTGGTAGGTACTTAGGGTGGTGAAGTGATGATGGGAAGGATGATTAAAGTTAATGGCAATAGTGATGGGACTGGTGGCAAGGCCAGGATGGTGATGATGTAGTAGTGATTTTGGTGGTCATGGTGATATCCATTGCAGTAATACGTGGTGAGGTGTTGGTGCTGATGCTGATGGTATGATATTAGTAATGGTGGTGGTAGCAATGACAATAATGGTGACAGAGATGGTGATCATGATACCACCTTAGTTTTAGAGCTATTAAGAGGATAAACAGAAACAGTCCAGGAAATGTGTCTTTGCACGTTGTCCAGGCAGGTGACTGTAAGCTGTGGACTGAGTTTGTCTGTGGCCCTGCTGTCACGAGGAACTAGCAAGGGTCAGCTCCGCGGTGGGGCTGCTCTCTGGTTCCTGGACAGTGCTGCTTGGACTTGCCCTTCCCTGTGGTCGGCCAGTCAAGCCTGAAGCCCTCAGTGGTGCAGGCCCTGGCCCTTATGGAAACGTGGGAATCCCACTGTAACCCTGCGCTGCTTACCATCCCATGCCATGTGGGTGAGAGCATGTTGTGAATGCCTGTAAACATGAACATGTGCACAGTTAGAGGCTGGTAATGCATATCTTCCTTTATCACCCTTTGTTTTAGTTTTTGAATAACAGTTGCTCACTGAACCCAAGCTCATCAATTCAGCAAAGAACAATTGCCTAGCAAGCCCTAAGATTCCCCTGTCTTTTCCTGCCCCCTGCATTGGGGGTGCTCCACACACACACTCGGGTTTTATGGGTGCTAGGGGATCAAACTCAAGTCATCAGTCTTGCATGGCGAGCACTTTATTGACTCAGCCTTGTGAATGAAAGTTTCCCTAGAAACTACGCCTTATGTTGAAAATTATGCAAGACTGATTCACTGATGACGGACGGCTTCAAGGACTGCAGGGGGGTGGGGGGGGGGGAGTGGGGAGGGGTGGAGTGCTGCAGGTGCAGAGCCTAATGGCAATTTATCTCGGGCTGTCTCTGGTCCCTTCTAGTCATTCCTCGCCTGCTTCTTTGTCTGGCACATCTTTGTGACTGTCAGGTGGAACATGTTTGCAATATAGTGACAGCCTCAAAATGTCATCAGTTAACCCAGACACCTGTAAGCAGAGATTTCCCCACATTGGTGTGACCTATTGACCTGATGGCCAAGTACCAGGCGGTGTATCAATCTTTAACTTTCCATGTTCTGTTAATGTACAATGTCATGAAATCTGTCACCATGCCAGAAGATGGACTTCAGCGTAACCTAAATCTGTGTCCCCGAGCCTCCAGAATAAACCATCCCTCTTCCCGCTTTGAGGTGAGAGTTGTGGTTTTTGCATCCACAACCCCAGCCCTGCCATTACCTGCCTTCTGGTGAAAGGATCTACTTACCGCATTCAACATTTTCATAAACGGTGGTGGAGATGACACAGAAGGAAAGAGATGAATATCTAGAAGACAGAAGAGCTAAAGCTGAGCGTTTTAACGCGTGCGACCCTGGAGCGTCTCATCAGAATATTGTAGCAGAGGCTCAGCCAAAGAACCTCTATTCTACCATAAAAGGAATAAAGAGAAAGCCTCAAATGTGGGTCACATATCAAAGCAAGATGGTATCTAGGCTTTCTGCTGTTAGCGTGTTCTGTGGTTGAATGCAGGGCCTCATAATCCACCAAAGCTCTGGCCTGGAGCTCCATCCCCAGGCCTGGGTTCTCAAAGGCACATCTGTGGATAGATCTATGCTATTGGGCTGGAAAAGCAGCTCAGAGAGGGCAGCACAGGCTGGTCTTCATCCTCTTGACAACGAGAGAGGAGGAAGAGCAACAGAAGGCTGCAAGCAGGGTGAGCACGTAATTCTACATTTGGCTCAGGAGACAAAGGGGAGGCTTTCCTCATTAGCCCCCGACAACAGGTGGAGTCAGGGCCGCACTGGAGCCCAGTAGATCTGTGACGACCTTGGTTTAAGGGCCGTGGGAGAGGACTGGCAAAGGATACATTCTTCTGCGGTTCTGACCGCAATTGGGGCAGTTTGGTGACAAGCAACAGAAACTAATTTGATTAATGGTATGCAAAACAAATTCTTTCTACAGGCACCTTCTGGTGTGAACTCAGGAAGGTTTGCTTGTTTCTGAGGTATAGTAGAGAGAAAGATGGGAATGACCTCGCTTCCTGGGATTTCCATCCCATGTGAGCAGACAGAATTGTCTTTTCCTTTAAAATTAAGCACATTAAAAACAAACAAACAAAAAGCACTGCAAAAGTAGCAGCTGAGGCAATACAAATACAGTAGGCAAAGAAAAATTTGACAGTGGCTGGAGAGATGGCTCAGAGCTTAAGAGCACTGGCTGCTCTTCCAGAGGTCCCGAGTTCAATTCCCAGCAACCACATAGTGACTCACAACCATCTGTACTGACATATGGTGCCCTCTCCTGGCAGCAGGCGTACATGCAGGCAGAACACTGTGCACACAATAAATAAAACTTTTTTTTTTTTTTAAAAAAAGAAAACGTGACAAGGTTTACATGGTATTTCACAAATGGGTGCCTCATTCTTCATTAAAATAGGTCCCCTATCCTTAGTCACTGCAGCTGCTTCCTGTGTTCTATTCCCATAGACAGCAAGAGCAGCACACACATTATCAAGGCTGGAAGTTTATATTAATGTATGCATGTATGCCATCTACCTAGGCACACAAACACGCAGATATCTAAACATGTATCTTTGTATGCTACTACATTTATTTCTACAAACCAGATCATCTAATGGAATTACGAATTATACTTGTCTAATTATAATAGATGAATGCCCATTCACCTTACCGCAGGTTGCCACAATTTGCATTCCCAGCATCAATTTTTAAGTGCTAGGCTTATCAGTGTATGATCTTTGCTTATCTGGTGACAGACGGCTTCAGGAAGAGTCCAAAAATAAAAAAACAAATTAAAACGCATATTCCAGAAATAAAAATGTAGAAATAAAGAAATATAAAGTTGTAAGCCTAGGAGAATGAGAACAGACTGTCAACAGCTTTCTCAGCAGCTTGAGGATGAACTATTAACAGTGGGTTTCTCCGCTTTACAACACATAGCTCTATTCACAAGGCCAAAGCATCTCTCTGCACACTGAGAGCTAGCCTATGAATATGAGCTGAGTCAACCTTTAGGAAATAGATATATGGCCTCTGGGTTATGCATTATCCCTGCTGTGTGAAACTGGCAGCTTCAAAGGGGAGAGAACAGGGCTATTCCCATTTGAACTTTCCTGGCCACTAGTAAGTGTGGGTGCTCCTTCACACATTATTCTACCTTGTACCTTTTCCTTCCTGGACTTCGCCATCTCCTACTGAGCTGCTGAAGTTCCCTGAGCATCGCCCTGGCGCTTGCTAGGCACAGCGCTGGGAACGCAAAGCTTTCCATGTACGTGTCTGCCCCGAGGGCTTCACAGGTGTGCGACATTCTCAGCATACCATCTGGATTGCCGTTGTTTATATTTTCTAAATTATGTCAGTGAGAATTAGGTATGGGAAGCATGTTGTGTGTGACTCTATTTTCTTGGACTGATTCTCATTTACAAACTTGTACATCAAAGTATCCCAGGTGGGAAGGGGTCGAACGGTAGCACAGCCCTAGGTTGACTCCGCAACAGCGCGTGTGTGTACGTGTGCATGTACAATAATACATGCACACAGACGTACATACATGTGCACACATTTTCTTTCACGGCTGGATTTCCACATGTCTGCCCACAACCTGCGGAATACAGAGCTGCTTCTCTGACCTGTTTTCCACATAGTAGTCAGAATGACCTCCACCTCCCTAGCCTAAAACCCTTGCCTACTGTTTTAGATAAGAGCTCCGAGTCTTCATTGTGGCCCAGAGACATCTAAGGAGAGAGGAGGGGGCTTCGTGTGGACTTTATGCAGAGCTAGTCATCACAGAAAGGAATGCCCCTGCTGGACCCTCCACACAGAAGGCTCATTTCAGTTGAGAGGCTGCTGTGCAACGCCTGCTTCTACTCAAGCATCTTATTAGCTGGTCTTGAATCCCAGGGCATCTCAAGGGCATCAAAATGTATTGTTATTTTTTTTATGTCTCACTGGGAGCTGTGTGCTTGGTGGGCTTTGGTTGTGAGGAAACTGTTTGTGATTCTCCTTCCGCTACCAGCCAGGAACCTCTGCCGTGCCTCCCTGCTCTGGTGGAGCTACATGCAAGCCCCTCCCACCAGTGGGCGAGCCCTTGGTCTCTGCTGTGGGTGAGGTACCAGTTCCACTTACAGTTCTTAAGTCCTGTTGCCCACGGGAGTGGGTGTTCACAAAGGTTGCGCGTGGAGTGGAGGAACAATCGTTACACCGAACTCTGAATTCTGGGATTGCTGGAGGCTGGGCACCTTCTGAGCCTGAATCTTGAAAGCTCTCATGACATCTGAGGCTCACCGCTTTTCCCTATGGGATGCGATACTTTGCTGGGGGAGCCTGCCTTTAACTTCCTGGAGGTAATTGTGGGTACCATGGCAACAGCAGTCAGATTCCAAGGACTTCCTGTTCTGAGTTCTGGTGTTACCTCAGCTTGAGGTTTTGGGCTGTCTGCTGAGGAGAGACAAGGCTGTCATAAGGCACACTGTGAGTGACAGTTCCTCACCCAGCCTCACCCCTGGAGGCAACAGTACTGTGCTTGCTCAGGGGACCATATCAATATCCTTCCAGCACCTGAGTCACCTGGAGGATTATTCATCCAGGCTTTAGTTCCTTCCGCTGGGGAAACTTAAGGTCCTACCCAGCTCTGCCATTTGGGGTACTCTGTTTCTAGCTTTCTGTATCCAGAAATGTTTTGACAAAACAATATTTCAATAAAAAAATCACATTTTCCATTATTGAAATTACCCTCAAGGAGTTACTTTGTTAATGGGTGGTTTTATTTTTCTTCTGCTTTCCCTAAGAATTGCCTGTAAGTTTGTGACCAAGACTTTTCATATCAGGGGCCAGGATAGAAGGTCAGAGTCCCCCTCAGCCATGCTCCCTAGGTACCTTGGTCTAGGAAACCTCTGGACCATCATCATCCCGGAAGTCACAGAGACCCTCGTCAGGACAGGAAGCTGAAGTCAGGCAGGCAGCTTGTGAGGCCAAAGACTGGCTCTTTCGTGAGCTCTTGCCACAGCCGCTCTGGAAGTCAGGCAAATTACAAAGGAGAGCAGGAAAGTAATGATGCTCTAGAAAATATAAACCCCCAAGTACACTGGAGGCATCTCGGAGTTTGCCTGCCTGCTCAACTCAACCCTCTGGATTCGACCTTCAGCGCTTTTGCAGAAGTTGGCTACGTGGAAGGTCCTGTGAGTGGCTTTACTCATCCCAGGAGCCCGATAACCAAACATCACCCCTAGAAAGTGCTAAAAAGGAGCTCTTAGAATTGGATCTTATATACAAATGAGCATTGCATGTGAGCCCATGCCTTCTCATATATGCGCACATGCATGTATGTATGTCTCTGTACAGTCACAGACCTGGAGTTTTTACCCAGCTGCTGTGTACATGTTTAGAATGGCATTCACATTTGTGTGTCAGGAGCATCTTTAGTTGCCCGAGTAGCTCCTGGGGGCGCATTCTTTTCTGGGGTGCTCCTTGGATTGGGAGACTGGGAGTGCGGTAAAAGAGGATCCAGGGCAGCCCACGGCTGATCCTGTCAGTTATGGCTCAGCTGGGCAGGAACTGGTGCTCGATGGTTTGTGCTTTATGGGAGGTTATAGCCACTCACAGAGCCCTCCACAGACCCAAGTGCTCTGCAGAGGGGGTGGAGGCAGAATCCAGAGGGCAGGGGTCGAGGAGTTAGGCAGATTCAGAGACAGAGACGCCACCGGTGTGCTCAGATGCATAGAATTAGAGTAAGCACAGATTTGAAGTGGGGTCCAAAAATCTTCTGTTGCTTTCTGTCATCCAAGCTTACAAGAACAGGTCAGGAGGGGTGCTCAGTGGCAGAGCTTGGTGACAGAGGACACAGGCTGAGGGCACAGGCAGGGGTTAGGAGCCCAGCTCAGGATCTGCCCACTCTCCTAGTGTGTGGCCAGGTGGAAGTAGGCTTCCAGTGGACATGCAGGGTTTACAGGGGCCAGAGGAGAGTCTGTGCTCCTGGCTAGGATGTGGCCTTCTCTGCACTAGAAGCAAAGCATTATTGGATTAATTTTTCTTTTATAAATCCAATACACAGAGGAGACAAATTCAGAGGCAGGAAAGCTCGGAGGGAAAGGAATTGAGACCAGAGCCCTAGACAGTCTCATGCTCACTGTACAGCTCAGCTAGGCCTGGACTGGCAGCAATCCCCCTGCTCCTACCTCTCAAGTTTGGGGGTGGGCCTGGCTGTCAAAATACTTTGACAGTAAAAGTAATTTGAATTCCATGGCCAAAAGTAATCTTCATTAATACTACATCAATAGCCGTGTTATGTATACACATTTTCCCTCACATTCCTGTATATTATTGATAATGGTGACACTGTTTCTCTTTTTCTTTCTTTCTTTCTTTCTTTTTTTCTTTCTTTCTTTCTTTTCTCTCTCTCTCTCTCTCTCTCTCTCTCTCCTTTTCTTTTCTTTTCTTTTCTTTGGTTTTCCAAGACCGGGTTTCTCTGTAGCTTTGGAGTCTTTTCTGGAACTAGCTCTTGTAGACCAGGCTGGCCTCGAACTCACAGAGATCCACCTGCCTCTGCCTCCCGAGTGCTGGGATTAAAGGCGTGCACCACTACCACCACACGGCTGATGCTGTGTTTCTTGATGTGGGGGAAAGTGATGGATGGTGTAACCAGGCACTCTGACAAGACATTAGTATCTCCAAGCACAAGACTCACAACCAGGCTGTGTTCTTTTGCGGTGGAACAAACTACACACCCTCTTCTGGAGCCTTACTCACTCCCCCATCACAGTTCATAGTCTGCTCTCTGACCTTGAGTCTGTCGGCTGCTTCCCTCCCAGCCCAGGGCCAAGGTCACGGTGTGACTGAGTGGTCTATGTGTGTAAGGAAGTGCCTCACAAAAGCTCCGAAGGACAGATCCGCCCTCTTTATGTTGCTTCTTCCCCTTTGCCCCAAACTTTCCCACACGTAAGTTTTCTCTGGAATGGAGAAGTATTATTGGAAATAAAAGAACCTGAACCCTCCTGGCATCTCCCCTATCCTCTGGGTACCTACCACTCCTGGGACATTACTGGCTAAGAGAAAAATCCTTGAGCACCTCCTAGTGGCCACACTGGGGACGTGTCCCATGCCCCCCCCCCCCCCCCCCCCCCCGAGCTCAACCTTTGGCCTCAGCTCTGTTGATCACTTTCTGTAACAACTAAACTCAAGGGCTCAGAGCCTTCAGCTCACCCCTAGAGTCCTCAGCGTGCACACTTCAGGGATTTCTCAGGAGTTGAGTAGTATGTACGCCAACGACAAAAACAAACGCACATAAATGGAAAGAGCTCTAACGCCCCTCCCTGGAAATGCTACTTGCTGGCATCCCCTTGCAGGGATGGCAATGACCCACCCCTGGGAGGGGAAAAGAGGAGCAGGATGCATAACTAGTATTCCAGCTTTGGGCGAATGTCCAGGGGCTGCTTTTTGTCTCACCTGGCATATCCCAGATCCTGAGGGATTGGAGGCGAAGAGTCACCTTCTTATTTGGAGTACCAGCACACCTGCCATGCTGCAGAGACACAGGTGAGCAGCTCCTACAGACAGCATGGCAGCTCCCGTGATGGGGGTGATGGGGAAGCTGTGTGCACACGCTCAGGCAAAGGTACCTCTCTAGAAACGAGCGATGAGGCCCGAGAACCACTGCTGAGGGTTGTTGTGAAGAATTTCCCACATAGAGCCAGTCTCTGAAGACAGAGAGGTGGCTGTTCATGCAAGTGAATACACATGTGTTGTGCACAGTCCTCTCTACCCCCCACATACATAAATATACATGCACACACATACCCTCTTCATCCCACACAGTACATATATGAATACATATGTGCTGTGCACACACCCCTCTCCACCCCCCACATATATGAATACACATGTATGCACACACCCTCTGCATCCCACACAATATATATATGAATACACATGTGCTGCGTGCACACACACCCTCTCCACTCCCACACACAGACATATATGAATACACATGTATGCACACACACACCCCCTCTCCACCCCCACACGCATATATGCACCTAAACGAAAACGTGGAGAGGGAAGCACAGCCCAGTCAAAACAGTAAATAAACCTCCAACTACGCCATAAAAAAGTCAGATGAATCATTTCATAAGAAATTAAAAAGAATCTTCTTAGAGCAGGTATGGTGGGTTGGGTGCAGGCCTGTACTCCCACCACTGGGAAGTAGAGGCAGTAGTTCAAGGTCATTCTTGATCATACAGGGAGCCTGAGATCAGTCTGTCATAAGCAAGCAAGCAAAAGACTGACAGTTGCCCAGTATGCCTCAAGGTCGCACAGACAGCTGGGCTTGTGGAATAGTCTCTTATACCAGAAGATACACCAAGGCAGGAGGGTCATAAGTTCCCTTTAGGAAGCAGAGAGAGAAGGAAGATGATGGCCACCTTTGCCCCTATCTTCAGTCTCATTCCTCTGTGTTGTCTTGATGCGGTCCTTCAGCATTGTAAAGGAGACTGGAAGCACGCTGCTCAGTCCCTCAGGCAGGTACGGGAGGAGCCAGTACAGCTGTTTCCTGCAGCCTCTCACTGACAGCGCAGCATCCCAGCAGGCAACCCCAGGGAAGAGAGGTGACCAAGTGGAAAATAAGCGTGAAGCCAGGCAAGGAGCAGTCCAGGGGTTGGCCCATATGCCCCATAGAGTGTATATATACACTGAAGGCCAGGGAGCAGTTATGTATGGGTACTGTCCTAGAGTTAGGGTTTCTATTGCTATGACGAAACACTATGAGCAAAGCAAATCAAAAAGAAAAAGGTTTATTTGGCTTACACTTCCACATCATATCTTACATTGAAGGAAGTCAAGACTTGGACTCAAACAAGGCAGGAACCTGGACGCAAGAAATGATGCAGAGATCATGGAGGGATGCTGCTTACTGGCTTGCTCCTCACGGTTTGCTCAGCCTGCTTTCATATAGAACCCAGGACCACCAGGCCAGGGATGGCACCACCTCCGAGGGGCTGGGCCCTCCCACATCCATCACTAAGACAATGTCCTACCCACTTGCCTGCAGCTGGATCTTGTGGAGGCATTTTCTTAATTGAGCTTCCCTCCTCCCAGATGACTCCTGCTTGTGTCAAGTTGACGTAAAACTAAGCAGCACAGGTACCAACTCTGGAAGGTTTCTAAGGAATAAAGCTCCTAAACTTTCAAAGGTATAGACCAGAGTTCAGTCTCCAGTATTGCATAGAACAGGGAGTGCGGCACATGTAACCCAGCACTTGGAAGGTAGATACTGGAAGATCAGAAATCAAGGTTATTCTTGGCTATATGATAAATCTAAGGCTAACCTGGTCTATATGAGACTGTCTCAAAAAAAGAAAAATAATAAAAGGGAAGAAAGGAAGGAGAGAGAGAGAGAGAGAGAGAGAGAGAGAGAGAGAGAGAGAGAGAGAGAGAGAGAGATTTCAATGTGATTCTTGGCTGTTGGGGAGAGGCAACAGGACAGCCCTAGAGCTGACCTGGATCTCACAAGTAGATCTTGGCTATAAACAATGTCACAGGACATCAGCATTGGACAGGCCCTCTGAATTGTGGTGAATCAAAAAGAACCGAGACCGCTCTGTAAGCATGCCTGACACAGGCAAACCTGAAACTGATTTGAACCACAGCAAGGATCAAATGTCTCAGTCCTGGCTTCTAAGGGTAGCTCTGCCTCCCTCTTCCCGGGTTTTCTGTGTCTTTTTAAAGATGTCTTGCAGCTCCCCCTGGTGGACTTCCTGCTTCACTGCAACCACAATCAACTTGTCGCAACCACACTCAGTGTTCCTAGCGGTTGACCAGAGGAGGGGTTTCTCCTTACCCGGCCCTGTGTATAAGAGCATATAAATAGCATACAAATCAGACATTTACCAGCAACAAATCACGAAGAAGTTTATTTTGAAACACTTGTTTGGTAAACATAGTTCACTGTTTATTAAGGATGAAAGCAAGTTTGCACACTGGTGAGAAGGCACACATTTATTTTCACATAAAAATGAGATCTTGGTTGAATACTTGATACTGCACGATTTAAAGTATCTCCAATGTTTTTCAGAGTTGGTCAATATTTAGATTTTATAATCGTCAATGCGGAGAACACACCTTCACATGAACACACAGTACAAAGTGTCAAAAGGCACAATGGCCCTTATAAGAAATTGTTGGAAATTCTGTCCCAATCCCATGTCAAAATCCATTTAGTGGAATTTCAAGAAGCCTAAATTAGCAACTCAGTTTCCATTTAAAAATCAAGCATCCAAATAACACAACCTCCAAAATGCTAATCAGATACTTGGGTTCTGAGACGCAATGGCAGGAAAACATAAAAGCCACCGTTTTCCACAACGAAATCCTCAGAGCAGAAGACTTTGCATTTACAGTAAAAACACTGTCGCCTGTCCCATACGGCAGCTCCCGATGGAAGCCGAGGTGTTTCAGGCAATGCCACTGACATCGTGTGGTGCATCAGCCTGTATGCATGGTGCGCACGGCTCATGTTGTATGTTTAGAACCCAGGCTGCAGTGAAGCTGCAAAATGCAACAAGACAGCCAGAAATGTCTTGAACTCGTGCATTTTGAGTTTTAATTGTTTTTGAGCATTGCAGGTTCAGAAATCTTCTTCTATGGTCAAATTTTTCTCAATCCCCACATTCAGTTATATAAACCATATGGGGACAGTCACCCAGTTTAAGAAACCGGGGTCCAGAGCACAGTGGCATCTTCAGCCCAGGTAAGCCACGACCAAAGAATTCAGCTTAGGAGCTAGAGATGGCCCAGTAATTAAGAGCACTTGCTGTTCTTGCAGAGGGCTGGTGTTTGGTTCCCAGCACCCACGTGGTGGTGATAACAAAGGGACTTGACGATGGTGGAAGCCCGTGACAAAGACAGGGAGCAAAGGAAACGAGTGGGGACCGAGAACCAGATAGAACCTTCAAAGGGACACTCCCAGTTACCTGCAGTTAGGCCCCACCTCCTGAAAACGTTTCCAGAACCTCTTAAAATAAACCAACAGCTGGGGAACCAAACATTTAACACACGACACTGTGACAGGTGCTTGATATTGAGGTCGCCTGTCTTAGTTCGGGTTTCCATTGCTGTGAAGAGACACCATGCCCACAGCAACCCTTATAAAGGAAAACAATTAACTGGGGTTGCCTTATTATAGTTCAGAGATTTAGTTCACTGTCATCATGGTGGGAAGCATGGTGGCATGCAGGCAGACAGTGCTAGAGAGGTAGCTGAGAGTTCTACATCTGGATCGGCAGGCAGAAGGAAGAGAGTGCCACACTGGGCTTGGCTTGAGCCCATCCCCAGTTAGACACTTCCTCCAACAAGGCCACACCTCCTAAGAGGGCCCCTCCCTGTGGGCCAACGCAGTTTATTTTCAGTCAAACCTCCATACCACCATAGACTTTGTGTGTAAGCTTGTCTGAAAGAACACAGAATCACACAGTGGCCTCCATCAGAGTTTCAAAGCAGGGCGCACAAGTAGAGCTGGTCTACTAAAAGAAAGAGGAAATAAAATACAAAGACATAGGAAGCTGGGCCAGGCATGATGCCACATACCTGTGACCCCAGCACTCGAGAGGTTAAGGTCAAGGAGTTCAAGGTCATGTGGATCTGTGCAGCAAGTGAAACGTTAGCCACACCCTGTCTCAAAAATAAGATATTGCAGCAAAGCAAAAAAAAAATGCCCCTCTGACAAAATGAACACATAGCTCCCATCTACAGGGGAAGCAAAGGCAAGCTCCAGAATTAACCTGTTTTTTCTGATCGAGGTATCACTCCAAAGCAAAGGACATCATGGTCTGTTATTTGATGTTCTAAGGGCTCCAGAAGAGATATGGACCAACCGAATATAGGTGACAAACAACCCTAGGAAAAGGATGCTGAGATAAAGGAAAGCACCAGAAGATGTTGCCCACAAGCTACAGAGAAACCTGATGCACCAGAGACTCGCCCAACCAAGAAGAGGAAAGAACCAGGAAGATGAACAGGCAGAAGAGGAAGCCGATTTTGGTGACATGCTTTTCTTACCTGTAAAATACGGAATCTCCTTGCATATAATGTGTCCCTTTTGGAGAAAACAAAAGTGGGGCTGTCAGGAACACACGTGTCAGTAGCTTTTCTGTCACTGCGATGAAACACCGTGACCAAGGTGAACTTAAGAGTTTATCCTGGTTTACCATCCCAGGGGATGAGCGTCCGTCATGGTGGGAGACGCGGACACAAGCAGAGCGGAGCGAACACATCTTGAAGCTACAAGCACAGGGCAGAGAGTGAAAGTGAAGTGTCTAGGGTTTACCCCAAGCTCACCCCCCAGGGATGAACTTCCTTCAGGAAGACTGCATCTTCCATAACCTCGCCAAGCCGCGCCACCAGCTGGGGACCAAGTATTCAGATGCCTGAGCCTATGCGGGACGTTTCTCATTCAAAACACCACGCTCTGTCCTGATAGTCCAGTCAACAGCTACTGGCTTGACTGTCCAGCGTAGGGTCATAAACCCCACGAAGTTTCCAGCAGGCTCCTGTCCACACACAGTGACATCATCAGTCATCTCTGATGAAGCTCCTATGGAAGAATCATCCCGCGACTTGAACAGCACCGTGTCATCATCCACACCAAAGGAGGCCACTGTTCTGGTGACGTTCTAGACCAGTGGTTCTCAACCTGGGGGTCGCAACCCGTTCCCAGGGGTGGCCTAAGACCGTCGGAAAACACAGATATTTATATTATGAGTCACCATATGGTGAATGGAAATAATTTAATGGTTGGGGTCACCACAATGTGGAAAACTGTATTAAAGGGTCACAGCATTAGTAAGCTTGAGAACCACTGTTCTAGACAGCTTAGCATTATATATAATTATTATATTACACATATTATATTATCTATATTATACATAATGCCAAGCTGTCTAGAACAGCATATATACATATAATTTTTTTCAAAATTATTTTACTAAGGAAAAAAGAGTTTACATGAGAGTCACATTACAGTATTACATGGAAAAAAGTTAATAAGCTGGAACATAGACCCCTGAGGCTGGGTGGATAATGGATAAACACAAACAGATGAAGAAGTATCTTAAAAGTAGCACAGTGAAAAAAACTAGGTAAATATTTCATATGCCAAGAAAGACAAAAAAAAAATCACAATATGTATAGTTTCTGGGTTTGGGGATGAGGATGCTTTCCTTGCCTGTATTAAACATCTTTTTAGATGAGAATATTTTCTTAAATGGTGCAAATAAAAGAGAAAGCAGGAGAGGTGAGGATCCTGTGAGCAGAGCGAGCGAGGACCCTGGGTCCTCCCTGGCAGGGCCAGGCAGTGGGCGCTGGGCAGGAGAAGCGAGACAATTCCCTGTCCCCGCTCAGTGGGGCCAGAGCTCTGCCAATGGAGCCCACATACAGAGCAAATGTAATAAAGACTCAGAGGGACCCAAGGATGTGGTCCATTGCCACCAGGCCCGTGGCCCACCACGAGTGAGTCTGTCTCCCTCTCCTTGTGCTGCCTGGGTGGCCGAGTTTCAGCCACCTTGTAAGTCACAGCAGAGACTTCTTCTCCATCTTCTCTCCCAGACACTCTGACAGCAGTGGGGAGCTCTACAATGAGTGACTCGTAGCTACTGTGCCTGGGGCAGAAGGGGGGGAGTTAAGGCGAGACACAGGCGCTCGGTCTGTCTTTTACACTCACACACCACACATCCTGCCGGTGCACATGTCCCAGTGGGTACCGGCTCTCCCGGTCAGCCCCAGTGACCTCCCTGCATCTGATCCCTGGGACCCCCACGGTGGAAGGAGAGAGCTGATACCCACAGGTCAGCCCGAAGCCTCCACGTGTGACACAGTGAGTTCCCAAAGATGTCCTCTGGCCTCACCCACACACCGATACGTGGCGTAATAAAGAAAATTAAATCCACGCACACTCCCTAGTGCCTGCTCCCTGCGAATACGGCCGTCCTTAGATATGGCCTTTGCGGACGGAACTGTGGATCTCAAGATGAGATCACCCTGGATTGGCAATAGGCTCTAAGTCTAACCATGGTATCCTTAGAGAGGACTGGATATGGAGGCACAGGCCTGTAAGCCCAGCTAAGTCCGAGGCTCAAGCTGCAGAACTGTAAATTCAAGAGCTGCCTGGACTGCAGAATGCGCCCAAGGCCAGTCTGAGCAACCCCGTCTCAAAACAAGAAAAAGAGGCCTGGAGTGAGAACACTTACTACAAGGGAGTGTTTGAGACATAGAAACACGAAAGGTTGAGAAGGTGGTGTGAACCGAGGGGTTGGAGTGTTGCCGAGGATACGGCAAGCTGGGGGAGGGACGGAATGGGCTGTCCTTGCGTGCCCCGACCTCATCTTGACTTGGAACTTCTGCAGCTCTCAGCTGCTATGTTTGTAGGGATTTGTGCCAGCAGCCCAGAAAACCAACTCCTTTCCACCTCCTCCGTATCTCTCCATCTCATCCTTTACCCTAGTCTCCTTGTAGGTCACAGGTCCAGGTAGGGGCATCTGGGAACCTGGCTGCGACTAGTCGGGTTGCTAAGTGGCTAATTACCTGCCTCCCACCAGATGTCCCTGGGTCATTTCTACCCCCACGTAGAGGGGTAGGTCGTGTTTCAGGGTTGGTCATGCACCAAGGGGCGGGAAAGAAAGTCTGACGGCTTTCTACTTCCTTCACACAATAATAAAAGGAAACAGATTTTTGCCAAATGGCTGAGGCTTTGTAAAAATGAAATCTAAGCTAATTCAATAGATCCACTTAATTATTTAAGCCCGAGTCAATATTTCTCATTTGCTTCCTCTTACAAACCCAGACACGATAATGAAGGAAACGCTATTTAAATCAGCGGAGAAAGAAAGGGGGCCCAGACAGAGGCAGAGACTAAACCTAATAAGACTTAATGAAGGCAAGAAAGGATTCAGCCATTCCCAGAAAATAATTCACAGCCACGCTTGCTGCTAAGACTCAAAGAAAAAAATTTATTTACAATAGAGAATTTTATTTGAAACATGCATTTTTTTTAAAAAAAAAACAACAACAAACCAACCAGCAAATGTGGATCAATTGTACACTCTTTAAGGCAAGAGTCCCTATGCAGGCTGCATACGTTCATGTCACATCAGATGCTGCTCACCAAAGGACAAGGCCAAGGTCAGCAATTTGTCTTTTTTTATAAGAGAATCTGACACTCTCCCTGATACAGGAACTCTGAGGTCAACTTGCTATGAATTATACTAGAAAATGCAAACGGAGAGCAAGAAATCCCGGTAGGTCTCGGCACTGCAT
Source organism: Myodes glareolus (assembly GCF_982192425.1). NCBI lineage: Eukaryota > Metazoa > Chordata > Mammalia > Rodentia > Cricetidae > Myodes > Myodes glareolus. The sequence goes on from NC_142032.1 coordinate 73,531,709, forward strand.
ACGGTCAAACCAACCTTACTTAGAAAGGGAACACAGTAGTGCATATAAAGTGAGAAGAGAGCCTGTCCGCGGAATCGGAAGGGCGACAGTGTGCCGACGGTCGTATTGCACGCAACGGCCAAGTCCAAGCACTTGGTTCCAAGTTAGCTTTTCCCCATTTTGGCAATCAGTTCGTCACAAATTTTGGTGAGTTCTTCTAGCTCTTTGTTCTGAAAATGAAAGATAAGAGAGGTGTTCTGAAATAATACACACGCAAGCAACAGAAATGGACATATGCATACACAAAAGGAAAAGAAGACAACCAGGCATGATTAAAGGTGCACACCTTTAATCCCAGCACTTGTCAAACAGAGGCAAGCGGATCTCTGTGAGTTTGAGACCAGCCGGATCTACATAGTGAGTCCCAGGCTACCAAGCCAGTCACGGGGCTGAGGCGATGACTCGGTCGTCATAGTGCTTGTGTTCTAAGCTGATGGGTCTGAATTCAAACCACGGGACCCATTTTTTTTTCTAAAGCAAGCCAGGTGTGGCAATGCACACCTATAAGCCCAGCACACGAGAGGGAGACAGAGGAGGATCCCCTAGGCCGATGATCAACCCTGTCTCAAAAGGAAAGGTGGACAGAGTAACTACAGAAACCAAGAAAGTAAAAAGGGATCGTGGTTGAGGGGGCTGGAGAGGGGAACAGCAGGACTCAGAGGTCCCTCAGAAGTTGAAGGTGAATTCCTGTCCTGAAGACACCACTCGCTTCGGACACAGGTCTCGGCAGAGTCGAGGTGATCTAACTTAAAAGCCTCCTTCCTGCTGGTCTGGTTTCCCTAGCACCAGAGAGTGCTGTGTAAACCATGGAGGGAGGGAGGCAATCAATAGTTCTTTCTGGCTATGACACCTATGAATCACAACGATCAGTTGAGCAAGATGTCCCTTGGGTTGCAATAGTGGCACTCATCTTGATAGCAACCAACAACTCTCGAAATGGACTAAGGTCTGCTCAATAGGAGCGACATCATGCCTGGTACTGGAAACCTAGCCAACTGCCCAGGGCCAGTGAGGTCATGGAGCTGAGGGAGACCCTACTACCACCACTGGATTAAACCAGCATAATTCCTAAGTGCTTTCTAAAACTTACCCTTAGAATGAGAAATGGAGTTCTCACCCAAAGAAGCTTCTCTTTGTGGTAAGTGGAGACCACTGCAGAAAACCTCAACTGGTCATCATGCAGTGGAGTGTGAGAACTCCAGCCTCAAGGATATATCTATAACTCAACTCCTGCCACCCAATGCTCAGGGAACATCACAGAAGAGAGGGTGGGAAGATCCTAAGAGTCATGTTGAATGACTATGTCTCCTAAAAATGACAAGGGAGCTACACCCATGATACCCCAACTATGTGGCCAACAAGACTCAAACAATGACAATATCAGTTAGACATTTTAACACGAAAGGGGGAAGTCTCAAGGGGCCCACCCCTCGACAAACATCTACAGGCAACTAACAACCGCTGGAAAAAGAATTAGCTTCTCCCATGGATGAGCCCCCTTAATTGGTTATCCAACGCAAAGTGGTTAGCTCTGAAATAATATACGCACAAGCAACAAAAATGTACATATATACACCAAAAAGAAAAGAAAAAAAGGCCAGGAGTGGTGGTGCAGATGTCTTTCTGTATACTGTAATACATTGCTCTGCTTTGACCTATGGCAAAATAGAATATTGCTAGGCAGGAAATTTAAACAGATATACAGGAGAAGAAGGGTGGGGCCAGGAGGAATGCGAGACAGCCACCCAAGAAAAGAGATGCCAGCAGCAGCCTAAAAGATGTCAGAACAGAGGTAACACCGTGGCCACATGGTGATACACATATTAGTAGAAAGGAAAGAGCTAGCCAGTAATAAGCCTGAGCCATCGGTGAAGCAATTATATTTAATACGAGCCTCTGAGTGATTATTTCATAAGTGGCTGTGGGGACTGATGGGTGGGAGAGAAATCAGTTCCGCAGGACCAGGTGAGACAGAGAAAAACATTTAGCTACAAGGTGTGGCAGCGCATGCCTTTACTCCCAGCACTTGCCAAGCAGAGGCAAGAGGATCTCGATGAGTTTGAGGCCAGCCTGACCTGCTAGTGAGTCCCAGGTCAGCAAGGTCACACTGAGACCCTGCCCCAACAACAACTATTACCAGTCAATCAGAGGCAACATGGGTCTCATGGGGGACAGCACCTACCGAGTCTCTCGGTCTCCCATAAGGCTAGTAATCAGAGGAAATAACTGGAAGCGAGGAAAGTTTACATCCTAGCTATGATGTAGCTGGGGAGCTTGGGCAAGTTGCACAGCCATCCTGAACCCTGGCCTCCTTACCTTTAATACGTAGGTGAGAATGAGAGGAGGTAAAAAGTATGGAGTTGTGTAAATGGAAAGACTCAGTGAGTAGACCACAGAGGAGGGTGGCTGAGGGCTGGGGTGAGGAAGAGCTGGCCTTGGTTCACCGCTTTCCTGACAAAGACCAACTTGGAAGAATGCTAATGTTATTTAAAAGATGCCCAGTAGGTGGCGTGGTGGTACAGGTGTCCTGCAGGAGTCAAGGCAGAGGAAGACACTGTCTTCCCTGCAGAAGCCACCCTTTGCCCATCCTTGAAGCTCAATCAATGGCAACTACACACACGGGCACAGATATCAGGGCAGCAGTTCCTGTCCTGTAGGAAGGGGATCCAGCTGGGAGACAGCCCACAGATACGGCTCTCCATGAAGGCTTGAGATACCAGCAGCCCAAGGCTGTCTTTGTTTATGCACAAGTGCCCAGCGGCCCTCCCTGAGGATGGAAAAATCTGCATCTAATGCAGCTAGTTTTCCTTTGAGAAGCTGAGGAAGGTTGGCCTCCACCAGCCCCTTTCTTAGAACCTCCTGCAGCACTGTCCCAGCTTAGTCAGTCCATGGCTGTCCCTGGGTTAGGGCTCCAGCACTCCACACCATAGTGTGTCCACACCACAGTCCGTGCCCATGCAGGGGAGAAACCTGAGCTGTTTGGGGCGGTGGGGGGGGGGGGGAAGGAAGCCCTGACTTCCAGCCGCCTGGCCACGGCCTACCTCCTGCCAAAAATGTAAATATTAGGCCTCAGCCCACATAGGCGCTGAAAGCCCTGGCCACTACCTCCACTCTGACGGTCATGAATGCCTACCACATGCCAATCACCAAGCTAAAACCATCCCAGATACTGTGGCACCCCTCAGCTCCCACACTGGCCCTTCAAAGAAAGACGGTGTCATGCCATTTGCCAGGGAGGAAACTGAGCTTCAGAGAGGTTAAGTGCTGTGCATAAGATCACACAGCCAGCCAAACAGAAACAGATGTGATCAGCCTGGAACTACATAGCTTTGTTTCCATGTCTATGAGACTTAAAAGGCAGCAGTTCCCGGCAGAAGCCCTGGAGATCCACACAGAGAGGATGGGGTGAAACCCAGCCCCATCAGCCACCACTGGGGCAAACTGCCCCATCATGGGGCCCAACATCTTCACCCCCACCTGCCCTGGTGAAGGCGGTTCTGAGATTCTTGTTTTGTTACTTGTATCTACAAGGCCTTGTTTGTTACATGTTATCTGCTGCCCTCCAGGTGCAAACACCATGATTAATTCCTTCCTCCGGGAGCTTAGTTCAGAACGAAATTATGTTTGCAGATATATTTTGTCTTTGCTGTTATCCCAAACCATGCCCCCCCCACCCCCCACCCCCGCTTCTTTGCATCTGTGTATTTCAATCTACCAGAAAACACAACACCGCTACTTTCCTGCAGTTCTGATCAGGCCAAGGGCCTCGGAGACATCCACCCTGGCTCCTGCTTCAGGAACTAACAGTGTGGCAATCTAAAAGCATCTCAAATGGATTCTATACGGTGGGAACACTGGTGACTTCCCAGACACACAGACCGACTGGGAAATGCGGTCTTTATTTTAATGGAGCATTCCGCTTCTATAAAAACATACAAAGACTCATCGGCAACCCCATAATGATGCTCGGTGATTGTCAAAGACTGAACAAATGTGTGGGTTTGCAGTTGTGTCCTGTCTTTGCGGAGACTGCTATGGACAACCAGCAGAGCCCAGAAGTCCCCGGCGGCTGCAGGAGCTGGCATACCGCACTGGTCCAGCCTTTTCTTTCTAAAACATAATTCTTGTGGTTGACGGCCAGCAGTACTCTGTGCATCCTCAGAAGATGGGGCTAAATAGGATTTCACACGTGTTTTCTCTCTCTTCTTCTTTTCTAAGTGGGGTGGGGTCAGTATCACACTTGATATCAGGGAAATTCTCTCATCTAAAGTATTCTCAGGACTAAAGGGGACCAGTGAAATGAGATGGAGGGTGAGGTTCGCCAAGGCCATATGTGTGTGAGCAGCTGACCTGCTTCATCACCAGGCTCTTTCTGATAGCACCTAGCGGGACAGAGCCAGTACCTACCAGGGCAAAGGTTACTAAAATTCACCTAGACACCCTTTGTCTCTTTGGACCACATGGAATTGGAATGTTTCTGGGATGGCAGAGGTCTTCACCGGGACATCCTGGGAAACTGCATATAGTAGGCTAAGCACCACACTGGAAATCAGGAAACCTAGGCACAGCGGTCAGAGGAGGTTTACCCACTGATCACACACCCAGAGGACATCTGAACGTGCCTGGACCCACTGCTGCCCATTCTCTGTCAGGGGACTGGTGGGCTCCTCACCTACTCCCTAGTAAGAATGAGAGTTAAAGAGGTTCAAGGGCAATGCCTGGCTTGCCGACAGTGTTTGACAAATACTTCACCAACAATGCTGTGGAAGAAGGAGACGTGGAAAAATACCATATGGGTTGCCATCGCAGGACAGGCAGAAAGGAAAAAACAAAATCAAAAAACTGGACCTAATACAGGTATGGTCACAGACATCAGTTTACATGGAAGCTTCTCTGGCTTTGCTTTGGAGCCGTGCTTCCAGCTTCCCAGCCTTCATTACCAGATAGACTGGCGAGAGCCAGCGAGTGGTCTTGCAGCTATGGGTACCTGACCCCAACCCTCTTACCTTCTGCTCCAGCGTCCTTTCTAGCGCGTCCACTCGCAGCTGCTCCTTCCGCAGGCTGGCCTGGTAGGCTGCTTGTTCTTGCTGGGCTTTGCCTCGAACCTGGGCAATCTCTGCATTGGCCCTATTAGAACAAGGAGCACCGGAGGTGGTTTCATGGACCCCTCCCCTCCTCCCACGTCCGAATAGAGACTGAGGTCTGAGTCCAGCCCCACTAACTAGAGCCTCAATGTAAGCACACTAAGAATCCCACCCTTGTCATGACATGTAAAGGCTTTGGGTGCCCCCAGCATTACAATAGAATCCTTCGCTTATCTCAGCCGGCAGTGGTTGAATGAGAGTTTAGCCCAAGTCGTAAAGATTAGCTACCCTTTTGCAGGCCAGTGTCAGAGTACTGCTGGAGCACCTGGCCTACGTGAATAGTGAGTTACCTGTCCAGCTTCTCCTCCGCGTGCACCTTCAGGGCCTGGTACCTCTGCTCTTCTTTCTTCACTCGGGACAGATACTCCTGTGCGCATTTCTTCAGCACCTCTTCATTCTGGCACGGCAGGGCCACAAGAAGAAATACTGAGGGGCACACCAGAGCATCCCGAACAGCCAAATCTGACTCCTTAAACCTCCACAGAGGTCCTGTTTACAGTGGCTTGGGATGGGCTTCCTGGATCCTCACCCTGCACGCCCTCCCCCAACCGTTATTGCTTCCCCACCCCCACCCCGACTCCGCCTGGCTCTGCAGATCTACCTTGCGGAAGCCTTCCAGGACCTCCTTCATCTTCTCGTATCTCCTGAAGAGGTCAGCCAGAGACTTTTCCACAGAGTTCAGGTCAGCCAGGGCTTGCTCCTTCTCGAGGACCAGCTGCTGCACAGTTTGGTGGGAGACCGATTTCTCTCTCTGTTCATCCTCTGGCAGGAGAGACAGAAGTCAGACAGCGCAAACTACGTCTACTCAAGTGCAATGCAAGTGTTTCCTTGGAAGGAGCCCTCCCCTCCCAGAGGGTCCCAATGGGACAAAACTCACAGACCTGATAACAAAAACTTGGGGCCATGGCGCATCGTGTGGGTTAAGTAAGAGTCAATCTTTAACCTGCTCAGTGCAGCCCCTTGCACATCTACAATGGAGACCCCGGGAGTCTACTTTTCCTTCACTAAGCAGATCCACACTGAGTCAGACAGAAAACATTACTACTGTATTTTCTGGGAAGATGAGATTGAAGGTGCTGTTATGGGCCCTAGGGGTAACTCTTCCTAAATGGTATCAAGGCCTGGACTCTTGGCAAACCGAGACAGTTATCTGCAAAGTTCATTTCTCAGCAAGGCAGAGCAGTTCCACTTGGGCCCAGTTTAGTTACTGGTTCCAGTCTGAGCAACAGCTCTGTTCTCGCCCATCCCCCTGACCCTCAGCCACCCCACAATGACGTCAGCTGTCTCTACACTATGGGACAAACCGTCTCTGACATGAATGCAGCTTCCAACCTGTGCACCAGCCTTTGCCTGGGTGCAGATGGAGTATGCAAGGCACGCCTCACTTTCCTGATGACAGCTGACTTTATGACACCCCCTGGCTTCCATCCGTAGCACCAAGAGCTCCCGGGAGAAAACAAGCAGCCCAGCAGATCTTGTCACTCCCCAGGTCACCTGGGAGGGTGCTACCTATTGCCCAGGACTGGCTGAGAGCTGGCTGCAGCTGAAGGCACCAACTGCAGGTGAGGCTATCTCCTTCTGCTCAGAATCCGCCTGTAAAAACCTCCTCTTGGATTGAGAATAAAACCTACGCTGCATCCCACATGCCTACTCTGGCCCTGACAGCCCCACTACCTCAGGCGGCTCCTGCTCCAGAGCTCAGGAGCCCTCGAAAACTCCCAAGGGTCCCCCATTCACTGGTCTCGGATTTCTCACCACTTCCTGTCCATCTGTCATATGAAAAGACATGCCTGTGTCTGCATGTGTGGTTGGGCCCCTTGTGGGTTCTGGTTCTGTTATGCTCCAACATTCCCCACTGCAGGCTTGGGACAAAGGCTTCCCGCTGCCTCTTAGGGTGGTAATTTTGGCAGGTTGGTCAGACTGAGCAATGCGCAGATGAGCACAGCCGGATGTGCCCATGAATGAATCCGAAGGGCACTTGGATCACGAGGACCGTGATCTTGCAAATGCATTCATGACGTGGTGGTGTTAGAGGTGGCAGAAGGCAGGAGGTGGGGCAAGGCTGGAGGAAGGAGGTCACTGAGGCCAAGTCCTAGGGACTGATGGTGCCCTTGCTTCTTCCTGTATCTCTTTTCTCTTCTTCCTGTCTGCCAAAATATGAACTGCATGCCCTCACCACCACAATGGATGGATTGTTCGGAAACTGTTAGGCAAACATCAAAATCTTCCCTTGAGTTGAGCCTGCCTGTCAGGTGTTTGGGAAAAGCAATGACAAAGTAACACAGCCCCCGAAAGTAACCTGGCCACTGTCCTCAGGCGCTGACAGTGGGTCTGTTGGGGTCATTGCTCTGAGCACACAAAACATTTCCATACAAGTGATGCTGCCACGTGGTCCACACAGTGCACAAACAAGGGCAGCCGCACAGTGATCTGTACAAAGTTTTCTTGTCCCCATCTTACAGCAGGAGAAAAGAGGGTTTGGACAACAGTGTCTGTTCACTAAGATGCAGCATAGCCCAGGCTCAGATCCAAAAACAAAAGCATAAGCATGAGTAAATTCCACCTGAACCTCCTGCAACAATGGACGGTTCCCACCAGGACCAGCAAGTGCGGATTTGGGCTATTTGCCCTTCCATTTCTGATAGGTCAGCATTTTGCTGTGTCTTAAGTTTGGCATAGTATTGCTGTGTGGTATGGTGGGGTCACGGACTGAATTTTAGCTCCAAGCCTGACAGAAACATGTTGAAAAGCTCTGCTATTTTGTGGTTTCCAAGCTTTGCGTACAAATCAAGGCGGCTGTCAGATGTGAGCATGCATTAACACCAGCAGGAGGGCTATTCAAACAGACACGTCCATCCTGCCTTTGGACCCAGCAGGTCAGACCAGGGCTTGGAATCTGCACAAGTAACAAGAGACTCAGATGTAGCTGGCCCAGGGCCCTGCCTGGACAACCACTGGCCTAGGAGATGCCTAATGTTCCTCCAGCCCACTCCAGTCATCCCAGGGTTCTTAGTATTCACAGCAGCAGCCAGAAGCTACCAAGGGAAGTGGCTTTGGAATCTAACAGACCAGATTTGAACCCCAACTCTGATACTTCTCTGCTGTGTGACCTTGGGCAGGTTTTCAAACTCACTGAGTCTCCTAGCCAAAACCAGGGGATGGCAGTGTTTCTAGGCCATAGCATTTGGGGACACTAAAAAAGAAAATGAATACAAAGATCTTGGCACCCAGGAATTGTCTGGAATCAGTGACCTGTTATCAATAGCATATCCCTGTCCCTAGAAACATCACTCCCGACAGTGTGTCACAATGGCCTGGGAAGCACTGCCTTCTAAATACAGAGAACTTTCTAATGCGAGTAATCTTCTTGCTACATCCACATTCTTAAAAGAGAGCATTTGCAAATGCTACTAGCTTTTACTGCCCGGATTTTTAGCTGTTTCCTTTATTCCCAGCATGTTGTACGATGTCCATTCTGAGCTGATCTGTGGTCATGTATACATTTCACCAAATGGGCTGAAGGAGTCATTTATCAAAGTCCATCCAATTTCCTGCATCTAAGATGTCGCCGAACCTCAGCTTTCCTTCTGTCACTTTTAAAAATAGAACTGCCCAGTTCCCAGGAGAGCCAGGCAATGGCAACACAGCACAAATCTTTTGCGTGACCAATGAAGCTAGGCTCTTAGAGTCAGGAAATCAGGGTCAGCCCAAGGCACATGAACAACCCTGAAACAGGTTTCTGGTGCTTGCAGGCAAATCCCTAGTAAATCGGATGGGGGATGCAGCAAGTACACAAAGCAAAAATAACAAACCAGAAAAACGAAACACAAAGGGTCACGGTGGGTAGGGATCAGATGGGGTGGGAATGGGGAGCATTTACTTACCAGGCTTGCCTGCTTGTTTTGCAAGCAAAGGGGAAGAAGCAACAGAAAATGGAAGCAAAACAGATAATCAGGCAGTTGTTAGGAAAGCAGAAACAAAAAAAAATTGCAACAATCTGGAATGCAGAAAGCACAGGGGTTCCTTTTGGTCCTAAATTCCAAGGAGCTAGTACTGAGTCTTTAACAAGGCACACTTTCTTCAGAGGAGCTGGAGAGGCGGGATGAGGAGGCATGGAACATGGGAGAGCCACATGGAGGAAGGGCTAGCATGGCTCAGAGGAACCACGGTCTACTTTGGAACACTTCTACATGTACTCTGGCCCTACATTGCCGAGCTCTCAGGCCCGGGTTCTCCTTTCTGGGCAGGGAGAATGAAAATGGAATGGAAATACGGGATTCAGACGAGACCCAGAAGTGTTTCTTTAAGTGAAGACATTCTCTTTCCTAGATGGCAAGCAGGTCCACCCACCTTCCCAGTCACGTCGCAGGCTGTCTATGTGGACCCTGACATATCTAGTGGTCTCACCTAGTGACCCTCCACATCAACTGACATACAATTTTTCTCGACTAGAACAGCTTTGGAAAGTGAATGAGGAAGAGGCTGGTGAGTAGGGCTAGTGACGACACATCCAAGTGAAGATGCTCCCAAGCTGGGGATGTTGACGCCAGTCTCATTGAGCCATTCTGGGGGTTCTCTTGAGAAAACTGTTCTAAATAGGAAATACACCATGCCTCTGATACCCACTTCTTTGATTGTCGAAGACCAAAATGTTCCAACTTCTGACAGCTGCAATTCATCCAACAAGCAGGCACTGGCATCTAGTAACCCCTCTATTACCATAATGGCAGACTGCCCTGAGGTCAGCCAGAGAAGCCCCTTATGCTTGGAGTCCTCCAGGGTGGACTACTGCTTCTCTCCAAGTCCCCAGCTGCGGACAACAAGCTGGCTGTGGCAGCATCCCCTCAGGAGCCACAGCTCACCCCTTTCCCCTCAACACCCCACCTGCATCTGCCTGAGTCTTCTCAAGGACACTTGCCTCCCAAGACACCAGGAGCCCATGGGTCTGATAACCCTTTCCACGCCGAGAGATAAACACGCTTCCTCTCTTGGTGCTTTTGCCAGCACTTACAGACCCCAGAGTTTGAAAGTTTTTATCTCAGCCATGTGCTCATAAATTTCGTTCTGATGTAATACACCCACATTGATAGGGCTGCATGTGCCTCGGGGGCTCCAGGTGGAGGCTTCACTAATGTGAGCCACAGTTGCACTCCTGACAGTGTGGGCCATCCAGCCATTGGCCTTCCTGCTACCTCAAGGACTACTGAGCTGTTTATTTTGAAATAAGTTACAGATAGGTGGAACTCAAAAAGCCAAACATTTGCTAGGTGTTCTTCTAGGGGACCTGTTCACGCATGTCCAGCATGAGCACTTGGTTGACAGTGACTTGCGTGTTTACCCCATAAACCCTTAGGTGGGTAAAATTATTTTTAAAAACGGATTATCACGAACCCAAGCAAATAAACAGATAGCTAGACGTAAATCAACATGAACACCAGTTCCCCAAGACTATTGATATTAAAAACTGGACTTTGGATTGTCTCTAAGACATTCATTATAGAGAGGGAGGATGGGAGGAAGAGAGGACAGAAGAAAGAGAGGGAGGGAGGAAGGTCTTTCTTTCTTTCTTTGCAGACCTAAGCATCTGTCAGCTCTGGCTGCCAGGGATGCAGTGTTCTGATGGAGGTGTCTTATCTCAAGGAGAGCTGGGATTGGCTAACAGGGTTCGCCAGTCACAGAGGATGGGTATTGGGTAGGGAGTTGCCACAGGTTCTATCCTAGCCCTATATCCATTGGTTAAAGTATATGGATATTTAATCATTTGACTCTAAACTAAATTAGGGGTTAGGGATTTTAATTCTATGCTTTTCTGCAAGCAAAATCCAAAACTCCCATCCATCCCAGTGGCCAAACCAAGACTCTGTCCTGACATGGTGGAGCACCCCGGCTGGGCAAGTGAGGGTTACGGAGACACTGGGTAGCATGAAGCCCATATTCTTGTGGGTATCTTCAGGGTACAGTCACAAGTACAACTGCTTTTAGAGGAGCTGGCCCTGAGTCTTGCAGCCCAATCCCCACACCCACTGCCCTCCCTGCTCCCCGCTCCCCAGAGTTGGGCCTGATCACCCCGGTCACGACACCCACCGATCATCTGTGCGATGGTCTTCTCATATTCAGCCACGATTTTCCTGGAAGAAAGGCAAAGGCACGCTGAGCTGTGGTAACAGGATGGTGCCAATCTCTACCCCACAGGCAAGGCTCGCACCCCCGTTCTCTTCCATTCATTCATCAGGTTTGCTTTCCTGGCAGACAACCCTCAGTCCAGCACACTGCTCCACCCCTGCAGCATCTCCACGGCCCACTATGTGAAACAAAAGGCTCCATCTTCCACCTGATGACCGGAGCCTTCAACACCCAGGTCTCACCACCTCCATAAGCTTTACCACCTTCTAGCCGGCTCACGGACACAGTGGCTTACCATGGACAGACAAGCCCTTCCTTGATCTAGGCTTTCTCATGCCAAGTGTAGCCCAGGTTGCTTACTTCCTTCTTCTATTTCAACCACACAGAATCTGTTGCTCAGGATCTAATTCAAATGTTTTCCTCTTCAGGAAGCCTTCCCTGATTTCTCTTGGCGTTCGCTCTTGAAGTTCCCTAACATTCTCTCTGTATTGTCTCCGCTGATGGAGTGTGTGTGCTCCTCAAAGGAAATACAATGCTACTTGTTATTCCCTTGTGCTTTTAAATTAATAATAATAATTATTATATTTTGAAGGGTGAGACAGGGTCTGCACTATAACCCTGGCTGGTCTGGAATACATATGGATCAGGCTGACCCTGAACGCACAGAGATCTGCTTGCCTCTGCCTTCCAAGTGCTGGGATTAAAAACGTGAGCCACCATGCCTGGCAACTTCCCCGGATGAATAGTGAAAAGGCGAAAGCAGCCCTCCGCCAAGTGCAGTCTTCTGAGGCTGCAGGGTTCACCTGGTCGATCTAGTCATCAGGAAAGTGACAGTGGGAAGCAGGGGGGAGAGTGGGAAGTGGGAAGTATTGGGAAGCAGTGGGAAGCACTGGGAAGCAGTGGAAAGTACTGAGAAACAGTAAGAAGTACTGGGAAGCAGTGGGAAGTACTGGGAAGTACTGGGAAGCAGTGGGAAGTACTGGGAAGCAGTGGGAAGTACTGGGAAGCAGTGAGAAGTACTGGGAAGCAGTGGGAAGTAGCAGGAAGCAGTGGGAAGTACTGGGAAGCAGTGGGAAGTACTGGGAAGCAGTGGGAAGTACTGGGAAACAGTGGGAAGTACTGGGAAGCAGTGGGAAGTACTGGGAAGCAGTGGGAAGTACTGGGAAACAGTGGGAAGTAGCAGGAAGCAGTGGGAAGTACTGGGAAGCAGTGGGAAGTACTGGGAAGCAGTGGGAAGTACTGGGAAGCAGTGGGAAGTACTGGGAAGCAGTGAGAAGTACTGGGAAGCAGTGGGAAGCAGTGGGAAGTACTGGGAAACAGTGGGAAGTAGCAGGAAGCAGTGGGAAGTACTGGGAAGCAGTGGGAAGTACTGGGAAACAGTGGAAAGTAGCAGGAAGCAGTGGGAAGTACTGGGAAGCAGTGGGAAGTACTGGGAAGCAGTGGGAAGTACTGGGAAGTAGCAGGAAGAAGTAGAGCTAGAATGAGGTTTCAGGAAGATGTGATGATGATCTGGAAACAGGCTGTGACCATCCAGGTTAGTGGTTCTCAATCTGTGGGTCACCACCCGTTTGGGGATCACGTATCAGATGTTTACACTATGATTCACAACAGTAGCAAAATGACAGTTATGAAGTAGCAATGAAATAACTTTACGGTTGGGGTCAGCACCACATGAGGAACTGTATTAAAGGGTCGCAGCATTAGGAAGGCCGAGAACCACTGTTCTGTGTGTTTTGCTTGCTGCTGGAAACGTGCACAGGAATGCAAGCTGACTGTAATCGGGGGAGACACTTTTACGGTCTACACATTTATCTGACTGGATTCTTTATCTCATGTACAGTGTTATTCTAAAAACACGTGTAGAAGCTAAAGAGACAGCTCAGCAGTTAGGAGCTTATGTTTTTCCAGAAGAGCCAAGTTCAGTTTCTAGAACCCATATCGGGTGGTTCTCAGCTATGCGCCAACTCTGGGGAGGGATTTGATTCCTCTGCTCCCAAGGGCATCTGCATTCATAGGCACAAACACCACACACAGATACACATAATTATGAATAATGAGCTGGGCATTGGCGGTGTGCACCTTTAACTCCATGATTTGGGAGGCAAAGGTAGGCAGATCTCTATGAGTTCAAGGCCAGCCTGGTCTACAGAGTAAGTTCCAGGACAGCCAGAGAAACCCAGTCTCAAAATAATAAAATAAAATAATTAAAAGAAAATCTCTTGAAAACTCCATGTGAAAATATGAGCCTTGAATAATAACGAAGAATGAAATTCTTCTATGGGAGACCCCGCTGGAGGTGAGGACACGTCAGCACAAACCGCCATGAAGTCACAGGCAGTACTTCCAGGCAGCAGGAAGTTGAGCTCCACTGACCTCATTTCCATCACTTCCCGCCTGCTTTCTTCGTATTTGTCCCTCCACTCGGAGACTTCTCTCTCCTTGGAGATAACCTAAGGTCAGGGAGAAGAGACAGGCGGAGCCCAGGTGAGCGCATTCAGTTCTGACCAAATCCAGGACACGTCATACACACACGGGATGAAAACATCTCACATAGAACCAAGATTCCATCCAGAGAATTCTCCAAGCAGGAGAAATAAAGATTACCTAAGGGCCACGGGGAGGAGGGGACCATGATGAGGTATTGTCTACAGCACATCAGTCATACCTGTTAGCATGGTAACTAGGCAGACCAGAACCCACGTGTGCCACCCAGCCAGCTTGCAGTGTTTAGAGGACGGTCTGTCTCCAAAGAGCAGCTACATGGGTAATTACGGCTACTGACAGCTAGTAGATTCAGGCCCTATCCCAGCGTCAAGAATATGGACGGCCCTTGACACCACAGGTCTCATACCTCTGCTCTGGCAACTTGGAGTGCAGAATCCAGGTCTGGCTGCTGGAACAGAAGGCCCGGAGGTTTCTCCACCTCGGTGGGCCCGATGCGGGAGTACAAGGCAGTTTTGGAGATGGAGACATCTGGTGGGTGAGCAGCTTCCCTCTGTGGGTGGTTTTGGTGTTCATTAAAGAGAGAAAGAAACAGGACAGTCAGCACTAATGGCACGACAGACAGGGCTGCACGCATTGAACCGCATTCAACCGCTCAGCTGTATGGTTTCGAAAACAAAGACCGTTGGAGGCATGAGAAAATGCAAAGACTCACGGATGGGGGTAATGCCAGGTCCAGGGGATGGAAAGCCTTCATGTTGCACATATGCAGGCACACAAAGGGGCTAATGAGATGGCGGCCTCTGTAACTAGGAGCCCTGGGGGCTCAGCCTGTCTGTGGCCTGCTTATCATGGCCATTTATCAGGTGCCGAGCCAACTAGGCACTGTAAGCAAAGACCAGCCATTATTCTGTTGGCCCCACTTCCAAAGGAAAGTCTTGCTGGAGACTGATTCTGAATGCTGGTCTATATTGCCTGGTTTTGAATAGCTGAAGATTAGATCATTTTTGTGACCTGCCCACATCTAAATTTGCTTTCCTATGGCTCAAGTTTACAAAGATGTGATCTGCCCAAAATTTGAAGCCTACTAGTGTATCAGTTTTGTCTAGGTTTGAGAGATGCTGCCATTAAGTCTGCTCTATAATGGCGAAGAGGAAAGCTGGGGTCAATGACAGTATCTATCTGCGTTTCCTGGCGAAGTCTACAGCAAGCAATGCGATGCCCTACCCCACCCAATCTACAAATAGGGGTACATGGTTATTCTTCCTTTACGTAGAACATTAACCAAGTTGCAACACAGTGTTAGGAGCATTGTCAACCAGCATGGCCAGGCTTGTCAGCCTATCTCCACGGCAACAAAAACATCAATCAGCCACTCTCAGTCCTATGCATTAACCTCCCGGTGCTGGCATGGCTGCCGAAGCTTCCACCCTCGTTAGAATACAGGTCAGTGCTGCAGTGGGAGGCGATGGTGGTCTACTGGGCAGAGCGGGACTGCTCCATCCTTGGAGAACTAGGAGGGAGAACTGAGTACTACACATAACACCTCAGTTTTGTAGACGGGGCGAGGAGACAGGAGGGTGAGGGCTGAGAAATGCACAGAGAAGATGAGAGCTTCAGTGGGCATGGGAAGGGGTGGAGCTGAAGGCCCAGCGGCAGAACGCTTATAAACACAGGAATCGCTAGCCCTACCAGTAGCTCCTCACTAGAGTACCAGGGCTAAGGGCCTAAAAAGGGAGATAGAAAATGCAGGTAGAAGAGCAATGGATAGGACTGGAGGTGGTGACAATTTAGAACCATTAGTGTTCACATGCAAGGTGCACACAACAGTTTAGCTGTCCTGGAAAAACACCTGCTGGGACTTGTTCATTGTCCCTGCCTGCCCTGAAGATCTTGAGCTACCCCCCAAGTGACTCACTGACCCGGCCTACCCTCAAGACTTTGGGCTTATCCTCAAATGGCCCTCACGGACCACCTGATTCTCACTGCTCATGCCTGCCCTGAAATGCCCGGACTCACGCTCAAGTGAGTCACATGATCAGCCGTCAGAGTTAGGAGCACACAGACCTGGTCAACCAGAACAGAGATTCCGTTCACTGTCAGATGGGATGCCATGAACGTCTTTCTCAGTTTCTGGTCCCAGGGAAGTCTGTTTCTAGGACATCTACCTAGAGCACAAGCTACCAGCCCCTGGCAGCAGGCAGTCGGATCCCTCAGGAGAAAAGTGCCCCTAGGCGGCGGGGCAGAGGCTCCGCGTGAAGGGTTTTAGCTCTGTTCTTGGAAAGATGCTGCTTCACTGAAGGAAACGTCCCAGTAGTAACTGGAAAAGCACAGCCCGAAATCGCCACTCAGGAGTTGCAGTCAGAAAAGCTCACAAACACAAGATTATACAGAGAACTTAAAAAGAAAAAACAAACTCTAGTCTCTTCACTTTTAAATGTGCTCTTTGAAAAAAAATGGAGCTACAAGGGGGCTGAAGAGATGGCTCAGTGGTCAAGAGCACCAGCTGCTGTTCCAGAGGAGTCAGATTCAATTCCCAGCACCCATATGTTGGTTCACTTTGTTGTTCCAATCCCAGAGGATCTGACACCCTCTTCTGGCCTCTATGGGCACTAGGTATACACATGGTGCAGATACATGCAGGCAGGTGAAAACCCCATAAAGTACATTTTTAAAAATCTGAGAAAAAAAAATAAATAAAATTTCAAAGTGAACATGTTGAAGCTGTTAAATTCAGCCCGGAACTTCTGAAGACAGATGCAGGATGTGAGAGGCTGGGCCTAAAGGTTTCTCCAAATGAGATTCAATTCTACCTCAAAGTAAAGCAACTCCTAGCAGTGCGAGAGTAAAAGAATAATGAAAATGAATTACATATCACACAGGGCAGGAGCTAAATATGACTAAGGAACACATTAGAGACGGTCAATATGCCTGATGTCCTTTGTAAAACAAGGAAGGAATGAAAAAAATAAACACAGATTTCTAAAAGGATGCAGGAGTCAGACCCCAGATGCCGCTCTTCATCCACAACCTCTTGGCATCTTCAAAGCAGGGAACGAACAGTTTCGGGACCACCTAGACTCCCCGCCTCCTCCAGCTATATATGGGATGATGAATTTCAGGACCCACACCTCAGGCCTTCCTTTTAAGTCACAAATGTTCCCAAGTGAACGTAAAGGTTTGTCTCTCACTAATATTTTAAGATCAGTTATTTTTATAACCAGTGCAATTTCTCTTGCACTTAGACCTGCTGCTTCACACAGGCCCAAATGCCACCAGTTCCAAAGGCACAGATCTTCGCTGCCACCTTCAACCCGCTATGCTGTCTCGAGTCCCGGAAACTGTGAAGTTCCTCAGGCCACTATCTCCCTTTCAGATTCCTGGGCCATGATTCTCGCTTTAGGGTTTGGGGGCAGGACATCGCCATCATGGCACTGTCCCCACAGCAGCAGGAGGCAAGCTCAGATCTGAGACTTCGGGGCCACACAGGTGAGGTCAGGCACCAGGAAAGCCAAGGTAAGGCTTGAGGTCTCAGGGAGGGATCTGGGCCATGCGGCACCATCCAGGCAGGAGAAGGACCTCGGCCGGATGCTACACATCCAAATCGGACAGCAAGTGGTTTCCAAGCGCAGGAGTTGCAAGCCCAGATGAGACACTTGGAGACTTGGAGCCACACTTCAGTCCCACTCCATGGAAGGCATCATCACTAGACATCACCTAGCTGTGCCTGCCCGTCACGTCAAGGCTAAAATATAGGCTCCAACCAGATTCTGAAGCTGGAAAGCAAACTGAAGCCCATCGACGAGTCCTCTATCGGTCTTCTTCAGACTGTTTTGTGGCTTCCAGGGATGTGTCCCAACTTTGGACTAAGCAGCGAATGGTGGACGAAGGAGTGACTTCTGTGAGAAGCTCATGAAATGATGCTGGTATCCTTGACAACAACACACTGCCCTTGACCAGATGCTGGACTGCTCGACAACAATACACACCCCACTCTTGCTCCAGCTCCCACCAACCCTAGGCACCTGCTCACCTAAGCCAGGTCTCTTGAGGGAATCCCACACAGCCTCGCCCTCCGTGTGGGGACTGTTCCCAATCTAAAGCTTGCCATTTGGATGATCATGTTCCTAAGTTGCCTGAACACATCTTTCCGTCTTCCATCTCCATCTTGGGCCCCCTTATCCAGGCCAACGGGTCTAAAGTTTACAACCAGTTGGTCATTCATGCAAAATTTGCCAGTATGCCCGGATACCCATATCTTCAAAGGCCAAAGACAGGACTGCTGGGCAGTAATCTCAGGGCTGCTGCATTACGTATTGAGAGGGCTTACTCAGACTCATTCCTTGGAAGACTAATGGACGCAAGTGGGAGAAACAGAATAAGAAAACCACAGCCCAGAGGGAGTGGGAGTTACTATATGAAAATAAATTCTTTTTTTTTTTCAATTATAAAGCTGGACAGGGTATGTGAGCATGACTTTGAGAAGGGGAAAGGGGCAATCCAGGAGGCGTTGGAAGGGCAAACATGATCAAAATACATTGTATGCACGCATGACATTCTCAAAGAATATTTTTAAAATAATAAAAAATAAAAAGAAAGTCACGGCCGACACCAGCCCAGCTCCTAGGGACTGATCCTGAGCAGGAGGACACAGACGGCTCACTGCAGTTCTATGGAAGCTGACCCAGCACCTCAAAGCTGCTCTGAATTTTCATCCCCTTAAAATTATTCCCTTCCTCCTAAGTGATTCCATTTTTTTGTGATCCATGATTTTTTTTTGGGGGGGGGGTCTTTTGTTTGTTTCGTTTTTTGAGGCAGGGTTTCTCTGTGTAGCCCTGGCTGTCTTGGAACTCGCTCTGTAGACCAGGCTGGCCTCGAACTCAGAGTGATTAATGGTTTAGAGTGGTGTGTCAGGAAAATGGGACTTCATCACCCACGTCTGAGACTCCAGGGCAGAGAAGGGCCAGCAAGCACAGACACAGGAGAGAAGCTCACAAGGGGAATCCCCCAAATGAGGTCAAGGGATCCTCTAGGGGCTGACTGGTTACAGTCAGAGCATCTATTTTCCATGTTCTGTGATCTCCAGGTATTTTCCAAAAGTGATACACATTATTTATTGGAAATGTCCCTGCCCCCAAGGTGGCACTAGCTCTTCCTCGACAGTTTCCCCAGCTCTCACTTCTGAAGGACAGCAGGGTGGAGAGGGCTTTCTTCCTCTCAGCCTGCAGTCTGTGTGGCAGTGCCATCTAAAGCAAAACCAGAACACATGTTCTGAGGCTGCCAGAGACAGGGCGTCAGCTCTTAGCTTCTGAAAAGCCATCTCTAGCATCTTCGTAGGAGGCAGGGTACTCTCCTTCTAGGAGGTTTTGTTCTTGGCCGGAACTACTTACCAGAATATGTCCAATTCTACTTTAATATTCTCCGGGACAGGTAAACACCGTATGCACAATGGTCAAACTTTTTAAAAAATTTATTTATTTTTATTTATGCGCATTGGTGTTTTGCCTGCATGTGTGTCTGTTTTGAGGGTGTCAGATCTTGGAGTTACAAACAGTTGTGAGCTGCCATGTGGATGCTGGGAATTGAACCCCAGGTCCTCTGGAACAACAGCTAATACTCCCAACCTCCGAGCCATCTCTCCAGCACCCACAGCAGCCGAACTTTATAAAGCTATTCTGTAAAGATCAAAAAATAAATCTGGCAGGGCTGGGTTGTGGGGATGGATGGGGAGCAGGGTCCTCGGCGCTTGGTGCTTTCTGAAAATCTCCCTTCCGCGGCAGTTTATACTTTGGCAACAAGAACAAAGATGCCTCTGAGTTTTGTTTCTTGCCCCTGCCCTGTGTTCCACTGTTCCCAGTCTGGACATCCACACTACGACCACCTCCGGTTTTCAGGAGGGAACCCAATTTGGGCTCTAGCTAGGGAGATCTATGTGTGGGCGTTTGGGATTTCTGTTGCTATTCCACAGTGGGGAGAGCCTCACAAATGATCTGCTCTATAAGATAGAGAGGAACAGGCCGGCCCATTGGTGACCCCAGTTCTAGCCCCCACAAGCTGGTGAACTCTGGATATGTGGTCCCAATTCTCAATCTGTCTAGTGAGACTTCGCTCTGCTCTCCCAGGAGAAGTGCTGTGGAAGATGTGAACGGCAAACGGAAGCAAAGTGCTAGCTTGCAGCAGCCCTTTTTGCTAACGGCACACTGGTATGTTGGGTGTGCAGGCGCAAGGCTGCCATCCACAAACCTGGTCTTCCCCACCACAGGCAAACCAGCCTCATCTCAGAGACTGGAAAACTGAGGCTCAGTCAGGTTCTCTAACTCATTCAAGGCTCAAACTACAGAACAAAGTGGGGTTCTGCCCTGGTCCAACTTCAAATTCACTGGGCTGGTCGAACTCCAGGTAGGCAGAGAGTAGGACTGAGGTCACAGCTCACCAGCAGCTTGAGGGTGAGATGCCACCTACACGTCATCACTATACTGCTAGGAATTATTACCCTAGGCCTAGAAGCAGAGGGAAGACCCCGAATGTCTTATCAACGTCACATTCCACGCAAAAGTCAAGGGCTGGCATGCTTGGTCTGCAAACCAAATGGTCTGCTACCCCTTCTGTGAAGAAACATAAAAAGCATCATCCTGTGATAGGCCGCCTCTCAGCACGCTGCCATTCTGTATTAGCAACAGGGTAACAGAAAGGAGCCGCTGTGGAGAGGGTGTGCCCCGCAGCCTGAGATGTCAACTGTGTCTCTTTGTCCTCATCTAGATCACCAACCAATGTCTGGAGCAAGTCTTGTTCTCACTTTCTACTTATTGTCTCTTAGCAAAGTTAGATAGAAACGTCCAGAAGACAGGAAAGTTACAAATTACTTTATCCCACAGAGAGACAAAGAGGGGGATTCTCTTCTGGTCCTGATGAAGTAACCTGTTTTACATACAACTAGCCTGACATATAACTCGCTTTGTTATTCCCCGTGCTCTGTGGGGGCTTCTCCCACTCTCTGCCCGGTGGCACGCCCTCAGCCCCACATGTGCGCAGGGTGTGTTTGCGCAAGAGTCACACTTTTAGCTTCAGAGAAATCACACTCCATGGGACACCCACAATGCCCGCCTGGCCAGTGGTTAGCAAAGCAGCCCTGGGACCCCGCGGCACACACAGCATTCCCAGAAGGCAGTGCACTGCAGCGGCAAACAGGTACCTTGGCGTCCTGGCGGCTGCGGGAAGCCAGGGCGATCTGCCTGGCCAGCTTCAGGGCTTCTATTCGCATGATGGCAAACTCTAACTCCTCCTGCCCGAGGGGTAGGGGGTGAGCAGACCATAGGGAAAGGCATCAAGACAGACAGAAGGTTTTCCACATCCAGGAATGAATGTGCCACATAAATGCATATGATAGCGCTTGTGGGAAAACATACGCTCAGCTTTCTCTCACAACCAACACCTCAGCAGATCATGAAATAAGGGTTTCATTTCCTTTTTGGGGAAAAAGAAAAACAAAACAACAAAACCCCTCCCCTTTGAAGGTGTGTCAAGAAAAATCATGCAGTCGGATGCTAACCAATTTTCCAAACAGGACGGCAGTTTTTACTCTACGGCAGTCTTTGATTTCTTTCCTTTTTTTTTTTTTTAACGTTGACCAGCGCTTGCTGTCAACAGCCAGGCATCTCTCAAGAGGCCTGCTAACAATCTCTCTGGTCGGCCTCACTTCCTAGTCCAGGGAGATCGCAAATTAAGCTGTTAAATTTCCGCAATAGAGATAATTGTTTTGTATTCCAGAAATAAGATGGAGTCCAGATGTTGTCTCAATGGGAATCTGGGATCATCTTATGTATTTAAACAGCTTGGCCTGACCTGATACCTTTGGTTTAGTGAATAAATCATAAACACTGCCTGTGGGGCTATCAATACATCAAGAAAAATGACTTTGGGGGCCAATTTCACAATAGAAATAGAAACAGTCCGCTCAGTACGTAATCACACAATTTGTATAATTCTGGCATCCTGGCTATAGCACAGACATATATCAGTGTTTGAGATGAAATACTTCAACAGGACATTCCCAATATTGCCTCATTAAGTACTGCCTCGGCTCAGAATTTGGCTCAGGGTTTCATTTTCTACTGAGGTTTTGACAAACTCCCAAAAGGTCACATAGGGGCTACAAACCTGAAGTTTCTGAGCAAATACTGGGGGGTTCTTTTCTGCTAAGTCAGCCTCCAGATAGTCAAGTGCACCACAGAGAGAGGCAGGATGGGCCAGCCTGCTGAGGAGGGCATCTGCAGACGCAAAGGCACCCTCCGGAGCTGTCTGAAGGCCGGCAGAGAGGAAAATGGAAAATAGAGGAGAGTAGAAAGATATTGATTTCAAGCAAGGACCACACACCCACACACTGCGCATTGCTGCATTAAGGCTAAAGAGAACATCAATTAGTGGCCAACACTCAGGTTGCCATTTGAACTGAGACTGGCAGGCCCCGCTCCTCCTCCCAAAAGCTGCGCCTCAGGAGCCCTCCCCTGGTCAAGGTCACCTTGTCTCTGAGCCAGAGCAGTGGAAGCCACATAACCACTGCTATTCTATCTGAAAATCTCCACGAGTGGGGGGCAAGCTAGTTGACGGGTTTCAAATGCCAACATAGGTTCATCAAAGAAATAGCACCAAGGATACATATCAAGGAAGGGCCATTCTTAATAGTGAAAAGATGATTTCAAACAAAAAGGCACCTTCTCGTAGATTAGAAAGACTTCCAAACTGGAGGGTAACTTTGCAGGGGATGAACCACGGCCAAGTCTACCACAGGATATATATGTGCGAGATAGATTCACATCTAGACCCTTTTGCTGTTCACTGATTGTGTTTCCAGTATTCAACCCAGCATCCAACTGCCATAGGCATAGGAGGTGCCCTGGGAATGTCTGTAGCACGAGACAGATCAAGTTGCCTAACAGAGAACAACGCACCAAATCAAACAGTTTCAAACTGGCAGGAAGATCGCTAGGAGGAAGGCGAAAGAAAAAAAAATACAATCAAGCCAATTTGGTTTAACACACGTGGAAGACTCTCAGGTGGTTATTACACACTCTAGGGAGAGCACACGTACCATGCAGGGACTGGGGAAAACGAGGCCTCATCTCAGGGCCCAGGGCCCTGCAAGGCTTCAGGAGGGTTTGGATGAGGAGAAGTTGAAGCCCTGGACCACGAGCAAGAGAAATCACCTATCACTGCGACCCAGGATACACACAGTTGATCCCCAAAAGAGGACGATCCTTCCTCTACCCTCCCTTGTTTTTCTATACAGGCTAGAGAGGCTGACCAGTTTGTCTGTCAGGCAAGTTCCAAGGAGGAAAAAATGGAAAACACACCCGAGCAAAATAAAGCACTTGGCTGAGAACTGCAGAGCCACCATGGTAAAACTGAAGGCCTTTCCCTTGCTGTGAAATACAGGGTCTCACAGGCTGGCCGCTGTGGTCCAGAATCAGAGTGGGGCCCACAACCAGGTGAGGAATGACCTCATCAGAGGGCGAAGCCACAGAGCCCCTCAGACAACACTTACAATTTCAATGGCCTCTGTGGGGGTGCCCAAGGCCATGGCTTCCAGCTCCTTCTGGGAGGACTTCTCTGGCACCTGCAAGAGAGGCTCCTGGTTGGAGACCAGGCCTCGTGTGACAGGATGCTGGAGTTTTGTTGCAGCATTCACAAGGGCTTCGGTTTCCTCAAAACTTGACCTGAGGAAAAGAAGTCAATCATTAGAATCGTCTCCTTGGAGACTTACAGAAGTCTCTTAGGAAGTTTTCAACAGCCCACAAAGACATCACTTCTAAGTCTGTGTCCAAGGAAAGACAAAGGCCAGGTCCTCAGTAGCCATCCACCTAGAGGCAGACTACGGTCCAGCCACGTTTAAGAGCCAACTGACAAGGGAAGGACACAATACGAATGCCTTTGGCAAGGGGACTGAGCTCTGGAGTTTCGGGACCAGTCACTTGTGTGTTCTGTTGGAAAGAGGTTGGGTATCATACCAGCTTTCCTTTTTTAGAAAATGGAGGCAGACACCTTTGAGAAGATAAAGTCAGATGCTGCATGGATACAAAGCACTCCACACAGTGCCTGCCACACTGGGCCACTCCTGGAGAGATGGCATCACTGTCCTAACACCTGCCACCTGGACAGAGTTCCGTCTGCAAGACCCACAGTAAGTCTGAGAGACCAAAGCATGAGCTTCCAGTCCTGCTCAGCACAGAGCAAGCGTCCAGCGATGGATGGGACGACCTAAATAATGGAGCAATGCCGTATACTTTCCCAATCAAAGGCTACGCCATTCAGAATGTGGACACTGGCACAGGCAAACACATTAATATCCACGTTAATAAGAAATGTCTGCCGTGCATGGTACATATGCTAGGCACTCCATATATTAGCTCCTGGAAGCCAGGTTCCCTATGTCTGCCACTTAACCTGGGGACAGACAGTCTTTAATCTCCCCAAATCCCTAGAGGTCACTTTACTCCTCTCACTTTACACAGGGAAACTGAGGCATAGGACGCACAAGTAACTCCTACCAGATACAGAGCTGGGACTTAAGTTTTCAGTGTTGTAGCACACTGCTCCTATTGGACAGATGACAAAGTAGAGTTGAGTATGAACACTCTGTGTGTCTGTCTGTCTGTCTGTCTGTCTACTCGAGGGTACTGCCAGTCAGCCGCTGCACCTTTATTCACAGGGCCCTCAGAAATAGCAGTGATGCATCTGTGCCCTTGTGGGCAGACCGAATTAGGGGCTACTTGCAGACATGCAATGGAATGAAGTCAGACTAACAGTGGGAAGGCAGACAAGCCACAACTCTCTCATCATAAAAGTCATACCCCGAACATGGAGTTGGGGAATCCGACATCCGGACCGGAGGAGACTTGACGGGGCTCTCCTGCGAGGTGTCAAACATAAGGTACAAGGCCTGCTTCTTCGGAGTGTCATCTTCCTGCTGCAAGAAGCAAAGTCACACGTCCATTAGCTGGGCACAGTGGCCTGAGTATGCCACCCAAGTGAAGAAAACACTCACTGACAAGAAACAAGCAAGCCTTCAGTTTTCTCTCGCTCCCAGAAGAGAGGAGAAAGCAGGCGGTGACCAGAAGAGGGTCAGGAGGGTGGGAGAGAGGGACCGTGGAGATCTAAGGTGGGAATAACCTGCTGCTGCTATGTGCCCTGTTCTGATAGTGCTCGGGGGCCACAGTGGCAAACACCAGTGTCTTGGATGCAGAGTGAGCCAGCCACGCTCTCAGTCCTCACAAAGGAGTGGGGGAAGACAGCATGCTGACCCCAGGGATGAGCTCTGCCACTGAGGCCCTGAGGTGGTCTGAATGAGGTGTCTCCCATAGTCTTGGGCATTTGACTACTTGGCTCCCAGATGATGATGTTTGGAAGGTTTAGGAGGCATGGCCTTTTTGGAGGAAGCTGTGTTACTGGAGGCGGGCTCTGAGACTTTAAACTCCTATACCGTCTTGCTTCTTGTTTGAGATGTGTCTCGGCTCTGCTATTGTGGACTTTTATTTCTCTAGAACCATAATCTCAAATTGCTCATGGTGTTTTCTCACAGCAGCAGAAAAGCAACTAAGACAGACCCCCAAAGAAAGAGAGGGGGCAATGGGCTTGGCCAGAAACGACAAAGCATCTTTCTTCTCGGCTGGTCAGGAGGGTCATGATCAGAGGCTATGGGGGCTGCGGCTCAGAACTCGAGAGTCCATCCATGCTCAAGGCCTAGAGGAGAGCGCAGGTGGATCTGGGCACTGACTATACAATCAATGTGTGGCTCACAGGGAGCAAGAGTTACCGGTAAGGTGGTTACACTAGAGTCCCAAGACCTGGGGCGATGAGTCTAGGAACGGGGTCTTGCGTTTCTGTTATGGGACAACTCTGAAGGACCCTGTGCAGCCTTGCTGGAAACCCCACAGAAGCTGCTAGGCCAGGGTAGAGGAGGAACTCACGGGTAAGGAGGAGCCAAGCTTTTCCATGTATTCGATTTCATAGGAGTTTCTGTAGTCCAGCTCTGAAAACAAACAGGCGACGTGAGTACCGGGGGAGACTGAAGGACCTGGCCCAGCAGGGGGTGTGCTGAGTTTTGGGGGACCATCAGTGACGACAGTCTTCAAATCCAGCCTCCAGCGAGGCACAGTTCAGCTATCATCAGACAGTCTGTGAGCTTCCTGCTGGTAGGAGCTATTGCCCTTCGGAATGTGAATGAGCCCCAAGGAAATGAAGTCATGTGTTCACAACACACAGGTCTGCAATGGGGGACCCATGCACTTCTATGGTGTTCAGATTGGAGGTAGAGGAGTTTGGGGGAATGTTTTTTCCTGACTCTCAAGGGCTGCACTTAGGATGACATGGCACAGTGACATCTTGGACCTGTACTGTAGCTGTCCCTCTCTGTGAATTCAGGAGCTGCAGGACAGGCAACACTTCTCCAGGGTTGCTTTGTCAGCTGGATATTTCCCTCAGTTCTACTGGTAGTTTCAGGGCTGAGATCTGACATTTTGAGGTTTTAGGGATCTCTCTTGAGGTCCTGTGATCACAGTTACTAAGGAGAGTACGTGGGTTCAGTGCCTGCCTGAGCTATAGAGATAGGTTCAAAGGCAGCCTGGGCAACTTAATGAGACTTTTGTCTGAAAATGGGAAAAATTAAGAGGGCTGGGGATGTCATTTTAGTGGGAGTGCTTGCCTGGAATGTACAGTGCCCTAGGTACCATTCCTAGTACAGGAAGGGAGGGAGGGAGGGAGGAATGGAGGGGGAAATACTTCTCATCTGCTTTAAATTCTGACCCCCAGAGAGCAGGCATGCAGGCAAAGTCAAGGAGCACCCTCTCACACCAGGCCACATGCAGGTGGCAGGCTAGGAACAGTTCTACCATTAGCACCAAGTGGCACTTGTTTCCACAACTAAGGAGGGGCTGAGTCACTGAAGGATAGGGCTACTTCACACTGAAGAGGTCCATAGTGACGTTTAAAGGATCCTCTTGTATCCAAGGACCACTTGGGAGAATGACCTCACCCCGTGGCATCACAGAGCAAAGAGGAAAGGACCGCTTGTCAGAATCTAATTGCTAGAGCTTTTACTAGGGAAGTGCCCTGGGCGGGGGATGAAGCATCTTCATTTTTTAGAATGAAGTCAAAGTCCAGCTTATTGAACTGCTCTGTGCCTGCCGATTCAACAAAACGAAACTCAAAGTGCCACACTGTCCTGGGTGACAGGACCAAGTGTGACAAGAAGTTCTGCAGTTAGCTCTCCACTCCGAAGAATCACGGCCAGACTTACTGTTGCTCAGCCTAACATTCCTCTTTAAACACAAGCGATGTTTTACTAAGAGGAGATGGACAGAGAGCCCTGGTGGAGGAGGAGGAGACTACGCTCACCTTCTCCTGCCCCCTTCTCAGTCTCTGTCATGAGACAACCTTGGTGCCCACCCAGGCAGACAGCTTGCTCGCTGCTGGATGTGGGCAGAAGGGGCAGATGCAGTTGTGCGTAGAGAGGCCAAGTGACTATGCAGATTTGTGGGTCTAAAAACAATTGTTCAGGGCTGCAGAGATGGCTCAGTGGGTTAGAACAGGCACTGCTCTCCAGAGGACGGGATTCAGTTCCCAGCACCTACACAGAATGGCTCACAACCACCGGAAACTCCAGCTCTTTGGATCAAATGTCCTCTGGACTCCAAGGGCACCCATAATCACATGATACAGAGAAGCTCATGTAAGCACCCATGCACGTGAGGGCAGGGAGCCTGGTCTACTCTCACCGCCACAGGATATAACAATGAAGCCAGGCAGGCGCCTGCACAGATCACCTCAGGCCTTCTCAGTGTGCAGTCTCTGTTTCCTGTCTTAAAGTGGGGAACTGCAGGATCTGCCACAGAGCTCAGAGGAAACGAAGCCCTGCGTGTAAAATGATAGCCCCCACTTTCCTCTCCTCTCCTATGGAATTACCATGGCTGTGCATGTGTGTTCAAACAGTAATTATGACGTCCAACCCAACATTTCCTTTTCCTGTGGTGACTTCTGAGGGATGAAGTCTCAGCTGCAGCTGCAGCCCTGCGCTGACTCACTCTGAGGACCCCATCAGCGCCTGCAGATGTCTGGTGTGCTGAACTTCTCCTTACTAAGAGAACAAGAGGGAAGACCCAACGAGGGGCTTCTCCATCCAGAGCATTACAGAAGTGGTAACAGCAAAGCCAATGCCCCGTAAAGTCATAGTGTCTTCATGTTGGGTGGGTGGATTCTCCAACACTCAAATCTTTACAGTCATTTCCTAAGGAGGCAGGTTTCACAGAGTTTTGTCTCGAAGTTAAAACTATCATACGCCTATTTTCAGAATTCTTTCTCTCTCTCTCTCTCTCTCTCTCTCTCTCTCTTTCTCGTGTGTGTGTATGCAAGTGTGTACAAATGGTCTACATGTATGTGAGTGTTTGCCCACCACAGTGTATGCATAGCTGTCAAAGGACAACCTTGCCATTCTTTGCCCTCCACTTGTCTGAGGTGGGCTTTCTTGTTTTGTCTTGTTTCTTCAGATAAATACGGCAGGCTAGCTGACCACGGAGCCTCTGGAGAGTCTCCTGTCCCTGCCCATAGCTCCCTGCAGGAGTGCTACGATCACAGACCCATGTACTGCACGTCAGCCTTTTGACAGGGGTTCTTGGGATTCGACCTCAGGGTCTCACACTGGCACAGCAAGCACCTTTACTCCCCGAGTCAGCTCACTAAGCCCTCCCTATTTGCTGGATTTTTGCAGACACAGTTATCAGAAAGCTTAGTGACTGTGTTAGCACATGTCAACACACTCCCAAATCAAAAGTGTTTAATTCTCAGTACAAGCCCAAGCTTGTTTCTAAATGCTTTTTCTGGTATTCAGATTTGTTTGTTTTTTAATCTAGCTCAAGAGAGGTGGGCCAGTGGGGAGCTGGAGATATCAGGTGGGAAGTGAGATGCCTGTGTCCAAATGTCCTCGCTGCTTCTGGGGCATTAGGCTTCTCTGGTCCCTATACTTCATGCGGATGATGGCTGTTGCAAAGTTCAAACAGACTGAGCCGACGCTCGGCTGTTTATGTACCCTGGCCTTGCGTTTCTTTTATCTCAAACCCATCTTTAGCACCTATAATATTCATGGTAGTTAGTGTGGGGACATGGAAAGGAATCGGAATGTTGCCTTTAGTAAACAAACAGCCTAGTAAGGAACAAGAAATGCACACATATCTTCATCATGGTGCTAAGAGCCCCCAAATCAAGCATTAAAGGCAAGCAGGGAAAGGAGTGGCTACCCAGGCAAAGGTTGAGACAGGCAAAGGTGGGAAAGGGAGAGTGGACTTCTGGTTCTATCTTCCAGACTGCTGGGACTGTAGGTGTGTGCCACTATACCTAGTACTATGTAGTGGGGAATTAACCCAGGGTTTCATGCATGCACGCCACCAACTGATTACACCCCAGCCCTAAGATACATGAATTATTCAAGCCAAACAACCAGAGAAGAAGCAGAAACTGAATACACAGCACAAAGGAAGACACTGAGATACAAGTGCTTGGGATCTTTCCACATCAATCAAGTCCTCATTAGCAAGCCTCGGGAAAACCTCTGGCTCCAGGCTTGGTTAAACTGTGTGACCACATTGTCTGACCAGTCTGTGGGGGATACGAACAATGACGGCACCAAAAGACCCACAGGCGGGTTGACCTATAGTCAACGTCCTGTGCCACCGATGTTCCTTTGGAGCTGTGTCTTTCAAAACTACAGAAGGTATCAGAAGTCATCTAGCCAAGAACAAGCAAGTGAGGTTTCAGGATCTGGGTTAGAGGGGACTAGTCTGGTTCTCAGCAGGCATCATGTGGTCAAGGGGCAGCAGGTCTCAAGCCTTAGCTTTGCATACAGCGGGAAGTGTACAGGCTGTCACACGGGTAATGGTTACCTGGCTGGCAAGTATCTTTCCTGGCTCTTTGCCCCCTAGCGACAGTATTCTCCAAGGCAAGGTGTGGGTCGGGCTGGCCACCGAGTTGCTTACCCTCTGAGGGCGAATTGAATTTGGTCTCATTTACAAAGTTAGACAGATCCGAGGGCTGTGGGAAGTCCTGTTTGTCAGCATCCAAGTCTACTGTCATACACGTCCACTTCTGGCTGGTGACGGCCAGTTTCTCCTCGTCTGTGGCATGGACCACTGCAGAGATTGCTGGGGGTGCTTCCGGTGTGGCAGCTGGAGTGGAGTCCTGTGAGGAGAGGGAACAGTCTCTTCTTTGACCCAGTCTCAGAATTCATGCCCCTCAAATCAGGGAAACCCCTCCACTTATTTCCCTGGGACTCTGATCCACAGTGTCCCCAGAGGAAACATTCCTCTATTGATCTCCTTTATTGATGATTGATTTTAGAGAGTGACCATGGCTTTACCAAAATTAATTAACTAAAAAAAAAAAGCTAGACATGGTAACTCTTGTCTGTAATCCTAATTAGGCAGGAGGATTCCTGGGAGTGTGAGGCCAGACTGGGCAAGGATGTAAGACCCTTTCTCCAAGGACTGGGGATGTGACTTGATGGTATGCTGCTTGTTTAACTTGCATGTGCACAGTCCTGGGCTCAATACCCAGCACTGAAAAACAATAACAAAAAAGCCTCAGTATGGTGGTTCACCCCTGAGATACCAACACTCAAGAGACTGAGGCTAGCCTGGGCTATGTAGTAAACATCAGGCTAACCTGAACTAGTATGAAACCCTGTCTCAAAACAAAACAATAAAGGCTGGAGAGATGGCTCAGAGGTTAAGAGCACTGGTTGCTCTTCCAGAGGTCCTAAATTTAATTCCCAGTACCCACCTGGTGGCTTACAACTATCTATAATGAGATCTGGTATCCTCTTTTGGTATGTAGGCATATATGCAGGCAGAACACTTTATGAATAATAAATAAATCTGCTGTAGGATGATGCTCTTGTACCCTGCAAAGATTTGTCACTCATACTGGTTTAATAAAATGCTGATTGGGCAGTAGCCAGGAAGGAAGTATAGGTGGGTCAACCAGACTAGGAGAATTCTGGGTAGAGGAAAGGCTCAGTCTGCAGTCACCAGCCAGATGTAAAGGAAGCAAGATGAGAATGACTCACTGAGTAAGGTACCAAGCCACATGGCTAAACATAGATAAGAATTATGGGTTAAACTGTAAGAGCTAGTTAATAATAAGCCTGAGCTAATAAGCCAAGCAGTTTATTATTTTTCTAAGCCTCTGTGTATTTTGTCGGGACTGAACGGCCGCAGGACTGGGCAGGACAGAAACTTCCATCTATATAAATCTTTTTAAAAAACAAAACAACACCAAAACAATAAATAAGTCTCTGTCTTGATTATCTGAGACACCCCAGTCAGTTTTATAGTTGTGCCATCAGCACTATCTAACATTCTTCCCACCAGTTCTTATGAAAAGGGGGTTTTACTGCCTCTACACAGCGAGAACCCAGGGGAGAGTTACAGCTGGACCTGAAGTCTCCTATCCCTGGAGCTAAGGTCCTAGTATGTTCTTTCACCTCCACCTGGTCAGCAACTGAAGCTGGTTTGAATATGAAGATCAACTTGTCTTATAACCCAGAATGGTAGCAAGCCTACCTGAGGATTACCTTCCTTGGTCTAGGAGGAGAGTTTTAAGGCATGGTTCGAGCTTGTTAGAAACACCACTAAGAGGGAAATAGACTCATAATGAATTCAAGCCCCCACTTCTTTTTCTTAAAGACTTATTTTGTGTATATAAGGGTTTTGCCTGTGTGTCTGTATGTGCATCGTGTGTGTGCAGTACCCACAGAGGCCAGAAGAGGGTGTTAGAACCCCTGTACAGACAGTTGTGAACCACCATGTGGGTGCTGGGAACTGAACTTGGATCCTCCGCAAGAGCAGCAAATACCTTTAATCG
Source organism: Myodes glareolus (assembly GCF_982192425.1). NCBI lineage: Eukaryota > Metazoa > Chordata > Mammalia > Rodentia > Cricetidae > Myodes > Myodes glareolus. The sequence continues at coordinate 73,563,361 of NC_142032.1, forward strand.
CTGAACCAGTTCTCTAGCCCCAAGCTTCTTAAGAGTAAATGTCCCTCATCTTCCTGCTCTAATTCTGACGGCATAATTTGGTGTTCCTTATACACAGTGAGTCTCTGCCCTTTTTCTCACTCTGTGTCCACTGATCTCAACTTGATGCAAGTTCTCAGCAGGTTAAACGGTCAGGAAAGACAAAAGAATTTCTGCTATAAAATCTAGCCCTCATTTTCAATTAATTCCTCTCAGAACACACCTTGATCTCTACCAAAGTGATGTGGATCAAAACACTCCATGCCATAAAGAAGAAAAAAAAGGAAAACTCTTTTCTTCCTGTTTTTTGGTTTGCATGTATACAAGTGTGCATGGCGCATGTACATCCGTGCAGGAATGTGTATATGCATGTGTGTGTGTGTGTGTGTGTGTGTGTGTGTGTGTACAGACAAAGCAGCATGAACTTCCTGGTCAGCAGTGTAATGCTCAAGGGATCAAGGGAGTGCTGTACCTGAGAAGGTGGATCAGACAGAGGGGACCTCTTTGGTGACTTCTTCACCCTAAAAGTGTCACTGTAAATAAAACAGAAAACGTAAACACGGGGTCACAGATCATTCCCAAGCACCTGGCAACCGCCCAGCCCTCCCGCCTACTCAAAAGCTCATTCTGACTTTTTAGCCGACATTATTTTTGCCCCCGAAGAGCCATCAAGCTAGAGACCTTTAACAAGAAGCCACTTTGGAGAGCTGACCCAGAAAAATGCAGCTAAATTTAACTAACCGTTCTTACTATCATGCAGCAAAGTTGTGGTGAGGAGAATCATTTCTAAGCCAGCTAAGGCTGGGGGAAGGGCTGCAGGCTCATGACTAATTAACAGGATTCAATTTTCACATGGGCAAGGAGACACGGCTCTTAATGAATAGCCAGCAGAGCCTACATGGAAACAGAAAGTTCTGGATCCTGTGGAGATGCAGGAGTCCTTTGTGCTCACAGGAACACAGAGCCCAGTGGGTTCTTCTGCTCTGGAAGCCTGAGTAGGGTTCTGACTGAGGAATCAGGAAGAGGGTATTTTATGCCTTTCCCTGGCTGTGGGTAACGGACATGACTCCATCCTCTTGTCTCCGCTTCACATAAGGTGATGGAGGTGGGGCAAACTGACCCCAGGAGAAAGGGACGGCTGTGAGCATAAATAGTACTATCTGGTCCATTAGACAGCATGCTCTTGGGGTCATAATCAAAAGTGAAAGCCCTCAACCTGCAAACTGGTCCTCCCTTCCTGGTGTCTAGCTCTCCCCACTATGGTGTGAGAATGAGGCAAAGCCAGAGCTTAGGTGTGGAGGAGGCAGGGTCCGTCAATTAAAATCCCACCACCCCCCTCTGTTTTCCCTGTTAACTAAGGAGGTAGAGAAATCTGACACCCAAGTTCCTTCCTTGTGTACTCTCAAATAAAACACTCCAACAATGGCATTTGATCATAAGAAAAATACCATAAATGGTTATTTATATCATTTATGGCATTTGCCATCAAAACCAGTCCAGTCCCAACATAAGGCATATATTTATTCATGCATATAAATATATAATTGCTTTATAGTTGCTAAATGACTTGAAAATACTAAAGCAGCTGCTTGGGTAGGACAGAATTGGGAGCCTCCATGCTCTCCTGAAGGCTGCCAGAAGCCTGGGTCCAGGTCAGCTTCCCCGGTAAGAGCAGGGAGAAGGCACATAGATTCAGAGCCCCGAGCTCTGCCCTGGCTAGGGTACGGAGCACCAGAGGTATACGGGTGGCCAGTTGCACTGATGCATGGCAGAGATACCCACAGATGACACATGTTAGCATCCAGCCTAGACATAAGTAACCAAGAACATGAACCAAATCACTCTGGCAATGGTTCTCAGCCACGGGTTCCACTCCGAGTGGATCCCACATTCCCTCTGGTTTCTACAAGCATGAATTTGGAAGAGACCAAATGGTACTGCCTCGGCGTAACAAGAAACAACCTCAGCCGTCTCTGCCCCAGGCTTCACGCAGCGCTTAATATGAAAGCATCCCTGCGACTGAACACAATCACCCGCCAGCCCAACTGACAACAAAAGAATGGAATTGGGTGTTAAAAACCAATATATGGATTTCAGAGGAAGATACAGGGGCGGGGACTGGGGGGTGGGGGATGACAGGCAGGGGCAGGCTTCCATTTCGGACAGACAAGCAGGCAGCTGTTGGCTAACCATGTTTTCACAACCAAGCAGTCTCGTGCTAATCATGATGAAACAGATAAGTAACCTTGACTGCAGGGGAGCCCTGACCCATCACTGCCAAGTTCTACACAGAACTACAGCAGCCACCACAGAGAAGAAAGGAAAAGGGGTGCGAGCAGAGACCAGGCAGAAGCCCCACATCGGATGCAAGAGGCAGATTGCATTAAATTTACTTACAACAGAGAACACACAGACATCACATCTTCAACCATCCTAAGACAAAAAGACAAAGAAGAGAGACAGACAGAAGGAACTGACAAAAAGATAAATCTGCAGACACCGGGCACTAGTGGGTTAGGATGTGGCAGCCATCCATAGCGGATTCTGCTCCAGGGCGCACGGTCCAGCACAGTCCAGCCTTCTGGGAAGGGGTTGTTGCCAAACAGCTTCCTCTCTAGCTCTGACCACACAGAGGGTTGGTACCTAAGAGCTCTGCCTCCGCAGGAGAGTCTTCCAAACCAAAAGACCCACACTAAGGGTGTCAGCAGGATACAGGGTTAGCTTCCTCAACCTTCTTAGCTCTGATGAACAAAGGGGAAAAAAACGACTAGGGATGTACTATACTATCTTGGGTCAGAAGAAGGGAGTGCCTACCAGGTGACTCTCTTTCTAAAGATGAGAAGTTATGGATTTGAAGTGTAAGCATTTCTGAATCTTATTCCACTCTCCCCACCCCCATACAGGGGTTCTATGTGTAACAGCCCTGGCTGTTCTGGAACTCACTCTGTAGACCAGGCCAACCTCAAATTGAAAAATCCGCCTGCCTCTGTCTCCCAAGTGCTGGGATTAAAGGCGTGCACTACCATCACCTGGTTAATATTTCACTTTTAAAATAAATTTCTACATGGATTTGGGTGAGTGGGTAGGTAGGGAGGATCTGGGAAGAGTTGGGGGAGGGGAACTGTGAACAGTATATTGTACGAGGGGGGGGAATCTATTTTCAGTAAAAGTTAAAATTAGTTTTAAACATAAGGTTCTAATATGAATCTTATAGAATCTCTATGAAGGGTCTGGTTGGGGAACAGAGCTAAAAACAAGTTCATGTTTGGAGCCAGACCGGCCTTCAGTTACTGTAAGAAAGTGACCGAACAACTTAAGGCCAAAGCAGAACCTGAATTATTCTCAGATATCCAATGCAGATGGGTCACCCTGTGTTAGTAGACCCAGAGGGTCCAGCCTGGGATGGGAGGCTGAATCTCCCACCTGATTAAATTACACTGATGCTTCCCAAGAGAGCCAGGATGTCTGTAGCAACTGGACACATGGTCCTTGGCTTACAGATAATCAGGAATGGACCTATAGTTGACAAAGTTGGACTTCTCAGGATGAGTGCTGGGCACCAACACAAAACAGCTAGGGACAATTGTTGGCAAGTGTTTGTGGGCAAAAGCCATTCTTCCTAGGGATTATAGGGCTTACTTCCCCCCATCCAGGTCCCACCGATCTCTTCAGGTCTTATAGATACTTTCAAGTCTTATTTGAAAAAGATGTCCAATGGAAAGGCAACAAAGAGCCCATTTTTTAAAATAGGCTCACTGGAGGGCAAGCAGCGGCTCTCCTTCCGGGGTCTCCTGCAGCCTGCTGCCCTATGTGGCCCCTGAGTTAAAGAGACATCAGCAGGTAGAAACAAATGATATAGATTCTGAAGGGTGTATATCCCAACCAATCCAAAGGCAATGCCTATGCTAACCAGGGAAGAGTTCAGCCACCAACAGGAAGGTAGCCAGGCCTGCTGCTTCTCTACGGAACTTCCCATATTCCCCTGGAGTTGAAAGGTCATCATTAGCTAAACATAAAACTTCAAGTCCCTGATTTATTAAGGCAAAAGATCAAGGACTTTGTGGGTTCAGGGATAAGGAGATGATACAGCCAGAGGCTGCAGAAAGGAAATATGTATCCTGCCTGCTTGGAGAAATGGCCACAAAAATGGTGTCATTACAGCAACAAGGGGCAGGATGAGGGCAGCTGGGGCTTTTCCAGGCACAGGCAGGACCAGAAGTCACAGTAACGCACACCCACTCTGAATCCTCGCCACCTCCCTCCTTGAACTTACGTCTTCAGGGGAGTCTTCTTCTTCTTGGCGGGCTTATTCAACCCATCCCCGTCCACTTCGACGGTGCTGGCTGGGATCTCAAAAGAGGCTGGGGATTTAGAAGGTGAGCTGGGGGTCTTAGAGGATGTCTTAAAGGGGTCAAGGGACTCTTCACAGGCATCAGGGTCAAAGTTGTACGACTGCTGGGGCAGTTTGGGAGAGTCTTGCATTTTTGAGGTGGAGGAAAAAGGGTTAAAGTTGGGGTCGTCCCACTTGTCTATATCAAAGGTGTAGGTACCTTTAGCAATAGGGATGTCATTGGGTTCAGTAGGGGACCTTGGAGGTGAGGCAGGAGTGTTGTCAAGTTTCTCAGGTGTCTTTTTCATCTTTGGCCTCCTTAGGGGCATTTTGGCAACTGGCTTCTTGCCTATCTTTTTGGTGGGAGGGGCGTTTTCCTGCTGACTGTCCCAGTTACTCTTGTCCTCAGAGTAGTCAAACTCCAGCCTCACTGAGAGTCCTTTGGCAGGCAAGTCCTCCTGCCCCCCACTCTCTGATAGGGTCACCTCCACTGCCTCAGGGGCTGTGGTAAGAGGCACTGATTTCCTCCCCACAGGGGGTGAGTTCTGCACTCTGCCACCTCCAGAAACCGGAGGGCTGACGTCTTCCGCCCTCTCCAAAGTCAAAGGACAGGTGGCCGTGTTCACAGCAGTGGGCTCCAGGGGTGTCTCTTCTGACAAGGTGCACCCAGTGCCCTCAGGTGTGGCCGGCTCCGTCTTTGTCTCTGGCGCAAGGTGCTCCTCGCTGGGGACTGGACTCTCTTCACCTGGCTCCTGCTGGGTCTCCTTCACTGGAGGGGTGTCTGTGGGTTTCTTGGTGGCCTGTTTCTTTTTTAAGGAAGGTGGCCGTGTTTTTTTAGTTCGCTTAAGGGTGCTGGACGCACTGTTGGATCCAGTCCCACACGCATCTGTGGCAAGGGCCCCAGCTTCGGGGCTACCCGGGCAGGAAGCACCGTCAAAATCGCTGGCTTGCAGGCTGAGCGAGCGGGACAGCGTGGACTTGGAAGACGGCACGGATTCGGTGGATTTCCTCCGCGTGCTCACTTTACACTCCTGACCCTTGTAGTCGGCAGAGCATGGCTCCACGCTCTGAAAGTTGTCCACCAGCTCGATGCTGTCAAAGTCTAAGTTGTAAGTTCCGCTGCTGGCTATCGGCTTGTCCTCATCAAACACCGCCGAGGAGGAGTGCGAGGGACGGAAAGGGCTTCCTTCCACGGAGTTGCTGCGAGGGCCATCGGGAACCACAGCCGGCTCAGAGCTGCATCCTGAGGAAACAGAGACAAAGCAGTCACCTAAAGACATGGGACACTGAGAGCACTTCTCACTCTGTACCAGATGCCCACTCTGCAGAGCAGAGGTTGATGAACTCCGAAAACGTGCATCCCGTATGGGCAACAAATCCCGGGTTCATTGCAGCACTGGCTCCAGACCCTGGGCAGGTTTCCCTCAGTTCCCTCATTGGTATAATGGGAACGAATCAGAAAAGAGATGAAGGCTTGCTGTAGGTCATTGTCCTTATAGCCTATCAGCCAGTACCATGGCTACCAAAGCATTCGCTGACTACCTACTTACTTACAAGAGACTCTCAAGATCAGGCCTGATGACAGTCCTCATGAAGAAGGGTTTGCGGAGGGTCATTGGACCCTAACCTATATACTGACTCCTTCCTATACACTCAAGCTGGGTACGGTCTCACTGTAGAGCGTGGAATGCCACTCGAAGGGAGGACTATCTTTGTAGCTATGGAGAAACTGTCATCCTTGCTGAGGTGACTTTCTGTGGTGTGGCTGTTTTGGGGTTACCCACACTCTGTAAGTCAGTCCACGCTGTAACCTTACCAGGAAAGTCACGAAACAAAGAGAAAGTATCTTAGACAGAAAGGGCTATGTGTGCAAAGGCCCTGGGATAGGAGAAGCCCTGGGGTATTGGTGCCGGAGAATTGTCTGTATTCTGTCAATCATGTTTTAAACAAACGCTGATTGGCCAGGCAGGAAGTATAGGCGGGAATACCAGACAGGAAGTAGAGGTGATGCAATGAGAACAGGAGAATTCTGGGAAAGAGGAAGCTGATTCCTCCCATTCCTGCCCAGATCACTGAAGCAGCAGGATGTGATCTGCCCCACTGAAAAAGGTACTGAGCCACATGGCTAACATAGATCAGAATAATGGGTTAATACAAGCTACAAGAGCTAATAAGTAGCCTGACCTAATGGGTCAATCAGCTTTATAACTTATGAAGTCCTTTGTATGATTTTCTTTGGGGCTTGCTGGCTGTGGGGCACCGGGTGGACAGAAACCCCAACAAGCAGGGCCCCTTCATGATACAGAGCATCATAAAAATGATGGAGCTGACACTGTTGAAGTCAGGAGCAAGATGGGAAACAGAGAAGGCAAGCAAAAAATTGTCAACCCTTGTATATAAATTAAATATGGTCACAGTCAACTCTGATCCGGATTGCTTAGGCACTGAGAAGAATGTGCAAGGCTTTATGTGAGGTGCACTGAGCAGGACTGAACTAGCCCTTCACCACCTGCCCCTCCAGACACGACCTGGACGCGCTCCCACCAACCTGCCCTCCTACCTTGCTCTGGTTTTGCCTCCTGTCCATTCTCCATCCTCTCCTCCCAGCTTTTTACCTCCTCCAACCCTGTCAGCCAATGGGGCTGCTCCTTATCTTCCAACATGCCCAGGGACAGCAAATGTCAGTCAAAGGACGCCCAACGCTCTCACTGCCCCACTACTCCCAGGAAACCCTTGCCCGGATTTCTGGGCTCCCAGCTGTACTGCCAGAAAAGGGAAAACATTGTCCCGTGGTCTGCAGAAGGCAGAACATGAAACAGAAAAGGCAGCAGAGCACGGACGGACCGTGGACTGTGCACATGGACAGACGTTATAGTGCATTAGCCCCTCTCTCCAGGTAAGCTTCCAGCTTTAGTCCGGGAAGCCATTATACTTGAGTTTCAGATAAATGGACAGTTTCTAAGCATATGTGTCACATGAGATTCAAACTGGCCTGGGTGTCCTGCATCTTCACTTTCTCAATAGCTGTCTTATCCTTCGTTCCAACCACCCAGGTGTGGGAAAGGCTCACAGTCAAATAAGCCAGCCTACTGTAGACTGCACCTTACTTCCCCCCACTCTGAGCTGTGGATGCTCTCGGCTGTCAGCGGGGTGGGGGTGGGGGTGTCCTCTCACGGTGCTTCCTAACTTTGCTCACAGGGAAGCCCTGCAGCTGGCTCCCCAGCTGATGAAGTGGGAGACGAGAGCACAAGGAAATGGTAAACCTCCCAGGTTCAGAAAAGGGCTTGCTCACCTGTTTCCAACCCAGGACATTTCCCTCAGAAAGCTCAATAAACATTCCTTGTACTATGAGTACCTGGGGAAGCCTGCTTGTCACTCTAGGAGCCAGCGCTAGCGCCGGGCCTTCCCCTCTCTCCCCTAACCCTAACTCTACTAGGCACACATGCCCTGAGCATTTGCAGCCTCAGGTCCCAGTTTCCTACCATCCCCCAAAACACTTGCTTCCTTCCCATCTCAGAACGGGTATCCACCTTTCTTCCTTCTGAGGTCACTTCCCTTCTTCTCTGAGGCCCTTGGGCCTTCAAGCACAGCTTCCTCCTGTCAGCAGCAACCTCTTCTTCCTGCCCCGTGGCTGCTCCGGGATACTTGGTTCAGAGGTGGAAAACCAGAGATCACTGGTGGGGGCATTACATGGACTTTGGCAGCAGGGAGAAGGGCCCCAGTCAGTCCTTCACTCTGTAGACAGACCCTCCAGTGCCAGCCCTTCCCTGTGAATCTGCTCCATAGTCTCGGCAGCCTTCAAAGGTCAGTAGTTTTCCCGCATCAGTCAGCAGATGCTCAGCTTCTCATCCGCTCTATCCTCGCGCCTACTCAGCCTGGTTTTCCTATTCAGAAGTGCTGTTCCCTAATTAAGCCACTGGCAAAGAACCCAGTTTTGCTGTAGTTTCTTATCCCCAGCCCAAAAGATGCTTGGGGGCAATCCCTCATTGTGGGGAGCCAGCCTGTTTGGTGTAAGAATCCTCACCTCATCCTTAGCTCTGACCTACTAGACGCCAGTAGCACTTTTTATCCTAGTGGTGACAAAATGTCTCCAGACAGTGTCTCCTCTCCCCAGGAGGACAACACTCTCCCTAGTCGGGAGTTGCTATTTTACTGAATGGTTCTCAGAGCAGGCGGCTCTTCCCATGGTCCTTTACAAGGTTGGAATGGCCTCTCCATGTCATTGCCATGGGCAAGCCCAGACTTGCAAGGCAAGCATGTCCAGTTGGGTTCCCACTAGATTGTTACATAGCCACATAGATCTGCATAAAGACTTCATTCATCCTAAACCTGGGGTGTCTCCACCTCAAGACAGGGTGACTTCAACAACAGAGAAGAAATGTGTTTCTCTTTGTGCTGAGTTCTAAGGCCAAAGTCCACAATGGAGGTGACAGCAAGTCTGGTCTTTCTTAGGGCTTTTATCCTTGGCTTTCAAGTCTGACTCTGTTGTCCTTACATGGCCTTTTCTCTGAGTAGATATAGCCTTGATGTCTCCCTTTTTCTTTTCTTTCTCTATCTTCCTTCCTTCCTTCCTTTCTTTCTTTCTTAATTTCTTCCTTCCTTCCTTCCTTTCTATTTTAGTTTTTTGACAGGATTTCTCTGGGTAGCTTTGGAGCTTGTCTTGAAATCCACCAGGCTGACCTCGAACTCACAAACATCCACCTGCCTCTCTCTGTCTCTGGGATTAAATGCTTGCTTGTACCAACATGGCTGGCCTGATATCTCCTCTTGCTACAGGCTCCCCCACCCTAAGACTCCACAAACCTTAATTACCACCTGAAAGGCCCTATCTCTCACATATCACACCAGGAGTGAGGACTTTCATGTGGGGATTTAACAGGTACACAGTCCAGTCTACAACACCGGAGCTGAGCAATACAGCAGATACACAATCCAGCCTACAGCACCTGTGCTGGGTAAAATACCTTAAGCTAGACAGACGTGTTCAGAAACCAGAGGGAAGTAGAGGAAAAAGTGTCCTGACAACTGACGTCACCCACCTGAAGTCTCCCTACCTTCAGCAGAGGCAACATTTCTTAGCCTGCTGGAGTGTTTCCCAAGTGACACGCGATGGCTAGAGCTTTCCCTTCTGCTCGGTGAACTCTCTCGGGGACAGGGATGTAAAGGCCAGAGTGAGCCCCTGCCATCCTGACATGCTCAGATTCTCAGCTGACTAATAAATCGAGCCCACAGGAAGCACAGTGGACCACCTAAGCACACTAATATGGAAAAGGTCTCCTCTTTCAGCAGGCTAATGGAGATCAACAGTAATGGATTACTTGGTCCTCTTGTGGCATTTTGCCAGTGGTTGTATGCTGTGGGACAATGGTCTTGTACCCGTCACTTATATTGTATTGCTTTAACAAAACACAGATTGGACAGTAGTCAGGCAGGAAATATAGGCAGGGCGACCAGGCAGGAAGTAGAGGCGGGGCAATGAGAACAGGAGAATTCTGGGAAGAGGAAAGACTCGCCTACAGTCATTATCCAGACACAGAGGAAGCAAGATAAGACTGTCTCGCTGATAAAAGGTACCAAGCCACATGGCTACCACGGACAAGAATTATGAATTAATGTAAGTTATAAGAGTTAATAAGAAGCCTGAGCTAATATGCCGACCAGTTTATAATTAATATAGACCTCTGTGTATTTCTTTGGGTCTGAATGGCTGCAGGATCAGGTGGGACAGAAACTTCTGGCAACAATTATGGATAAGGAGCTGCATCAAGGCTCCCCAGCAGGGTCACAAAGGGAAGTAAGAGGTGTGTAGAGGACCAGGGCCTGGCTAGATTCTTGGTTTCCCCACCTAAGTTTCCCTGGGTGAACACGACCACAGTGGGTCACTGAGGTCACCGTGCTCTGGTTTCCTCACCTGTCTATGCAGCCACAACCTCTTACCATCTTTCTGACATGAGCTGAGTGGGGCTTTGGACTGGCTGCAGTGGGCTCATGCACCTCCTGCTCAACAACATCCTCCTGCACCTCCTGCAGACATCCAGGTGTCTGCAGAACACCTGGGCTCTTCACCTTACACACGGGGAACATGTGTGAGGCTACACATCAGAGTCCCCAACAGCTCCACTTGTTCCAGAAAGCCGGGTACATTCACATCAGGAAGAGTAGGAAAGACACCTGGCCCAAGTGCTGAAGTACCCAGACCCAGCTCTGAAAAGCCCTGATCCTCAACTTGTGTGTCTTCAGCCTAAACATCCATGACCCCTCAAATTCCCATGAGAATGAGAATGAGAAATCTCATTCTCAAAGCAAGACCTCTGAGAGGGGATTAGGTCACGGGAAAGAGTGTTCATGGGATTGATTAATACCTTGAGGGAACTTGTTGGTCCTATGCACCATGTGCTGGCACGGCAGGCTGAGTGCCGTGGGTTAACCTGATCTCCTCCAGACACCAAATCTGAACCCCCGGCCTCAGAATCAAAGCAACATACTTCTGTTATCCACCATCTACTCTGTCTACAGGTAGGCTGGCCAAGGCTGAGGCTGTGCATTTGGGCAAGCTATTTCATAAATCTGTTGCTGTTGCAAGCCAGGGGTTCTTGTGAGGATGGAACGGAAGGCCACATGAATGCCCAGCATAGGGCACAGTTGGTGCCAGGACATAACAGCCCCAGCCCCTCAGATCCTGCCCACGCCAATGACAGCGGCTCCCTGTTCTGCAGTCCATCTCATTACCAGGGGCTTGGGCCATGCCTGGGTTTTTCAGAGATGAGAGCAAATGTCAGTATATACAGGAACAAGCCTCCTGTGGCGACCCAGTGACAGCAAAAGCTAACGTTGAGAGACACGGTCTAAAATCAGAGACCAGAGAGCCATCTCTTTCCAACAAGGGGAAATGTGTAGGCACATGGGCCACTGAGCAGCTCCAATCACCATCAAGACCCTCACAGAGCCCTTCCTACAGGCTAGGAGGGCTGCCAGCAAGAATACGCAGACAACTTTGTCACTACCAGAAAATGCTCCAGAAAGGATAGCAAAGAACTCACCTCAGCTCTTCCACCATGTACCTGTGATCATCTAATTCCTGCTCCCTGACCATCCTGTGGGGCTCAGCTCGGGCTGCAGTTCTCAGGACCAGCTGACAGAGATGCTCAGCACAGGGCTGAGCGCCAGTGGGCATAGCAACGACTCAGCACCTATGAGGCCAGAAGCACCGAGCAGCCACGACACAGACGAGCTGCGCGGGAGGGCAGGAAGCTAGAGTTCCCATCCCAGAGTCTGTCACGTGCTGCAGGACGAAGGGAAGGTCACGACCTCAAAGGGAATGCTATTCAAATAAAGGATACTTTGCTCTCCAAGAGGGACATGAAGCAGACAAAGGTCCTATGACGAGCCTAACACAGGGAAAGTTCATAAACCAAAGCTATTATTTAATCAGGTGAAAGTCAAGTACGTCTCCCATTGATGACATCGCCTAGTGTTTTACAGAGACTAGAGGGAAGAGAATTCACAACATGCAGGCTGCTGCCTTCCTTTATACACAGGAAAACTGGACTCCTCAGTCGGGGACAGACGCAAGGTGGGCATCCCGCATTGTGTCCTTCTGTGCCATGGAGCACAAAAAAAACGCTCATAGGATCCGACATTCAGTAAGAGACCGCTTTGTAAAACAGGTTTCCAGGAGGAAAAACCATGTTTGTATTCAACAGTCAAAGGTCTTGCCTATTATTTCCTGTGGTTCCTGGGGCTCCTTTAGTGACATTCCAGGCATTCTGCAGAGGAAGACTATAAACAATAGATTTTCCCCTCCTGCCCTTTCTTTCCCATGGTTTTCAGAACAAACCTTTCTCTCCCCAGGGTGACCCCACGCAAGCAGAATGGATGGGAAGATGGGGGAGGGGAGGGCGGTTTCCAACATGTGCAACAAATCAGATGATCCTTTGTACAGCCCAAACCAAGGAGGTGGGTGCTTTCTGGAGGCACAGTTCCTAGTTCAGGTCTCCTGACTATAATCTCTATGTTGACTGGCTCTCCGCAATTTTCAAAGAGGTGTAAAGTCTCTGTTCAAAGACTCCAAGGGGCGTAGTCAAAGGTTCTGAGGGATTGTGACTCAGCAGCAATTAACATCTTCAACCCCCTCCACACAGGCTATCTCTTAAGCCTCTATAATGGCCATTCTTTTATGAACTGTCATTTAAGCAAAAGATGGGTTGTGTGTGCTTGTTTTTAAGAATGGAGACAGTCCTCTGCTTCATTGAAAAAGAAGTTAAGGAGTGGCTGGCGCTGCCGTCCCTGTCCGGGGGCAGTTACTGCTCCTTAACAGTTTGCACACCACAGTGACGAAGACTGAGAAGCCAGAGCTTGGCAAATGGGAACTTTTCATTGACATCTGACCGCCAGGGAGCTCCTGCACCACTGTGCCCTGCACTCCAATCTTGCTCTAATGCTCACTATTTCAGACTGGACTCAACTCATTCACAGCATGGCCTATACTTCAGACTAAATGATGAGGCTCCAAAGCACCATGGCCAGACCTATGGATTTCCCAAAACCAGTGGTGCACTGGGATATACATCTAGTGTGCCCTGGGATAGACATTGAGTGTGCACTGGGATATACACCTAGTGTGTACTGGGATAGACATCGAGTGTGTACTGGGATAGACATCTAGTGTGTACTAGGATAGACATCGAGTGTGCCCTGGGATAGACATTGAGTGTGCACTGGGATATACACCTAGTGTGTACTGGGATAGACATCTAGTGTGCCCTGGGATAGACATCGAGTGTGTACTGGGATAGACATCTAGTGTGTACTAGGTTAGACATCGAGTGTGCCCCGGGATAGACATTGAGTGTGCACTGGGATATACACCTAGTGTGTACTGGGATAGACATCTAGTGTGCCCTGGGATAGAGATCGAGTGTGCCCTGGGATAGACATTGAGTGTGCACTGGGATATACACCTAGTGTGTACTGGGATAGACATCTAGTGTGCCCTGGGATAGAGATCGAGTGTGCCCTGGGATAGACATTGAGTGTGCACTGGTATATACACCTAGTGTGCACTGGGATAGACACCTAGTGTGTACTGGTATAGACACCTAGTGTGCACTGGTATATACACCTAGTGTGTACTGGGATAGAGACCTAGTGCGTACTGGGATAGATACCTAGTGTGCACTGGGATAGACACCTAGTGTGTACTGGGATAGACACCTAGTGTGCACTGGGATAGACACCTAGTGTGCACTGGGATAGACATCTAGTGTGTACTGGTATATACACCTAGTGTGTACTGGGATAGACATCTAGTGTGCCCTGGGATAGACATCGAGTGTGTACTGGGATAGACATCTAGTGTGTACTAGGTTAGACATCGAGTGTGCCCCGGGATAGACATTGAGTGTGCACTGGGATATACACCTAGTGTGTACTGGGATAGACATCTAGTGTGCCCTGGGATAGAGATCGAGTGTGCCCTGGGATAGACATTGAGTGTGTACTGGGATTGACATTGAGTGTGCACTGGTATATACACCTAGTGTGCACTGGGATAGACACCTAGTGTGTACTGGTATAGACACCTAGTGTGCACTGGTATATACACCTAGTGTGTACTGGGATAGAGACCTAGTGCGTACTGGGATAGATACCTAGTGTGCACTGGGATAGACACCTAGTGTGTACTGGGATAGACACCTAGTGTGCACTGGGATAGACACCTAGTGTGCACTGGGATAGACATCTAGTGTGTACTGGTATATACACCTAGTGTGTACTGGGATAGACATCTAGTGTGCACTGGGATAGACATCTAGTGTGTACTGGTATATACACCTAGTGTGTACTGGGATAGACATCGAGTGTGCCCTGGGATAGACATCGAGTGTGCACTGGGATAGACATCGGGTGTGCACTGGGATAGACATTGAGTGTGCACTGGGATACACATCAAGTGTGCGACGGGATACACATCTAGTGTGTATAACCCAAGCTCCTATTCACAGTCTGTTAGAGACCTCAGAGCTTTCCAAAGTCGTTCTCCAGAACAGAAGAACCCCAAGTCAGTCCTGATGGAGCCATCTGAGCACATGGATCCACTTATGCATCGTGCCACTGTCTGTGTCCTCGCTTCAAGCCTGGGTGGAACGGGATGGTTCTGATTTGGGCTATTCTGAAGACAGCCTTGAAGGAGATGCAAGGATAGGGTATGTTTCAAAGGATGAAAACAACAAACGTCTCCACTTAATAATGGAATTACTGACTTACAGCATTCTCTATACGAGGGATCCAGGGGCCCTTAGTTCTTGTCTAGGTCACCTTTGGATCTAACCAACCAGGAAGGAAGCAACAGCAAAGTACAAAATTAATGGATCACACAACCTAAAAAATGCAGATGATCATAAGAAGCAAATTTACAGTGCCAGTTGGGCATCCCCACAGAAGAGATGCTACATCACTGTTTAATCTTGTCTCAGCTGGAACAGCCGTTCTAAGATGTGAAACCATCTTGGAGGAAGTTGAGATGATGGAGGAGGGTTACCATAACACTGTTCCAGGTCAGGGTGTTTAGCATCCTAGAAAGTCTGTTGCCTCCACTGCCCTTTGAATCAGTGTACAAATGCCAGTATGGACCACTGAACGCCTGATTCCAAGAGACGGAATGGAGGTTGTGTCTGTTTTTATGTGGTATAATTACTCAACTATCTAAAGTTTGAGATGGAGCAAGATAGATGGTTCAGTGGTAGTAAATAGCTCCAACCAGCAGTCAGAGTATTGGGCAGGAAATCCCGGAAGAGGCACCGAGGGTCACAAAAGAGACCTCCCCCTATGCATGACTTAATGATGTGTTTGAGCTATAGGTCTACAGAGTGTTTGTTATTCGGCTACTTTCCACTAAGAACTAGGGGTGAATTTATAAGCATGATGTGGAAAGTACCTTTTCATTTTGTGTTAGGACACAAAATAGAGGGAGGGACACGAAGTCTTAGATCTGCAAGCAGGTCTCTGGCTCCACCAGTCCTGTCGGCCCTCAGTGTGAAGTCCCCATTCCATGAAAACTGCTATGCTCTGCTCACCAGCAGAAGGCATCCCAGTTGTTCAACCAAACCTTGGGAATACTTTCTAAATCAGAGGCTTGTGTAAACCTTTGGCAGGAAAAATAATCCCATCCATTTTTTTTTCTTTTTAAAACAACATCAACATCAAGACCAAAATGGTATTTTCAGTGACAAAGCACTTGCTTCCTGACCAGGGCAAGGGTGAGCCCAGACTTAGGCCTGTCTTCCTCTGCTGCCGGCTCCATCCCTGCTAGGGATGCCTCCAGCCAGACTATGGGTACTCAGCCCAAAGGTCCCAATTCTATTCTTGGTTCCTCTGAAGACAAAGTAGGCCATCAGGAAAATAGGGTTAGGCCAGGAGAAGAGGTGAACCTTAGAAGTGAATGCCCATAGAACCTAATGCATGATCTGCAGGGAGCTGACTCTGTGTATACTCACCATGGGGGAGGGCTGAGGCCTAAAGGGGGCCAGAGCAGGGTCTAACTAAGGATAGAACCGTGTGGTTCCTGTGGGGTCATTTCTATCTGGCTAAGTCTCTTTTCAGACCTTGTATTAAACTTCCCATTAGAGGTGGCGCCAGCTTCTCTGGTATAATAGGGAAGCGTGCAGAACAGCATCCATCTGAGAAGATCTGTTCCGACCCCCAGTAATGGCCACATCTAAATTGTACTTGAAGGTGCTAATTAACTCCAATGAGGAGAGAAGAGATGTGGGCAAGTGTCAAGCCATCAGGAAACCCAAATGTCCAAGGGGTCATCCTCTACTGACTGACTCTTCTTACTCCTGGGCTGGGAAGCACTCCCCCAGCCTGGGAGAGTTGTCCTTGGAATTCAAGTGTAGTAGAGTGAACTGACTGAGCTGTCTCGTGTCAAGATTCATACGGGAGAAGGGGTCTATCAGATTCTGCCTCAAATTTCCATCACCCAGTTACCTCAACCCTCAAACCTCCCCAAGCCCGCAAGAGCTCAATCAACAGAAACACTTCTAGTACGCACCCAGCACAACCCACTCTATGTTTACCCTTAGACGCCCTAAATACCAGTAAAGCGTAAAACATAGCCAAGAGACAGGGCATCAACCAGTGTGGGCTGTGGGCTGTCTAAGAG
This sequence comes from Myodes glareolus, assembly GCF_982192425.1. Lineage (NCBI taxonomy): Eukaryota > Metazoa > Chordata > Mammalia > Rodentia > Cricetidae > Myodes > Myodes glareolus. The sequence goes on from NC_142032.1 coordinate 73,579,872, forward strand.
TCAACTCTGTCCCCTAGAGCCAGTGGTTCCTGATATCTGGTTACCTGGTTCTTCTGGAGCTGGTGGAGTGCTGACCTCAGGCTCTGGGGTGACTTCAGGGGGTGGTGGAGGTGGGGCTGGCGGTGCTTTGACAGGGGTCGTTGATTCAGGGGTCTCAAAGGCTTCCTCCGAGTCGGAACTCCTGGCAGAGAGAGATACGAAACATAGGTAAGACCGCCAAGTAGACATGCTGAGGGAAAGGCATGGCCTTCTTACTCTCTGACAAGTAGATTTGGGGCTGACACTCAATTCAACTGTTGAGACAGGTGTGAAGGTCACCTCTAAGCATTTTTCCCAGGAACTCTGTCACAGGCACTAAGATCTAATGGTAGGCTCTTTGAATGCAGCTTGAAAGACACATGTCCGCCTGGTGACAAATCACACCCAGTGGGCTCTGTGGATACTTTTTGGTGTGCATTACCTGGCACCGAGTCAGCCTAAGACTGAGTCAGGCTAAGAGACGAATAGTTTTTAAGGTCACCATGATGGCGGCAGTCTACCTCCAGAATCTTCATCTTGTAAATTGTTTGTATTCACTCTCTCCACCCCAGTCTGCCGTTCTTTCTACCCTCTGCCTTCCCTGTGCTTCCAGATATTTACTGGTCTCTTCTCCTGGGCTGAATGAAATCACCATGCAGATGGCTGGCTTTGTTTTGCACAGTACCCAGGGCCTAAAACGGAAGGCAATGAATGACCATCTGGAGAGTGAACGAGTGAGAGTCAGGAAACCTGCCAGTGGAGAGCATACCAGACCAAGCCACAAAGCACAGCTAGCAGCTCCTCAGTGGTGTGGCGACAGCCCTTGGTGGTCCCTAGGGAAGGCTCTTTATGCAGAGACCTGGGCCAAAAGCCCACCAAGGAAAGTTTCTCTTGGTAACAAGAAGTCAGTGGACAAGCCTTCTCCCTTCCTTCTGCCCCAAGCTACCTGATCTCAGCCAGAGGAATGGGCAACCCAGTTATAAGTTCTCTTGCTGCCTATAAGACAGGGGCATCAGTTCACTGGCTCAGGATGGCCACAGGATCGAGGCCAACCTGGGAGAATAGACTCTGTGGGGAGCAGCAGTGTGCGGCCCCCATCTCAGAACAGTTCCAATACACTGATCCCCCGGCAAGGAAGGAGGAGGCTAACTACCAGCAGGGTGGCTACACAGGATGGCTAAAGATTTATAAGCAGGTCATGTCACAGGAGACAGGGCATGTCAGCATTCAGCACACTAGATCACATGGGTATCAGTGAACAGGAGCCTCCCCCAACACTGTGAGAGGCTCCCAACTGCTCAGCTCCACAGGGTCATGGAACTAGTGACCTTGGAAGAGGCCACCATCTTCTAAAGACCATTAGCTGGCCAGCACAGTGTCAGCAAGCGACAAACCCCTCTGCAGACCATTAGGACCCAGGAAATGAGCCGTTTGATGAGTTCTCTTTAGAACATCTACATCAAGGCTGGAGATGGGGCTCATAGGAAGTTATTGTCTAACACGTCCAAAAACATGGGCTTAACTCTTAACACAAACCAGGCATAAGGGTCTGAGTCTGTATAATATTAGCACTTGAGGCTGAGGCAGGAGGATCAGAAGTACAAGGTCATCCTCAACTATGTATCATGTTTGGGACTCAAAGAAATCAACAAACACATCAGAACTGTTTTTATGGAATCCAATGAGCTAAAGCCAACTTTGTATCAGATTTCACTAGCAAATACTTAAATCTCACAAACACAACAGGGAGGCCACTGATTTTTCACTCTCACATATCAAGGCTAACAGACCTAGCTTTTGTCTATGGAGAAAATTTAAGCTCCATCCAAACTTGGACAACATCAGATTGGTAGGTGGAGTTTCAAGAGTATGAAAACACAGGGAGGTTACACAAATGAACAGCAGAGAGGAATGAGTGTCCCGATCCAGGCCTGGAATGTCGTCCTGGGAACCAGCGTCCTCACCCTAGCATCCATACCATAAACATCAGGGACAACCATGACAAAACACAGTTAACTTGCCTCTTTCTGAAGCTTTCCTGGGCAGTGAGCAGCCTGGAATCCCCACGGCTGCTCACTGCTGCCCACATCCAATGGGTCCATTCCACTGGGGACCACATCTGCCAGGAGCCAAAAGCCATCTCCATGGAAAAATAGTCCCAGTTCCCGCCTAGAATGTTCCTGCTCGCATCTCTTGAGATCTAAGCATCTTTCATGACATCAACAGAAAAGAAAGCTGCCCCGGTCCCCCAGCAAGGTATGCCCTGAGCATCTTCTGGGTTCAGAGGCTCCAGGCCGCCTACTCAAGCCACGATGCAAAGAGAGAGGGACCAAAAGCTTATCCTGTTGCTTCTGCACCCCTGGTCACTGGTAACTCAAGGCTTTGGAACACAAAGGGCCCTGGTCTTTCTCAGTGGCACAAGTGACAAGGAGGGGCCGGATGCTCTTGCATCCTAGCTGTGAATTCCAATGAGGTTCCTACTGCAGCAGCTGCCAGCCTGCACACCTGCTCAGAAAACCACCATTCACCCGGGGCCTCGGGTGGGCAGGGCATGAGGACACTGTGCTCATTGCTCCTCATCATCCTTTTACTATGAACTGTGTGCATCAAAACACCACGGGCCACCGTGGGCCACTTCTGGTGCTGCTGGCCTTGTTTGCATATTTCCACACTGCCTCCCAGGAGCAGAGAGCAAGTTAATTAGAGAAGGCAGGCAGCAGCCTTTAAAAT